>NW_024096695.1:0-447376 GCF_016545835.1 Crotalus tigris
GAAGGATGAGGCCATAAACCCCTAGTGCTCTCCCCCTTTTCTCCCTCTTATGGCAGAATCCAGAGAAGGCAGAATTGGGAGTTTCTATGTTTGATAATTAAAGTTGAAATATAATTGGATTCTGACATCCGGCCCCTCTTAACAATAAGAGAGATCCACCTGAAAGAAAACACAAGTAAAAAATTTAGTTAGGTTTGTTAGGATACTCTGTGTGAAACTTCTTCAATAGCTTCGGGGCTCTGACGTGACGTTTATGGACCCACTCATTTTGTGAGGCAGGGAGGTGTTTCCAGGCAACTAGGTACTGATTTGTTCCACGATATCTCCTAGAGTCAAGGATCTCTTTTATTTCGAAGTGTTGTTCCCCCTCCACCATGATTGGAGGTGGTGGGGGGGGGATTTTTGGCCGTAGAGGTGACTGATGCTCTCTTTTCAGCAAGCTGCAATGAAAAATTGGGTGTATTTGCCTGAGGTTTTTGGGTAAGTCTAATTCTACTGTTACTGGATTTATGATCCTTTTAATTGGAAAAGGTCCTATATATTTTGGTCCAAGTTTTTTCCAGGGCTGTAGGGACTTTAGGTATTTTGTAGATAAGTACACCATTTCTCCTATAATGAATGGTGTAGGCTCAACCCTTTTTTTATCGGCTTGTGCTTTGTATGCCCGCCTAGCTTCAGCTAGTGATTTTCTGACTATTGGCCAGGTGTGTTGTAGGTTTTCCATCCATTCTTTCAGTGAAGGGATCGTTGGTTCTTTGGGGTTAACTCTGGCATAGGTTGAAGACTTGGCCTTGGCATTATTTGAAAGGATTAGCCTTGCTGGATGTGACTGCATTATTGACACTTCTGCAAAAGGAAGTAATCCGTCCAATCACTATCTGTTGAATTTAAATAACATCTCAACTATGCTCCAAGTACCGACGGCAGCGTTCCGCTGTCCATCTGTCTATGGGGATGGCTCAGTGTCAAGTCCTGAGTGTCCCTAAGAGGGATAAAAATTCCTTCCAAATGTAGACTAAATTGCACTCCCCTATCATAGGATGCGGTGGGTGCCCGTGTCAATCTGTAAATGTGCAAGATAAAAAGTTTTGCTAAGGCCTTTGCAGTGGGAATTTTTTGGCAATGGATAAGTGCCCTGTTGGGAAGATAGGTCCGTGCTGTCCAGATAACAGTAGTCCCATTGCTTTCAGGCAATTCCACTATAAAAGCCATGGCTATTTCCCTCCAGGGGGCTGAGGGACTTGCCACTGGTTGTAACAGCCCTGGCGATTTCCCTTGCAACCTCTTTGCTGATGCACAGGTTGGGCAGCTGGAAACATAACTTTCTATGTCCTTTTTTATTGATGGCCACCAAAATTGCCGTTTAATTAAGTGTAAAGTTTTTACAAATCCAAAATGCCCTGCTGATTTTGTGTCATGGCCAAGTTGCATGAAAGTTAGTCTTTGAGTTGTTGGTATATATAACTTTTCCCCTACCCAAGGCAATCCGTCTCTCATTGTGCACACATGTTTGTTTTTCTGGAACCATTCATCTGTTTCCAAACTTTTTCTGAATTCAATCCCAGTTGGGCTGTCCAGTTGTGGTTTTATTTTGGCTTGGGTTCTTGTGGTTACTGGTGCTGCCAGTTGTGACTCTGCCATTATTGGTCTAGAGTCTGTGGTTCGTGCGCTGTTATATTGGGGCATGCGAGATAGAGCATCTGCCAGGAATTTCTTTCTTCCTGTAATTTTGAGCTTTAAATTGAATTGTTGAAAATGCGGCCATCGGGCTTTGTTATTGATTGAGTTTCCTGGATTTTCAGGGCTTCTAAATTTTTGGTGATCAGTCCATACCTGTAAGGGGATTTTGTTGCCCTTCCATGACTGTCCCACGTGAGTAATGCCCACGTATCCCATAAGCTCCTTCTCCCTACCGGGCCAGCGTGTGCTGTTCCGTGAGTTTCTTTAGATGTATATGCACAGGGTTTCAATACTGCAATCCTCATTTCTTGTAATATCAACCGCCCACTGCCACATTCCCGTGCATCTGCCTGTATTATAAGGGTTTGTCCATGTCTGGTGCTTAGTACTGGTTCGGGCAAAAATCTCTTTATCTCTCAAACGCTGCTTGGCACTTCCATTGTCCATTTTAGTGCTGGCTAGTTTTACTGAGGTTGTCCCTTCTTTTTAGTAGTTAAGTGAGGGGCAAGGCTATCTGGGCAAATGAGGGGATGAATTGGCGGTAAAAGTTTGCAAAGCCCAAGAAACTTTGTAGTTACTTTCTTGTGCGGGGGGGTGCCCAATCTAATACTGCTCTGACCTTCTCTGGGTCCATTTCAATGCCCTGGGGGGATATGCGATAACCTAGGTAATCTATCCTTTCCTGGTGGAATTCGCATTTTGAGAGTTTGGCATATAGGTGGGCGGCTCGCAGTTTCTTTAAAACCGCTCTGACAAGGTTGACATGTTCCTCTTTTGTTTCAGTGAAGATAAGAATGTCATCCAAGTAAACAAGGACCCACTTAACAGTGCTCCCTTAACCGGCATTGATTAATTGCTAAAGAACTGCGGCCCCTTGTAATCCAAATGGCAGACTTCTGAAATTGATCGCACCCCATGGGTCGTTAATGCAGTCCTTCCATTCGTCCTCCCCCCCAAACCGCCCCCCCCCCCCCTTCCTTGATTCTTCTCGATAGTAAGCTTCCCTTTAGAGTCTAGTTTAGAAAAAATTTTCCCTTTCGATAGGTGTGACAGCATGTCTTTCAGGAGGGGCAGCGGGTATAGGTTGCTTTCACTGATTGTATTCAGGGCCCTATAATCCACGCATAAACGTAAAGAGCCATCCTTCTTCTCTCTAAAAAGGACCGGGGCAGCCACTTTAGGCTTGGCTGGCTCAATGAAACCTCTCTCCAGGTTTTTTTTTATAACTCTTTCCATTTCCTCCTTCTCCTTTGGGCTCATGGAGTATAATCTGGGCTTCGGGAGTTTTGCCCCAGGCTTGAATTCAATGGTACAGTCTGTGGGTCGGTGGGGGGGAAGCTCATTCGCCCTCTCCTCACTGAAGACTTCAGCAAGGTCCCTATATTCCTCTGGTATTTCTGTTAATCTTGTTTCCTCTCCTATGGATGCTTTTTCTATTCTTGATTCTGGTAGCCTCCCTTGGGGTTTTAAGTCCATAGGGTCCCCCTTCGGGAATTTGATTTCTGTCGCCCTCCAATTTACCCAGGGGTTCCATTTTTTCAACCATTCCATCCCTAGAATCATTGGGCATTCCATACCTGGGGTCACCACAAACGTTAAGTCCTCTTCATGGTTGCCCAGGGAGAGATGTATTGGCAAAGTGGCTAGGGTAGCTGGCACCCCCCCTGCTATGGATCCATCTAGCTGGCCACATGAGATTGGTTGTTCCAGTCTCCTGGATGGGATGCCCAGATTCCCCACTCGTGTTGGGCTAATGAGGCAGCGGGTGCAGCCAGAGTCTATTAAGGCTTTCACCTTCACAGCTTCGGGCAGGGGGGGGATTAATCTAGTCACTGTTTTGAAGATGGGTGTGATGCGTCCACTTACCAGGGGTTCGCCTTCCGAGCTGTCATCTGAGGCATCCACCGTCCCTGTGGTGTAGGCTGGAGTTCTTTCCCCTTGGTGAGCAGAGGTGGGGGTTTCTGCAATTTCCCTCATTCTCATGGCCGTTTCTTTTGGCTTAGCTGAATACTTTCCGGGTTTGTTGATTGGGGATCTGTCTGGGTTGTGCTGGGGGGCCTTTGAGCGGCATTCTACAGCTCGATGCCCTTCTCTTCCACACTTGAAACACCTCATTTGCTTCTTGGCTGTAGCCGATGATTTCACCGGTTCGTGCGTCAGCTCAGGCGGGGGGCGGCTCCATTGTTTTCCTCGGCGGTGCCTCTTCAATATGTCGATCGCTGCTTCCTCTGCCAAGACGTACCATTCCTCAAGTCGATGTGGGTCCGCTCGGGTCTCGCAGCACATACTAAAGCATAGTTTAGTCTCTTGAATGGCCCAGGAGGAGTCTTCTGGCCAATTCAGTTTGCTGGCAATGGCCCGGAATTCTTGTGTATACTCAGCCACTGGGCGTTTGCCCTGCCTCATCGTTGTTATTCTTTCACGTGCTTTGCGATCAGCCAGGGGGTCTTCAAATCGTCTTCTCAAAGAGGACATGAAACGGTTGAAGTTACTGAGTTCTGGGGCATTGGAGTCATGCAAGTTCACTACCCCATCCGCAGCTGGTCCATCCAGGGCAGATTGCACGATCCGGATGCGGGCTTTGTCGCTGGGAATATCCTGCCCATATTCCTCCCTGTAGCTGAGGACTTGGGTTAGGAAAAACCCCAAGCGTGTTGGCTCCCTTTGAATTTCACTTCCAACGGTGGACGTCTTGGAATGGATCGTTGCCTCTGTTGTGGGTGGTAGTGCCTTCCGTCCAGATTGCCATCTGTGGTCCGGTAGGGGGTGGGAGCTCCTGGATCAGTAGATGTCCCTGGGGTTGCAGGTTCCACGTTCCCCTCGGTGTCTCTCCCTTTGCGGCTCCAGGACCTGGGGCCGCCGTAGGGTTCAGTATTCTCCTCTCCTAGGGAGCTGAGAGTTCTCTTCATCAGGTCCATAGCTTTCTCTAGGATCCAGTCTGAGTACGGTGCCCAGCTTCCTCCCTCTTCACTTGCGTGCAGGGATTTCTCCATCTCCTGCTTCCATTCTGGTTGCTTGGTCCCCCGTCTCAGGGTCACTTTTCTTGATTCCTTTCCCCACTCGCTTTTCTTTCCAACGCCCATCGACCAGCGAGGCTTGTGGTCCTGTGTCTCCACCACTTCTTCTCCTGAGGAATCTGGCCTCTCGGATCCCAACATCGGGCAAGGTTCCAACTGGGTCAGCGGCTCTCTTTCCAGGGAGTTTTCCCCCTCTTTTGCTCCATTGTCTGACATGGTAAATTTTTGCAAAATCCCCCGGCAAGGGTCTTCCTTCCAGGTGGAGTATTTTTGCAAGTCCTGTCTAATGTGAGGACCCACCCCACTTTGCATCTTAAGAAGACAGAACTCTTGGAATAATTCTTCCAACAGGAATCCTGTATTAAGAGAAAATGGTTGCAGGCATGCTAGACAGGACTTGGGGTTCAAGCTCTCCCATTCAAGGTTTTAAGGGGTTCCCCAGTAGTCCCACCCAATCAACCCCCCTTCCAGTGATAGTTTCAAGTATCACAATTCCATCCCCTTTCTTCTTCCGTCTGGATGGAGACTTCAGATAACTACATGAAAGGCAATTACTCTTCTTTGATATGTTAAAGCTTAGAGGCCACAATAAACACACATTCAGTCCTTTGAAGTGTGCTGAAGGAAGTGAGGGCCATAAGCCCCTTTGCTCTCCCCCTTTTCTCCCTCTTATGGCAGAATCCAGAGAAGGCAGAATTGGGAGTTTCTATGTTTGATAATTAAAGATGAAATATAATTGGATTCTGACACTATCTTTGCAACAATCACTGAAGGTGGGGTTAGAAAGAACAGACCGATTTACTCAATATGTAGCTATTTTCATAAGGAAAACCCTTATGAAAAGAACTTAACCATGTTTTATTTAGTCAGCTCTGTAAAATATTGGGCATGTTCTAATGCTACTTAAATTACTATCATATCTAAGATACTAATGTTCTCCTATGTCTTAAGGCTAAAAACAGTGTATTAAAATTATTTTCGGTGGCTGATCCCAATTTTGAATGCCAACACAGAAAAGATAGTCCTCTCCCTCCAAAATAGTAGTAGTAGTAGTAGTAGTAGTAGTAGTAGTAGTAGTAGTAGTAGTAGTAATAATAATAATAATAATAATGATGATGATGATGATGATGATGATTTTGGAAGGGACTTTGGAGGTCATCTGGTCCAACCCCCTGTTCAGGCAGGAAACCCTATACCATTTCAGACAAATGGCCGTCCAGTCTCTTCTTAAAATCTTCCAGTGTTGGAGCATTCACCACTTTTGGAGGCAGGTTGTTCCACTGGTTAATTGTTCTAACTGTTAGGAAGTTTCTCCTTAGTTCTAGGTTGCTTCTCTCCTTGATTGTTTTCCATCCGTTGCTTCTTGTCCTGCCTTCAGGCGCCTTGAAAATACTTGAACTGCCTCTTTCTTGTGACCGCCCCTGAGATAGCGAACACTGCTATCATGTCCCCCCTCGTCCTTCTCTTCATTAAAATAACATACCCAATTCCCAGCAGCCGTCCTTATATGCTTTAGCCTCCCGGTCCCCTAAATCATCCTTTGTTGCTCTTCTCTGTACTCTTTCTAGAGTCTACATCGGTTACAGCGTGGTGACCAAAACTGGATGCAGTAATTCCAATGTGGCCTTACCAAGGCATTGTAAAATGGTATTAATACTTCACGTGTCTTGATTCTATCCCTCTGTTAATGCAGCCTAGCACTGTGTTGGCCTTTTTGGCAGCTGCAGCACATTGCTGGCTCATATTTAAGTGATTGTCCACTAGGACTCTGAGGTCCCTCTCACAGTTACTACTATTGAGCAAAGTACCCCCTATACTATATCTGTACATTTGTTTTTGTTTTTTTGCCTAAATGTAGAACTTTACTTTTTTCACCATTGAATTTCATTTTGTTAGATAGTGCCCAGTGTTCAGGTCTGTCCAGATCCTCCTGTATCTTAAGCCTGTCTTCTGGAGTGTTGGCTATTCCTGCCAGCTTGGTGTCATCTGCAAAGTTATTTACAATTCTCTGATGGTTTTCTACCAAAACCACATCCAGATCCAAATCTTCTAAGCTTCTGAGCTATAAAGATACTGTATGCCTTTGTACCATTCCCTTAATTTCTGCAAGATTGAGAAGCCAAACTACTGGCAAGAGCGAGAAAATGTCAAGAAAATAAATCCATGGAAGAGACTGATGAAGGCACAATCTGAGGAATGAATGGAATCAGGACTGGTTGTGACTTCTTGTACAGCTTGCTTAGCTCCAGATGCTATCTATCTTATTCCGGGCAAGGGTTCACACAGAGTACCAAACAATACAAGATGGCAGCTATTGCCATTACTTCCCTTCTCCAAGTAAAAAAGTAAATGGATGCTACTCTTTGTTCTGCTTTCCATTGGAGAAAGGAGGCTTCAAAGTCCTTTTGAACAATAGTATTCTCTTACCCTGGATCTCTCAGAGAAAGGGAGTACTAATATTAGGATTATTTTGGATAACAATGCTCAAAGATGCTGAGGGTGGAATGTGATCTGAGCCAGTGTAATCAGAAATGTCGCAAGTAATAACTTTATACTAAATTTATACGTTTTATATTTTTACTACTCCCTCCCAGATCATGTTTTGCTATCAACTCCTCCCATTCTGTATGCTTCTTCTTGGAGGCTCTCACCATATGCAAAAATTAAGGTGACATTCTTACATTTGTCATGCCGTTTATTATTAAATGCATTTTTTTTTCTACAGCTACTACTACAAACCTGGGTTAAATTCTGCTGCTACATATAATATACCATAGTAACCTTATATGTACTCTACTGCTGAATTCAAGCCATAGAACAATAGACCAACAATTTTTTTTATTTGGGGGTTTTGGGTACTTTTTGAGGAACATTAAAGAAGATATATAAACTACATAAGACAAAAAAAAAAGAATTAAAAAGTAACCTACAAATGAGTTAGCAAGGGTTTATAAATCTTACAGAAATTATAATTTTCCAGTATAACATTATTAACTATAAATAATTTAATATATTGCTTTAACAGATTAAAAGTCACTACAGAACTCTAAGAATGAATGTGGAGAACTAAATTAGTTCCCCAGCAACTTATAGGTAAATTCTAAATTTCGGTTGTAAAATTTTCAAATTCAGTCAGTTAACAACAGTAACTCCCTTGCTAAGTGACATGATTGTAAAGCTGTAGGATAGAGGTCCCCAACTTTTTGGGTACCAGGGACCGGTTAGGTGGAGAGAGGTTTTTCTGTGGACCGAAGGGGGCGTTGTTTTGTATGCTACCTGCATCCTTGTTTGTGTGGACCAGTTGCTGACATGCCATGGCCTGGTACTGGGCCACGGACCAGGGATTGGGGACCCCTGCTGTGGGAGATAACTAGGTTGAGCTTGAGGGAGGGATCAATATGTCATCAGTCTCGAGTCTCTTCGCGCCCATAAGAGGTACGTCCAGCCCACCTTGAATTCCATTGACTCTTATCTACTGCAATTTGCTTTGACTGTTAGTAGTTCAGATTCATGAAAAGAGCTTTAGAGCACAACAAATGAAGATAATATCTTCTGAGCCTTACTTCAGAATGCACTAGTCTACCTGATTTACAGAAACAAAAGGGAATATTGTAAGAGGGAATATTGTGGTACACATGGTCCTCGGTTAACAACCGTTTGTTCAACAACTATTTGAAGTTCAACAACCATGTGGGATTCACCTAATGACCACAGCTGGAACTGTAGTTGTAAACACACACAGTCATTTGATGCCATGCTTTTGTCAAGCACAGGAAATCAGGCATCCAGACAGTTTAAATGAATATATAGATTTGTTGCGCGCTAACATGAATCTGAACTACTAACAATCAAAGCAAATTGCAGTAGGTAAGAGTCAATGGAATTCAAGGTGGGCTGGACGTATCTCTTATGGGTGTGAAGAGACTCGAGACTGATGACATATTGATCCCTCCCTCAAGCTCAACCTAGTCATCTCCCACAGCAGGGGTCCCCAATCCCCGGTCCGTGACCCAGTACCAGGCCGCGGCATGTCAGCAACTGGTCCGCACAAATAAGGATGCAGGCAGCCCACAAAACCACCTTCATTTTGTTAATAATTAAATCTTGCAAGATTTAATTATTGCAAATCTTGCAAGCTAAACAAATTATTAAATCTCCAGTGAGCTAATTTTTGAGTGTTTTTTTTTTTCCTTCATAGAAATAAACAGCAAAAGAGAAGAAAAGAAAATCTGGGCTTATTTTTGTTCTCTATTTATCCCAAGTATTCAGTACACTACTTATTTTGCATGATCCCTTGTGAATGTTTTATTGCTGTGTTTCAGTCTAAAGATATTTATACAGTGCATCTAGAACTCCTGTCCCTTTGTTAGAGGTAGGGAGCCAGGAGATGCAAGCCACTTGAAATCCACGTTAAACAGATAATACTATTTATAGTCCAGAACCACCAGTCCATTTCTCTTTTGAATCCTGTAAAATATTTAATTTAATCTAATTTACATGTTTTATTGGGTTACAGGTAGTTCTTTATTTATTGTGCCAGGGAATATATAGAAGTAGGGAAAACATTCTAGCCAGTTTTTATAGCAGAATGCAAGTGGAATACATACCAAAGGATAAAATCTTGGAGCAAGCACTGTTTCATTATAACTGCAGTTTATAGTCAGTCTCCGAGCACTAAAGCCATTTGATTAAAGGATGCCATTTCCAAACCAAGGCTGTGCTTTTAGACTAGTTTAGAAAATAATGCACTAATAAGCGTAGCCATAATATACTCCGTTCATTTCCATTCCCAGGCCTCTCACATTGGTTAACAAAACAGCCAATTGGGCCTGCTAACATTTAGTCTAATGCTGGCATACTGCTCTGCTGGATTTTATCCTTAATCTTAAATTATGAGAAAGTCTAGATGTAAATTGATCAAGGAAATGAGATTCTGTTAACAAATGTAGAAGTGATACACTGATTCCACAAAGCAGAAACATATACATAAGGGGGAGATGAAATACAAATGTAGAAGAAAGGTGGCTGTCTTCTCTTCCCTCAGCTATGAAGTTAACTTTAGCATCATTTGCCCATTTGCGCTATTACTGATCTTTTCTGAACTATATCAGTGTTTTCATTTTCTCACCAAGAACAAAATATTGGAACATGGACAAGGACGGGCTTACTTACTGAGAACTGAAAGCTGTGCTCTCTCATAGATTGAGAGGAGAGTCTGGCTTTGCTATTCTGACAATCATTGCCGTTAGGATGATTTTTGAGCCACTTCAGGATTTTTACCTGGATTTAGAAGTGTTTGCATGATGGCAATGTTTACAGTGAGTAATGCTCTGATCCCCAAGTGGAAGCTTTCATTCCAGTCAAAATGGCAGCAGTTTGTTTCTTATATGAGCTAATTTGATCTGAAATCCAACTGGAATCTTTATTAATGTTCCATAATTTACTAAATCACCTGATGCCCATACTTTTAATAGATACAGTAGATTCTGTACTTGTCAGCCTTACCAGGTAGACTGGACAGGAAATACAATGAGGTAATCTAATTCTACTGTCTTCTAAAGCTACATTAACAGAATCTTGTAAGTCTGAAAGTACAATTTTCTTGCGGTCCAGCCCAAGAATTTAGAGTTCCTTTTAAGCCTCTTGCCCTATCCACTATTCCAGGGGTCCCCAACCCCCAGTCCGTGGACTGATATGGGCCACGGCATGCCAGCAACTGATCCGCACAAACAAGCAAAGTCCCATCAGTGGGATGCAAGCAGCACACAAAATTACACACTCTCTGGTCCGTGGAAAAACCTTTCTCCATGGAACCGGTCCCTGGTGCCCAAAAGGTTGGGGATCTCTGCACTCTGCAGTTGCGGGTTGCCCTGTCTCTTATGTGACTGTTCCTAGGCAGCATATCTTCTCTCAAGCTCTTTCCCGCATACTCTGGCGGTGGTGGTGGTGGTGGTGGTGGTGTGTGTGTGTGTGTGCATTTGTGTGTGTGTGTGTGCATTTGTCTGCATTTGTGTGCGGACAACAAACATTTAAAAAGGACTAGTTTAAATGTGAACTTCAAGAGGAAGAGCTGTACCAACACCCAAGACATCATTGTTGGAACACATAAGTAAATGCACAAGAGAAGAAGCCATAGAGAGGCCCTTTATCAACACTGGTTAAAAAAAACAACAAACAGCCAAAATTTCAAGAAAGGAAATATGGAGGAGGGGCAAGAGGAACAGACTGGCAATAGAAGAACCAGAAGATTGTTGTAAAGGGATAACAGAAAGGAAAAAAGAGAGAAGAATATCACAGTGAAATTATACCCAGTTTCTGCTATTTTCCCAAATCTCTGAGCCAGATCTCAAGACATATATATTCAGCTTGGAGTAAGTGTGACAGCTACAAACAGAGATTCCAAGTACTAATCCTGAGCATTTATACAGCTCTCGAGAGTTTAAAGCAATGCATCTAGATTATTTCAGTAGCCTATACAACACCTCTGTTAGGGAAGGTTCCCATATTGCAGATTTGGGTGGATGGGGGCCAGTTTTTATGTCATGTTTATTTAGACTTATGGTTAAGTATGAGTGCATTTGCTTGCTAGTGCCAATTCTTCCTCTTTCTCCCACCCGCACTTCCAACCAATATGACTAGCAAACAGCCATATTTGGGTAATATACAACTTAGTGTATGATGCAGGACATATATTACTTCCAGACTCAATCAGCCAGAGAACATACCCATAAATAAATCTAGTACACGCCATAACTATACTGTCTGGTTGGCTGAGACCATGCATAGTGTATGTCTTACTCTCAGAGATATATTACACCAACTTTCTAAAATCTGTGTGCCTTCCAGATGTATGGATTAACTCCCCCAATTCCCTTTTGCTGAGCTGTCACCCAAACATCTGGAGAGTGAAGAAAGCTGGGGAAAACTGCAGTAAGCCCTATACCTGGAAGGAGAAATCAGCAGCTGTCATAAGATGTGTTCCATGCTTATTCATAAGCCTGACTAAATACAATGTGCAAATACAGTCAAAGAACTTCTTTATGTAATATGATATGCTAGGTTGATATTAAGTATGAAGAAGGCACTTATTTACTGCTTCTACAGTGAACCACAATTCACACATCTCCCCCAATGTTGGCCAGCATCCCATTTTTCTGTGATTTGATTTGCATTTGATACTTCAGTTAAAAAAAAAACAACCCTGCATAATAATGGCCTGATCAGAGTCAGAGCTTCTCTGCATACAGAATGCCTAAGTCTGTTTCATTATCTGTGCTATCCCCATTTTGTGATCCTCCCATGTAGATCAGCAAGGCTGCTGAGTGTTTGTCTGCAAGTGTATATGTTGAAAATAGAGCAAACAGCGATTATAGTTTGCATCAGATCCACTTTGTGGTCACTCCTTCACATTCCTACTTTCAGAGGCCAGGAAAGGAGGTAAAATGTAATAGATTAGCTCCCTTTGACTAGGTCCACAGAAGCAACTTAACTCTACGTTGTGTACATGTTGTTGAGCTAATGCAGACAAAAATTCTTCCAACATGGGGAACCAGAAACTATAGATCAATGAACAAACTTCACATTTTTCATTCTGCAATGTCATACTGTTAAGTAAAGAGTTAGAAGGCAGAACCCATGTTCTTAAGTAACCAATTGTTCAGAGATTTCAAAGAAAGAGACCAGGATAATATCAATACCTTTTGCAGTATATGACAATATTAGACTCAAGGGTTTGTTTTTTCTATCAAGTTGCTCTCCATTCTTATTTTACCAATGATTTAGAATCTAGACAGGGATTAAGCACATAATACCAGGGAAGCAAGTGTTCAAAATATGGTCATTATGTTATGGAATAAATGCCAACAAACTGTTGCCCTCCAAATGTATTGAACTATAGCATTCATTTTAACCAAGCATGATGGAAACTAACATGCCAGATAGAAAACATGGAGTTAATAGAGCAAAGGGATAATGAAACAAGAATATCTTATTTCTAGATAGTATGTTCAGAAGTAAAAAAAAAGAATGATGTGAATAGAGCAATGGTGTGTGCAAGGTTTTTTAAAAAAAGAAAAATCTTGTGTTATTTTTACACAAAAGTCCTAAGCGTTGGCATTCAAAGTAACTCTAGAGTATTTAGTTCACAGCAATAGTCTTGGTAAACACAAACAACCAATATCACACCAAAGGCTTCATGGAAGAATGATAGCTAATTGTTGAGTATTTTGAAGCTATCCAACAAAATATAACCCCCCTCCCCCAAAAGAAAACTATTTGTGAAAGTAAAGAGATAACACACTTTACTTAAATAATCTTCAAACTTCCTTCTCTCATGTTGTGAACTGGTTACATAATCCATGCATTTGGGGGTGGGTTAGTGTCCATCTCCTGTTGTATGAATGATGCAGGTTAAGGAATTCTAGGAGTTCACACATCTTAAAGTTTGCTGAGATTGAGAAGACTGATTTGTACTAGAACATTTCAATTTTTTTTTTCTGAGTAGTTCTGCCTAAAGATTTTGTTGGAGAAAATTAATTGACAAAATGCTGAAAGTATGAACGTGTATCATAAGAAGTACAATAAATAATAGAAGATATATTCATTGTTGCTCAGTTGTCATAACTATGTACTGCACTATCAGCGATCTCTCACCAAAAAGCTAAGTAATACAAGTCAGAATCATAAATACATTATATTACATTACCTGAAAGGTATGCAACTTTCTCCTTGAGGATTGGAAGGACTTCCATAGCTTTCATTTCATCATTTTTACGAAATCCTGAAGACAAAAACAAAATGGATATTAAGTCCAGTTGCACAGGAACAGTATCATTATTTTAGAGTCTTATTCTTTATATTATTGGGTGTAGGATGCATTTTTGTTTTGCATATCTAAGAATAAAACAAATGATAATTTAAATTGTCAAATAAAAGTTTTTATGACATTTGAAGACCTGGATACACTGAGTATACTTTACAATATCGCAACATGAAATACAATCATTTTAAAGGTGCACATTAGAGACATACAAGTAGTCCTCACTTTACCAACTGATTGTTCAGCAAAAGTTTGCAGTTATGACCGTACTGAAAAAGGAGACTTATGATCGTCTTTGAAGTCGGGACCCTCGCAGCATCCCCCTTGGTCACGTGATTGAGATTTGGGTGCTTGGCAATTAGTGTGTATCTATGATAGTCACAACCCCCCACAGTCACATGATTGCCATTTGCCACTTTCACAGCCAGCTTCTGACAAGCAAAGTCAAGGTGGAATCTGACAAGTTGTGGTCATATGACATTGTGATTAGGAACCGTGGATGATTCCGTTAACAACTGCAGCCAGAACTGACATCATATGTTGATGCAGTTATGTGATGTTTTTTTTTATGATCACATTGCCTGGTGCACAGGTCGGCAACCTGCGGCTCCGGAGCCGCATGCGGCTCTTTGAGCCTTCCCCGGTGGCTCCCAGCCTCCTCTGCCTTTGCAGAGAGAGACAGAGAGAGGCAATTGCGCTTCCCTGCTTCTCTCTCTCTCTCTCTCTCCTCTCTCATCTCTCTCTCTCTCTCTTCTCTCTCTCTCTGTGTGTGTGTGTGTGTGTGTGTGTGTGTGTGTGTGTGTGTGTGTGTGTAAAAGAGAGTGCTCCGAGGAGCTGAAAAGCTTTCTGGGCGGAGCTCCTCCCTTTGCTGCATCTCTGCAGGAAGCAGGAAGCAGGAAGGGCAGGAGAGAGCTAGCTAGCCCAGCTAGGCTGACTCAGGAATTCTGGGAGTTGAAGTCCATGAGTCATAAAAGAGACGAGGCTGCCTACCCCTGAGCTTGTTGGACAATAGCTTGAAGCTTGCCAGGTGAGCAGCAGATAGGAGAGGGGGGGAGAAAGAGAGAGAGAGAGAGAAAGAAAGAGAGAGAGGGAGGGAGAGAGAGAGAGAGAGAGAGACAGAGAGAGAGAGAGACCCTTTTGACATCTAAAATGAAGATAACACTGCATATATCCTTTTTTTACCTGTATGTGTATGTATGTGTATATATATATATGTGTGTGTGTGTGTATATACATACATATATATACACACACACATATATACACACACACAAACACACAAACACACACACACACACACACAAACACACACACACCTACAATAAAGGTAAAAAAGGATATATGCAGTGTTATCTTCATTTTAGATATCAAAAGTGTTTTGCGGCTCCCGGTGTTTTGTTTTTGGTGGGAAATGGGTCCAAGTGGCTCTTTGAGTGTTTTGGGTTGCCTACCCCTGGCCTAGTGATATGTTGCCAATCCTAATTGTGGCCGGTGAGCAAAGATTACCTGTACACATATTCTAAAAATCAAATGGCAGCCATTTGAAACAAGACACGTTTTTCCTAAGGCACCCAGAATTCTGGGAACCTCTGCAGGATATTTATTTTGGGGTTCCAGTTCTCTTCAGGACATTCAGTACATAAACCCCAATTATGCCTCTTTTTGTCCATCATTAATTTTTTTTTTAGTAGATTAAGGAATGACCACATACAGAGGTGGGCAAGAAATTATCAGTACTAAAGTATCAATTCAGTCAGCTCAGAAAGGAAAGCCATAGCTCAACGTAGTTTCTGCTCTGATTCCCGGAATGTGGCATTTATGATTATGATAAATTCAGTCTTATATTGCACATAAAATTTAAATCTATGTTCATTACCTGAATTGGAAAAAAATGCAATGAAGAAAAATATGTAATTATAAGAAACTATTGATTTGTTGTAGCATATGAGGCAGAGACCAGGGTCCAAAGAAATTAGTTTCAAACCATGGATTTCAAAGCACTATTCCTAAACAGATTGGGGTAGGTTAGACAAAGTTAGCTGAGATTCAGTCCTACTGCAATCAGTGACAGAAGACAATAGTGGACAAATCTGCATGATACCATTTGCTAAATAAGTGAAACGAAATGTACAGAGGTACATCAATATATTCCTGTCAGTACTTATCAAGTACTTCAAGCATTTTGTGGGACCTGGAAAGCCAACATTTCTCTTTTTAAAGTAAAGGTAATGGCTTCCCCTGTCCAGTTGTGTCCAACTCTAGGACCACAGAAGTGTAGTCATGTGGTCAACATGACTATATACTGACGCACACAGAATGCTGTTACCGTCTAATTGAAGTGCTACCTATTTATCTACTTGCATTTGCATGCTTTCGAACTGATAGGTTGGCAGGAGCTGGAGCAAGTAATGAGAGCTCACCCATCGTGCAGTGCTCAGGACTCGAACCTGGGCTGTCAGCTTTTTAGCTGACAAGCTCAGCATCTTTAACTGCTGAGATTTTCCCCAATCCCTTCATGTTTTTTTTTGAAGGGGGGGGAAGAGAAATAAGAAAAACTAGCAGCAGCCTGAATCAAAGCTGAAACTATCTCACGTGGGGTGAGATAAGTCTGAGCCTTCCACATGCCTGCAGGAAATAAACAAGAAACAGAGCCTGGCTAGCAGAAATATTTCACTCTTCCTCCTGGTTCTGTATCCAGCGCCTAAAAAAAAAAAGCTAACCGAATTCCACCACCACCCCTTTGCAATTTATTTTGCAGCATCATGGTTAAAATGAATAAATGAAAACAACATTATGAGCACATACTGTAGTTAAGGACTCCTCCCTTCATCTCCATTTAAATTATGATCCAGACTTAGACTTCAAGAATTACCCTTTAATGTTATGGTTTGTAAGCATCTGTTCATTTCAGCAGTTTATTATATTCATTTGAGTTCCAGAAGCTTTTTTTGCAATGGATACTTTCATGAAACCCCTCACCGGAAGAATTTTTAAGTGTTTTTTAAAAGCTCCAGTAATCAAAGAGATCTTTTAACGTTTTTAGAAAGGAAACATGATGCCCTTAACACACAGTTCCACTGAGAAAAAACATGTTCTTAATTATTAAATGGGCTCCCTATGTTTGAATCAATTAAAGCTTTAGTTGATAGGTCATAAACTGATTAAAGCTTGCAATTTTAGTAATAATGAAAACAGTATTCTATAACTGAAGGAAGTGTGCCAAAAGCAGAGTAATGAAAAGCATTCATGGGATGTTAGAATAGGAAATTTTAAGCACATCTCACAAAACTGGTTGTTATCGTCATGTATATCCTCAGTGGAACAGATCCTGAAAACCACCAATCAAAGCTTTAGAAACAACTAACTTACACAAATGTAATAATGAGTCAAATGATGGAGATTCTGGATATCTCAGAAACAAAGGGATTTGATCTTGGGACTGGGCAGTAATATAGTTACAGACTAACCAATTCATTTAATAATATTACTGTGTAGTACATGAACATGGCCTAGAATTTATGTTCATATACCTCATTCATAATCATTTTGTTAGGAACATTAGCAAAACATTTAAATTAAAATGTTTTGTTCCACATTTCTTGGAAACTTTCTAATGAAAACCTTTTTAGAACTTCTAGTTTGCCATTGCGGCTCCCGCGGCCGCTGGAAGGCGAGCTCTGTCTTCTGCGTTTGATTTCGTTCCACTGGAGGACCCTGGAAAGGGTTGAAACTCACTCAATCCCTCCAAACCGCCGCAGGAAAGACCGGCCATAGCAATATGGCTCATCACCAAGCTGCAGACAGCCAAAGTCAAGCACTTCTAAAGCAACGCGGGTGAAATTGGGTGAGATCTAATCTTCTCTTTAAGATCTTAAGTATTTTCTTTTCCTGTAAAAGCTACCCAAAGTATCTTTTCTCACTCTGAGGAGAGAGGGAAGGGAATTTCTATCCCAACCTCTAAGAACAGTGGTGACTACCCAGGGGAGTTAAAGCTCTAAAAGAACAATTTTAATCTAATTGGATTTATATGTTTCTGAAACTTGGGGACCAAAGGTTTTCTTATTTTTACTGAAGACTTTTGTTTTTATCTACAAAAAAAGAAATAAAACTGGGAAAAGGACTATAAAAATTTTGGACTTAAAAAACTTTAAACGGCACTAGTGACATCTTGTGACGAAGTTTGGTATTACAACTTGTTATTGCCTAAAAGAGACTTGGCTTGAAGCCCAGGACTTCAGATAAAGCTCTTTCGACCTTGATAGATACCACCTGTGAGAAACATCTGTAAAGAGAATTTCTGGGTGGCATAACTGGCCTGCTTGAACTATGAATGTAAACCTTTATTAACTTTCAGAGCTATATGTGGGGAATTTTTCCTTTTTCTTTATCTGAGGAACATTGGTTATTATATGAGATGATGAAATACCTTGGATTAAATTCTTACTTGACAAACGACTTCTACTATAAAGAACATCTATAATACGTGAAATAGAGGTCCCATACCTAGTTATAAAATTATTTTTAACGTCTGATTTTAAAGTCCTCAACTTAATACACTATTAAGAGTATATGGATGAAGACCAGGAAAAGATCCTTTCCATGTTGAAAGCAATACACGAAGCCATTATTTCAGCTTGTGACAAAATAAGATGCAACATAAAAGAACAAGATGCCAGTTTAGATATACAAACCCAAATTTTGATTACAACCAAAGAACTAACAACACAGAAGATAACAGAAGAAGTAGAGCAATCAAATACTAAGACAGAGGACTCAATTGACCAACAAATACAGTTAATGGAAAATCCAGAAAAGGGAGTAAAAACACTGAAAATGGAAAAGACTTTCTATATAAATTAGAAGAAATTTGAGGAAAAAGAACAAGAACAGATTGAATGGAAGATAAACATATCAGGACAATCATGGGGAATTGGAATAATAGGGAGATGATCTAATGAACACAAATGGGCTACCCCTTCCAAAAAATGGCAACTAAATGGTCTCTCTTATTTCAAATTATATATATATAATAATAGAGGGAGATCTATTTGATTATTTAAAAGCACTGACATGGAAGGCTAGTTGGCAAAGGAAGAAAGCCAGAATAAGGCTGAAGAAAATTGGGGTTTTGATTTATTAGAGGGGATTTCATATTATTAATTAGGGTTAAAGGGAGAAGTTGAGATAAGGGGAATTTTGGTCATTACATTTAAAATATTTGGAAATTAGTTGAAAATAAGGATTCTATTTAATATTTAAAAATTAGATCCAAAAGAAAAAAAAATATGAATATGTTTGATTTATTGATTAACCCAGACAATATTTATAATGGTTTTGATTTATTGAAGGGGATACTGTATTATTAATTAGATGATTTAATATGGTAGAAAATAGAACTATACTCAAATAGATAAGATGTCTATTTTGAATATTAGATTCTGTTATGAATTGAGATAAGGGAAACTTTGGTTACCTAAAGCTTGGAAATTATAAATATCAAATGTTAAATTTGAATATTGATGGGAAATTAAAATTGGGAAAAAAACAATAACAGGACATTGATTGTCTATGAAGATTGAATGTAAAAGTAATTAAGATACGTATAAACTAAAAATTTATTGATAAATGTAATAATGATGTTTTTATTTAGTTGATATAATAAGAACTGTACTAGCTTAAATACGAGATAGTAGATATTAAGGGAAAAAGAGAGGAAATATTTGATGCTGTAACTTGAGATTTATACCAAAGATTTTTGTATGTTATTGAACTATTGATTAACCCAGCCACCACGTTGCTTTTTAAATACCTAAATGTAAAATTAGAAAACTAATAAAATATTATTTTTTTTAAAAAAGAAAACCTTTTTAGGGTTTCATCTTCAATAGAACAAAACTCAAAACTATTCAAATATTCCATGTTCGAAAAAAACAAACTTGAAATGTTCCAAATATTCTGTACTCCCCCCCTCTCTCTTTTTTTTTTTTTTTGGTCTTGGGGTCATAAAAATAAATGATTGGTGATCAGTGCTGAATCCTATCTACCATTCAAGATCCTGAAAAAAAATGGCAACTGGGATGATTAAAAAATACTTAAGATGTTTTAAACATTCCCATATCCAACAACAGATGCAATAATTAAACACATATCTACAATCTGTCCTGCCTGCACAAACACCTTATCAAGCCCCAAATCACAGCTAGTTGTTCTCTTCAATATAGCCCATGAACAGCTTAACAGTAGCACAGACTTCTTCCTAATACATACATACAAGGAGTACTGTTTTGTACATGGCATTCTTCCTACAAAGCTCAAAAGGAAACCATCATCTTCCAAAGCAGGCATTTGCCTCTCTGAAAAAGAAGTTAACAACGCAATTTTACAAGGACTGGGTTCTAATTTGCCCTGGCACAGATTTTCAAAACAGCAGTAAACCTACCTAGCAGGTTGGTAGCAACCTTTCAAAATCTTTCTCCATCTCTGAATACATGGTAAGTCTAGTCTCCTTCATCCCCAATGACTGTCCTTTCTTCAAATTAACTCCAGCCAAAGAGAGAAGGGCTATAATTGCTACCTTCTATTTTACTGGCTAATTGTCAGTCATCCTAGGTAGACCAGACAGGAAATACAATCAGATGAGCTAATTGTACTTTACTGCAAGGCTGCATTAACATAACCTTGCAAATCTGATAGTACTAACTGCCTGCAGTGTCTTTTACAGACTGAGAAGTTGCGGGGTGTTTCCTTTCTGAGTTTCTTTCTCTGCCCATTATACAGCTGAGGACAATGACCTCTGTTATCTGATCATTTCCTAGGCATTCTCCCCCCCCCATTTCCAAGGTCTTTCCCACAGACCATTACACTAATACACTCACCAAGTTGGAAGAACCTTTTCTAAAATTAAGCCTTTTGAAGAATGTCTGAACTCTCAAACAGTAAAACAAAACATTGTTTGATCCTGAGGTTGGGATAAAAATCCAAGAATAGCTGCAACTCCAAACCCAGAATGTTCCCCTACATGCTATTTTCACTACTCCAGATTAAAATAGATCAATTGCTCTGGCATCTGCCATTATTTGGAAAAAATGGTAATGCATTTGCTATACATTTGATTTTGAAAATTATTAGTTCTAGTAATATTCCTTTTCTGATTTATAGTACTTTACAAACTCTTATTTATACTGCACAATTTATAATTAAATTGGCATCAACTTTTCTTCTGATTGACATTAGTGGGTTTCTATGATATCATATAAATATCAAGGTAAACCTAGAATAGGAACCGTAGATTTGAAAAACCACCAAGGAGGAGATCTAGGTCAGTATTGCCCAGACCTTTTCCTTTATTACCCCAATCACCTATCAGAAAGTTTTATTGAACTTCAAGGACTGAGGATAAGTCCCTTCCTTCAGCACCATTAATAAATTCTAATGGTTGCTTAATGAATGGTTGTAACTTGAGAATTATATTATTATATTATAAAAACAACATCTTGGAATTTGATGGCATTTCACCAAATGACCACTAGTAATTTCAGTGATTTTGGCCTTAATAGGAAAACTCTGGGAGATTTTTGAATATATTTTAATACATATGACAATATTTAAGTTGATTTAAATGTCCCAATTGTGATGGGTAATGGGTTGGTGTCCTTACTCAAAGAAAAGCTACTTTTACCCAATTTGGGGTAATTTACCAAGATTTGGGAAGCATTGATCTAGGCAAATCAGTTTCTTAATGGGGCAAAGAAAAATACTTACTTTTTTAGAATTAAGAATCAAGCTCAATATGGGGGAGTCTTTACCTTTACTACAGCTTCCATTTACAGTCTTTTTTTTTTGTATGTGTATGTATGTGTGCGTATGAGTCAGTTTTGATTCTGGGCAACTGCCTGGACAATTCTAGGCAGTTTAGTTGGCAACATTTTTGGGTTGGCAATTGCCTTCTGCCTAGTGCTGAAAAAGAGGGATTGGTGCAAAGTTAGCTTCATCTATGACTAGAACTCATGGTTTCCTGGTTTCTAGTCTAGAGTCTTACCATTACACCAAACTTGCTCTCAGTATCATATTTAGCAGTTCAGAACTAAGTAGTAATGTCCTGTATTTAATTAGGTCTTTCTGCCACTAGAATTGAAATCATTATCAAAATAATGTACACTTATCACTGCATCCATTCATAAGCCCAGAGAGAACTTCCAGAGCAACTTCGAGGTCAACACAGAGAATTTATAACAGAGAACCTTGTGATTTAGCATAATCATGGATAAAATCAGTACAGGTTTAATGTAAACAAAGGAATAAGCAAGCATTCTGATGGTAGATTAATAGGTAGCAAATATTTTAAGTGAATAAACTAACATGATTAAAAAAATCTTGTATTTTTATCTTCTGATTAAAACATTAATCGCAATATTATCTGAATCCCCTCACATTCTAAATTTAAGTTCCTTTTTCAGCTAATTATTTGAGCCAATCAAGGAACTTTTCGATGAGGTTATACATAAAAAAGAACCTGCCTTATTTCTGTTCTTCAATTAAAATATTCAGCAATTGAGGAACTGCTAAACAAAATCTGAGAATTTCCCTTTTTAATAACAAAGTTAATGAGGTACACACATGAACCAAAACAAAATGGGAGACCTTTGTGAAATAACAGATATTTTCTATTATACTCATCATGATAATCAAGTGGATTTCAATAGAAATCAACCTTTTAAGATGGCATACTCAAAATTCAAGCTCACTTATGAAGCTGCCCTAGATTTAACCCCAGAATTTCAATCCAGTTCAGCAATTAATAATAATTATTTTTTTTAAAAAATAATCTTTTGCATTTTATTGTGGATTAATTGTTCAAAAATAAAGGAAGATGGTGCCCATTTCATCCTAAGAATATTCATATATCTACTTTATTCACAGTATTTCTTTTTGGGAGATGACAAAATTAGAACATTTATATTTTAGATTTGAACTGGGAAGATTTCAAAAATCACTGCATATATGCACCGAGCTATATACTGTATATCTGCATCAATCTCTACTTACACACACTTCAAGCTGGCATTCTCAGCACCACACATTAATAGAGATGATGTCATCTTTTCAAAATCAGAGCAGTCTGCAGCTCCTGCTACTGTTGTTCCTTCTACTGCAGTGCCTGCAGTATTCAGAGGATTTGCAAAAGACAAGGCAGCCCAGAAAATAAATAAATAAATAGAAACTGGATTGGGAAGCTCAGGAAGAGAGGTGACTTATTGAAATCCTGCTTGGACAGAGTGTTATTTTTAAAAGAAAGAGAAGAAGTATTTTTGGGGTCACTGCATCCTGTGAATTTACTATTCGCAAGAATTTATGTTATGTGATTGAACAAAGCATCTTTGATACTTTTGGCAAGTCTAAATTGACCTGTTCAACAAGATTTTTTTCATAGAATAATGGGTGTCCTCAGAGAAGCAAGTACCGGAATCAAATCTGAATAATTTCCACTGTTCTTTTAGCTTGGATAATTTCATTTCCTCTTTCTAAGAAACCACAAATGTAGTAAGATATAAAGACCAAATGATCAGAATTGTAAACCAAAATAGGACTTTCTCACAATGTAAGCAATAATAATGGAAGTGAAATGATTTGATTTGATTATAGTTGGTGGTTTGGTTTCTTTTATTTTTTTCTCATATTTATTTTTTGTAATATATTGTAATAGAATCCATAAAGCTTGATCATAACCTTCATACCGTTAAAACCTCTTAATTAGATGTTTTCTATATATTTAATAATCTTAGCATCATTGTGTATCTGCTGCAGCTACCAATGATTTCAGCACAATAACAGATGTCTTTCTATTTCTATTTTGTGATTAGAATTATTTCTAGACAGGACTATATAGGTATTGTACATTTTGTGCATATTTTGGAAAAAGTGCACAATAAAATTACTTTTTTTAACTTCAAGGTAAGGAATAACAAACCTTTTGTTAAACTGAAAAACAGGAATATACTGTGATCTAATCAAGATTAGCGCTTTGTGATGAACCTGAGGGAAAATCTCATGCATGTAATTTTAAAGATCAGTTTTGTGTCTCTCTGTTTAACAAAATGATATAGTTTATTTTCTATATTTTGGTGCACACCGACACACACACACACACACACACACACGCGCGCACACACACACACACACACACTACAAGACATGCAAAGATTTTCTTGAAATTTAAGAGATTCAGCTACATTTTGAATTTTTATTCCTAAAATATTATGTCATTTGATATCGAATCTTCATTACAAACACAAAAGGTACAAATGCCATTAAAATGTCAAAATTCTACATTGTACTCTCTGCAAAATTCCTGGAGTTATTTAAGCAAGTAGTCACTGCACAGACAACTCCATGTAGTGGATCTACATAATATGCTACGCCAGAAGTATGTAATTCATAGCTCAATTGCTTTCCCAGGAGTTCCAAAGGCAGAAATCAACATTTCAGGTTCCCTGGATTTAAAAAAGATATTAAGAGTGTCTTAACTATTTCTAAGGTTTCAAGCACATATTGCTCTCCTTATTTTGAGTATGTCAGTTAAAAGTATATGATTAATTCTTCCATTACTGCTGAATATATTCTGAACTTGCAATGAGCATCAGTTCACAGTGATGTAACACAAAAACACACATTGAAATTCAGAGCATGTTACATTAGGCAGTGCTATTTGTGAAGCAAATTATATTGAGTATAACATAACATTTGAACATGGTACCTACAAGCTCTTAAAATGATTACATATGCATTATTCCCCCAACATGTACTGATATGTTGTGCCAATCCCACCAATCAATAAATTTGATATACTTTTGGCTTCACAATACACAAATCTAAATATCAAATTGTATTAATAGTCAGCAGGAAAAAAAATCTGATCTGCTAACTAGAAGGAATATAAAAAATAAAGCATTGTTGTATGAGTGATTAGGGCATCTGCATTTTCTCACCCCTTTCCTATTGCTGACCTTGTACAATTGCTTAATTTGTTTTATCTTTGTGATCATCTAGCAGTTCGTTTTAAAATTCAGTTAGTTACAACACTTTCTAAATTCCAACCTAATTCTGCCTCACTTTGACTTACCTCTTTTCTGTTGTCAGAAAATTAAATTAAATTTAATAGCCAAACAAACTGGAATTATATAGGAAATGCTTAGGAGGAAAAGAAGAAAAGGAATCACTGCACGTCAATTTCATTGCAAATGTGAATCCTAATGTAGTTCAAGAAAAAGCAAACCTCTTATTCAAAGCATATAGCTACGTGCAATCTGTTAGCTAACCCTTTTGCTTCCTTGGTCTGGCACACTTCCTCCAGTTTGTCTACATCTGTGTAGGAAACACTTAAACTCTTTCTATAAATCTGAAATATGTCGCACAACAACAGCACAAAGTTACAAGCTACTCTGCAACTCAGGAGGCAACCGTATTATCACAGAGAATAGAAATGCACAGGCTTTGCATAGGTACAGATAGTCCTGGATTTACGACCACAATCAAGTCCCAAATTTCTGTTGCTAAGTGGGACATTTGTTAAGTGAGTTTTGCCCCATTTTATGACCTTTCTTGTTATATTTGTTAAGTGAATCACTGTGGTGATTAAGTTAATAACAGAGTTGTCAAGTGAGTCTTGCTTCCCCATTGATTTTGCTTGTCAGAAGGTTGCAAAAGGTGACCACGTGGTCCCGGGACACTGCAACTGTCATAAATATGAGTCAGGTGAAAGGCATCTGAATTTTGATCATATGACCATGGGGATGCTGCAACGGTCGTTAAGTCCCTTTTTTCAGTGCCGTTGTAACTTTGAACAGTCACTAAACGAACTGCTGTAAGTCAAGGACTACCTCTAGTCATCTTGAAGTATTAAAATAGAGAAGATCTCACCTTCGTACCATTCATGCTCTTGTTTATAATTTTTATCTGATACTTACTAAATGTTCATGTTCTTATATTTATGTTTATATTGTATTGTAAGCCACCCAGAGTTGCTTTGGATGTGGGCAGCACGTTAAATAAACAAATAAACAAGAATACAGGATATAGAGAAGGGACCTTGATGGCCCCAAAATTCTACGCAGCTCTTTCCCTTCAAATCATAACACTGAGTTTGGCAGGCTAAAAACTGTGGGAGCATAACCAACAAGAAGCTCTGTCTTCTTATATAAACTCAAATAACTTGCTTGAGGATAGCTCTTCAGCTGTGGAATTTCTTCCTGGTAAAAGTATGTTAGAACTTCCTGAGAAGTTAAACAATTAGTCTTTGGGCTATAGCTTCTTGGGAGCTGCTGTTTCCCTCCCTGTTAAGTTTTTCATGATGCTACAGTTGTTATACTAATTTATTGGTTTATTGTTTTGAGCTGCTTTGAATTGTGCGTACATATATATAACCAAAATTTGAATGTGTGGATCAGTTGTGGCAAACAGTGCATGCCAACCTCCATATGTTACACTTTAGCACTTTGAAATTATGTTCCTTTGCAAAAATCCATCTGGGATACTGACCCCCGAAGAATTTTTTAAATCTAATTTCAAGATATAATTTGGATTTGCCCTTTTTGATACTGGTGTTAAGATAGAAAGACAAGTGCAGCAAGGACTACAAGCCTCTTATTCTTCCAGGACCTCTCTTCTGACCTTAAAGTAAAGTACCACAAGGATCTGCAAAGGATACGAAAGATCCGCTGAACAATAGATTAGTCATTCCGGGGATTATACTTTTCAACACATCTGAGCGGATGAGAATATATTTCTCTAAATTTGGGAACAAATCTTAATTACTGCAAACCTGGCTATATGCAAATACAGCAAATAGTAGTAGTACTTAAGGGTTTCAACACCGGAAACAACATAAGGAACACCTATATTACAGTTAAACTAGTTCAACCTCAAGTTTCAACAAAAACATTCAGCTGATCTGTAGTGGCCCATAATTATCTGAGGACAACTAGAGATAACAATGAATATGCCCAATTCTCTAAAACCATAAGCTCCTTAAGAAACATGAAGTTGACATTAATCCTATGTATACTTAAAAAATTAACCACAAACATCGTGATACTTCATATTCCATTAATAGACTTCTAAGAGCAAATTAAACAATGGTATTAACTGACTCCATGAAAGCAAGCTAAGGGAAAACTGACAAGAACAATACTTGGGGATCTTGCCAAATCTTCAATTTCCTGTACTGTTTGGAAAAAACAATGCCTTGGTTTTATTTGAATTCATTGAGTAGTTTGAACAGTTTGACAATAATTCATTAAATATGAAGAACATAAGCTCTATACCTAGAATTCCTGTTCAGTTAAATCCATTTTAGTTACTAGCAAGAAGTAAAATTTAACTAGTTCCTGTCAGCATTTTCTCTCCTGATTGTTCACTTACTCTTGAAATTCCATATATAAGATCCAAGGAGTCTCTGCCAGCCAAACCTGATTTCTAAAAAATCTTTCAGATATCAAAACCTAACCAGAAGGCAAGCATGAAAAATAGATTAGCAACACCAATTTTCAAGAATTACAGTCAGTGGTGGGATTCAGCCAGTTCGCACCACTTTGGCAGAACAGGTAGCTAATTTTTTGTCGCCCAGGCCAAGAATGGACTTCCAGAAGTGGCATCCACACAGAGAACCAGTTATTCACATATCTGAATTCCACCACTGACTATAGTCCTCACATGTTTATTAGGACAGTTACAGCAAATGGTAGATGCCTCCAGAAAAGCTAAGCCACAAGAGTGGCAGGAAACAATCTGAAGAGTTAAATGAAAGAAAAAGAAGACATCTGCATGTTATTGAATAGGGGTCCCCAACCCTTGGTCCGTGGACCAGTACTGGTCCGCAGCATGCTAGAAACTGGTCTGCGGAAACCAATGAAGCCCCATCTGTGGGATGCAAGCAGCAAGCAAATCTACATCCCCTCTGGTCCGTGGAAAAACCTTTCTCCATGGAACTGGTCCCTGGTGCCCAAAAGGTTGGGGACCTCTGTTATAGAGAGAGGTTCTGTCTATATTGGGAGAACTTACATTTTTTATACAGCATGCATTTACCAATGCTGTGGATGTAGCATCAACCTGCCTTCTCTGAAGTGGATACCATGTTTTGTGAAATTAGATACATAATTTAGCATTTGGGTTTCAACATTGTCCTAGAGTTCATACTTACATATGTGACCAGCTCCTGAGCCTCCTCTGTTTGGCTTTTATGAAATGAGTGTTTTCTGCTTGACCATTCCTGCCATTTTGTGAATGGACATTCCTCTCTTTCCTAGGAGTTCCTGCAACTTAGCTTTACCCAACATGGTGTTATGTATATGTGTTAAACAAATTACCCACCCTACATAAGTAAGTATAAATTATAGCCTATTATGAAACAAAAGTCTACTGACTGCAAGGGGAAACAAGATTTGATCTAATCAGTAAGGAGAAAAATTATATATACTTTGGGATTAAACAAAATCTGACAGTCAAAGCAAGATGACCCAGTCAAATCTTATTCTTAGTTGACACAGAAGTTATAAGGAAAACATTTTAGTCGGAAACAACCGAAATTTCTCTGCATCAGGAAGGATGCCAATATAAACATAGACATTAGACTCAACGGGTTACAGATGTGAATCTAAAGAATTCCTTTGAAGGTAATATTGTTGATAACTCTGTAGAGATTCTCTCCATGTTCTTGGTGCATAGTATTTTGTAGTGAGCTAAAAGAATTTCTGATGGATCCTTAGCGAGATAAACCAATCTCCCTAAGCTTAATGGTGCTTCTGAAATCATCTTTCCTTTCTCTCTGAGTCTTGCCCTGTTGACCCACTACATTTAAGGTCTAAAAACCTATAGGAAAGAAAAAGTTAGTTTACTAAGTTTGTGTTAAAATTACACATGCCACAAATTTCATTTTTAATTAGGACTGAATGTATACTATTTAAATGCCAAATTCTTCATATGCAGTGTGTCTTTTCTTGTAGGTAGGTAGGTAGGTAAGTAGGTAGGTAGGTAGGTAGGAAGGAAGGAAGGAAGGAGTTGGGGTATGGACATACAATAATAATAATAAACCCCCGTGATTATTTCCATTTTTATACATTAAAATGATGTTTATTAGAACTGATCATTTTACAAGTATGGATATGGTCTTTACAAGCCCATACTCATTATGGTATTCCTAATTTCTTGGCCTAAGGTTTGATAATGGCCAGATAAGTATGAAATCTTCTGGCAAGATGCTTGACTGTGAGTGGCAAGGCCTATATAATGAATTACATTACAAGACTGTAGTTCCACACATTCATTCTATTAGGCAAATATTATAATCAGCACAACATAAAGATATTCCCTCAAGACAATTCCAAATACAGACTTATGGACCACTTGGCTTCTTAATAACTGTAACTGCTGAGAATCAGTCGTATAAATAAAAAGAAAAAACAGGACTAAACAGTATCACCTAAATGAATAATGTTGCTGTTATCTCAGAGCATTCAATTCACCCTGAGAGTTATTTCACCTTGACATACATTCCAATTCTTCAACAACAACAACAAATTAGAACACTGTCATAGGCACAAACAACTCATAACACTTAGAAATGATCCTAATTTATCTGAAAATAAGGATAAATGATTTTCCTTTCTGCAGAATCTGACTAGGAAGATTCTATAACTAGAATACATAAAAGCAATAGGAATAGCACTTAGACCACGGGTCTTCAAACTTGGCCCTTTTATGACTTGTGGACTTCAACTCCCAGAATTTCTCAGCCAGTGTGGTTGGCTGAGGAATTCTGGGAGTTGAAATCCACAAGTCATAAAAGGGCCAAGTTTGAAGACCCCTGACTTAGACTTATATATACCATTCCACAGTGCTTACTGCACTTTCTGAATGGTTTACAGAGTCAGCATATTGCCTCCAACAATCTGGGTCCTCATTTTACTAACCTCTGAAGGGTGGAAGGATGAATCAACCTCGAGCCTTGTCAAAATCAAACTCCTGGCTGGGGGCAGAATTAGCCTTCAATATTGCGCTACCAGGGCTCCTATACACCAAGCAGTCAAATTTCTAAATAATGCACACATTATAAATTGATGTTATTTAAATATTACTGCATGAATAATTACAATGTACTAAAAATAATTTTGATATATTAAATTCATTAAAAAGTTGAGGATACCTAAATCCTCTTTTTACATATAGGAAAGAGCCTGTGTATATAGTGGATACCATATTATAATAGAAGCATTCAAAATTAAGTCCACTTTCTGACTTGGAAGCAGAATGATCAACTTTACACTCACAATGACTTAAAAATCACATACCAGAGATCTATGGATGTGCCACGTTTACTACCATAGCTGTAACTTACATTCGTATTTTCACATTTGAAACCTTAATATGTCTGAACTTTCCAAATGTACTTTTACACCCTTGGAATTCTGAATTCAGCTTTGAAGTGGTATTTCTGACTATTTCAAACCTATTTTTTAATTATAAGGAGTAGCTGCATTATGAGGGCTTAATTATAGAATGGAATGGAATGGAATAGAATAGAATAGAATGGAATGGAATAGGAGTTGGAAGGGACCTCGGAGGTATTCTAGTCCAGCCCCCTGCTCAAGCAGGAGAACCTATACCATTTCAGACAATTGACTGACCCGTTCTCTTCTTAAAAATCTCCAGTGATGGAGCGCCAACGATTTCTGAAGGCAAGCTGTTCCACTGGTTAATTGTCCTCACTGTTAGGAAGTTTCTCCTTAATTCCAAGTTGCTTCTCTCCTTGATCACTTTCCAACCATTGTTTCTTGTCCTGCCCTCTGGTGTTTTGGAGAATAGTTTGACCCCCTCTTCTTTGTGGCAGCCCCTCAAATTATGAAGACTAACAGCTCTGTTTTCTAAAGCAGAGGGCCCTCAGAATATTTACCCATGCATTTTGTTATTCTTCTTTTTCTTGATATTGTTTTACAAAAGGCACATTTGGGGTTATCATTCTGTTTGTAAACATAGCTACATTCCATGTTTATCTAAAACCAAGTTGGGAAGAGAAAATTTAACCAAGGGAATGTGCCACGTCATGGTACCAAAAGCTAGTTCCAAGGTCAACCATAATACAAGAAAAGCTACCTATTTCATTGACATTTGCCAGAACTGTGTAAGAAAAACACTAATATTCCTAAACCACCTTGTTTTCATACATTAAATCCTATCAATCATTTACCATTGAACATTTTACTCTAGGTGCCCACCTCTGTTAATTATCAGCTTTGTGGTTTTCTTCTCATACCTACTAAAAGGTGCTTTTGGTTTTGCCTCCCTCTTTTCTTCTCATCCTCAGCCTAACTCCCTGTAACATTTGAAACTCCCCCATATATGGCATTTGTCTGAAAAGACAACAAATTATTTTTGATATTTGCTTTTGGTAAAAATCAAGGATTTCCTATTATCAGCCTGCAGTAAACCCAGATGCGAAACCTTTTTGAAGACCATAGAAATGAGCTGCACACTAAGGGGGTGGGTAGTGTGGGGGAAGTCTACACCCTTCTATAATGTAGGCAAGTGGTTGCTATTAGCAACCCATATTCCCTCCCCCCTTGCTTTAGCGCAATGGATAAAAGCAGCCTCCAATCCCCAAACCGATGTCCCAAAGATTCCACACTGACAGTTACATGTTGTATGTAAAGACAGCGCAGACCTTTCTCCCTTGTAAGCAGGTACACTACCAAGACAATTCAGCACACAGGGGCGATGCAAAAGACAATATAAAACCTAGGAGGGACAAAAAAATTACAGTAGCCTTGAAATCCCTCCTGGATAACGAGCCAGTGTAACCCAGCGCATCCGTATGAAATGCAGCAATAGGAATCTTTATCTATAAGTCAGCAGCCCATGCAGCAGAATGGATTACATCATCCTTTTGCAGAGCTGAGACAGTGAATACGCTTAAATCGAGGACCCAGCCAGATGGAACTGCTTTCCCTCTGCTCCTGCAGTTACCACCTGCCTCCCACCTTCGGAGTCTGAACATGATGCAAAATTAAAAAAAGATCGTCTTGTCAAAGCTTCTTCCTACATCATCGCCCTTCTATTATGGTCTGCAGATGTCAAAATAACCCAGCACATATTTTTTTTTTCCTACCCCATTCCAAACAAAGCATCTGATGGAGCTTGCTTTTACTGTACCACAAGATGATTAACAGATGGTATCCCCACGTTAAACCCCGCAAGGTTGAAACTCTAATTTCTCCCCCCCTCAAATGAACAGATGGGGGAGAATATTGGGATGGTAGGGGATACAAGTAGTTTGCTTTTTTTTTTTTCCTATTCATCATAAAATCTTCTTTGCTTAAGAGAGAAGCAACTGCTCTGTATCAAGGATTGCAGTTCCCAGATATGCTGCAAGAATTTTGGTGATACCTTCCCTTCCAAGCCCATTCCTCCAGCTGCTTCGCTCATATTATGTTTTGTCTACTAAAGTGACATTTTGTCTACTAATGAACACCAGTGACATAAGCGACAAAGAGCAAACACACATTTTCAAGCACTCACGCTGTAAATGAATTCAGTTTGCAATAGCCAAGCACACTGTTCTGGGAACACATGCACCTGTCAATACAAAAATCTAAAGCTTTACCTGTAATCCTATGGCTCTTAATAGGACTGGATAGTCTGTGTTAGTTTTCCAGCATTCACCTCTGCTCTGCAAAAAGCCACTGAAGGAATTTTTTTTCTGCCTGCATTTTTAAATGTCCTCAAGTGAACGCGTTGCATTTCTCCAGTCCTAGTCTCTCATGACTGGATGAATTTTAAGAACTGCTCAACACTTCTAAACCATTCTTTTACTCGAACTTTGTAACTTTCCCTTTGTTTAGGTATTCGCAAACTGTATTCATCTTAATCTTATAGAAAATCTTGGCTGCCGTTAGGAGCCAACTATGAAAATACAATCATGTGAAAAAGTAAATATATACCTGTATATAAAGTTTTCTTTTTAATGTATGCAAACTATTAATATTTTAGCATCATTCAAACAGTTTAAAAGGATAAAGGTGATGCAAATGAACAAAAACAACTCTAAAAGGTTGACTTTGCAATCATTCATTCAATTAAAAACGAAGACATATATACCATTTCCTTCTACTGATAAAGTAGAAACAACCTCAAGTATATATTTCCTGCGAGCATCTCCCAGTCTCTGGCATCATCTGGGAGGATTTTTTTTTCAGCTGTGCAACATTTGAGGGTTACTTGCATTCACGGACCTTTTCAAATCTCAGTGGGATTTATAGCTGGGCTTTGACTTGACCATTTCAGAACCCTCTTATCTTTTCCTCGGCCATTCCTTGGTGGATTGACCAGAATGTTGAGGTTTGTTTTCATGTGGCAAGTCTACTTTGGGATAATCTTCAATCCGTGGACGGATGGTCTCATATTATCTTCAAACACCCCCTGCTACAATGAAGAATTCATAATAGATTTTATGATGGTATGTTGCCCAGGCTTGGACCCAGCAAAGCAACTTCAAACAACAACATTTCCAATAACACCACGTTTTACAATTGGTATTGGGTTCTTTTGATGAAATGCTGTCAAACATGCCTTCTAAATAATTCCATCTTTGTCTCCTGTATTCAGAGCACATTGTTCCAGAAGTCCTGGTCTTTGCCTAGGTATTTGTGAGTAAACTTCAGCCCTGCCATGATGTTGTTCCTGAACAGCAAAAGTTTCCTTCTGACACAGCTCCCATGTAGATCTAATTTGTGCAGTTTCTTTCTACATAGAAAACTCATGCATACTGACATCAATTGAGAAGAGCGCCATGTAGTTCATGTGATGACATTATGGAATTGTTAGATATTTCTTTCAGCATCCTATGTTCTGCACTCAGGCTGAACTTGCTGAGAAAATCTGTGGCCTAGGCAAGTTGACAGTTGTTTGAAATCTTTTCTATTTGTCAATGATCTTCCAGACAGTGGAATGATAGATGTCCCTTTGTTTAGCAATCTTTCAAAATCTCTTCCCAGACTCTTAGGCATGTAGGAGAGTTCTTTCAATCTAGGCATGGTGATACCACCCACTTCAACAACAAAGGGCAAATCAAACTACTGTAAGTGTCTGAGATTTAAACAAGACAAGTTCCTCCCACATCCTCTCTAACAATGTTTGCACCTAATTTGGTACATTTGATTCTAATTTTAAATATTAGAGGTAGTGATAAATGTAAAGGTAATCTTACTTTTTCCACATGAGACATACTTTTTCAAATGACTGCATATGCTCCCTTTTTAAAATACTTGCACGATCTAGGCTCATCAGCAAGAAAAGCCCAGATGACAAAAATTATGTAACTTGATTTTGACTTGCTCAAGGACCTCATTCTAATATTCTAAGAGATTCTCAATTTCTTTTCACCTATTATGAATCTCCCACATTATCTGCTAGGTCATCTAGATTAGTTATCCCTGTGATATACAGTGGTATGACTTGGAAAAGAAAGAGGAAAAAATTCTTGAATCCTGGAGCTTGCTTGTTGCTCTTATCTGGCAGGAGTATCTTTATTTCTCCTTTAGGAGAAATCCAGAGCGGTTCATCTGCTGCACAGGAACTTGCAGACACTTTCCTGCTCATTAACTGCTGATGTGTTGAATACCTCAGGGGCTCAACATCACCCTGGTACTTCTAATTACTTGGCCAAGGATCATCAGTTTCAGAACACTGCTATAGGGCAGAAACATACTTTCAAAAGCTTCCCTTTAAGCTAACGAAGTCTTATCTAATCACCCCAATCTTTCAAAATGATAACCATGTTGGGGAGCCCAATGGAAATACAGGTAGACTTCGACTTACAACAGTTCATATAGTGACCGTTCAAAGTTACAAAAGCACTGGAAAAAAGTAACATGACTGTTTTTCACACTTACGACTGTGGCAGCCTCCCCATGGCCACGTGGTCAAAATTCAGATGCTTGGCAACTGGTTCATATTTATGACAGTTGCAATGTCCCAGTGTCATGCGAACACTTTTTGCGGCCTTCTGACAAGCAAAATCCATGGGGAACCCAGAAGTTTCACTTAATAACTGGGTTACTAACTTAACAGCTGCAATGATTCGCTTAACAACCGTGGCAAGAAAAGTTGTAAAATTGGGCAAAACCCACTTAACAAACGTTTTGCTTAGCAACATACATTTTGGGCTCAATTACAGTCATAAGGCAAGAACTACCTGTACATAGAAAATTTCAAAATGCTTTCAAATGGGGGCAAATCACCCCAATCTGGGACTAAGATGGAAGCAAATAAATCTTTCAGGGACCTAGTTCACATATTCAACTGATCCAACGGTACTTAAAGATATTTTCTTGAACAACAGCTGGATTTACCCAACATGTTAAGCCAAAGCCAATCAAACTACATTTGGGTTTTAAATGTACACTGAGTGAAACCCAATGTGAACGCATGGATTTGGTTTGATTGGGTGATTTTGCCTAGAAGCAGAACTTTGCAAAGAAATCTTTGCACAAGGAAGCTCTGATATCTAGGGAAAAAACTAACTAAGGGTTCAGGAGAGCAATTATTCATCACAGTTGCAGATGGTAAAATAACCTCTGCGTAACTTGATAAAGGGTGCTTTTCTGTGTTCATACAGTCAATGGTTGTATTCAGACTTCACAATAAATGAGTACTTTTGTTGTATCACAAGTAAGTAGATGACTGGTACTTATTATTTGGTTATTCTTGCTTGGCTTTCCTTGCTAAAAGAAGTGGCTTGAGTACCCAGATGGCTCACTTATTCTGAAATTGAAACCTGTCCCTATTCCCCTCCAGTTGGAAAGTAAAGTTAGAAGAACAAATCAAACCATACAGCAAGCTATATCATGCTATAACAAAAATGTACTTTTTTCACTTCTTTCTTTTCTACTTTTACTTCTTCAAGAGGGGGGGAAGGAAAAAACAGTTGCACTTAATTTGCTCCCAGTGTTCATTTTTTCCAATTCCTATGGGAGCTTTTTGAAAGTAGATTATAGCAACAATAGCATGCACATTCTAGTTGGAGCGTCCTCTTGGAGATTTTATAGGCTGGCCCTATTTACGTTGGCAAAATATGCAGACCAGCATTAGACAATAGTCATCAGGACTATCTATAAGTAGATGAACTTACATGATCAAGACCTGTCTAAAAACTTTATTGTACAAAAGAATATCTTCTTTTAAAATCAACAAGACCATACTGTGTGACTCACTGATAGGCAAAAGACCATCATATTAGACCAATGGCCTACAAACCTTTTGGACACCAGGGTCCGGTTCCGTGGAGAGAGGTTTTTCCGTGGACCAGAGGGGGTGTGGTTTCACATGCTGCCTGGATCCCGCAGATGGGGCTTCAAGCGGCCCGGTTTCTGATGTAGAAAGTCAGTATCCACCCACCCTTCTAGAGAAGGAAATATTTTGGGGGATATTAAGAAAGGCAGAATATTATATTTCCCCAAAGGAATAATGGAGAAAAAAAAATCTTTAAAGGCTTTTCTGCCCAAGTTTCCCCAGGCAGAAACTAAGCAGGCCAGCTCTGTAGAAATGCAGATTTGATAATCCTATTCAGAAAAACTGGGCCACCTATTCATAAGCAAAATGCCTTCAGCCACAGGCCCAGAAAATGTTTGAACTGATGGTATTAGAAAAACAAAGACTCCCAAGGACAGAACATGATCTTTAGGACATAATAGGATTAACCTACCACCATTAGAATACCAAAAGTTCAAATCAAAGCATATGTCACAGGAACAGGAACAACCTCAAATAAGGAACAACTCCAAACACAAAGCCTAAAGAAGGTATAAAAACCCACCATTCCCAGCTCCATTTGGTCAGCTACCCCAGAAACATGCTGTGTCACCGAAATTTCTTACAACTCAATAAACTGAACCTTCTTCCCTAAGCAGCCTCCATTTTATTTATTCCCAGCTTTGACTGGACCCTTATGATTTTTCTTTCAACATTGGCATGCCGCGGTGCAGTGAGATTGGGAACCCCTATATTAGACCACATACCAGTTATAACTCCATCCCGCAATATGTTTTGATAATCCACCCACAATATCTTTTAATCCCCATTATCAGTTTGGATGCTAGCCAGCAGCCCCATATCATATATTCATACACACACTAAAAGAACACACCTAGTTATTTTTTTACAAATCAGCATAGTAAAGTTTAATGCATTCACTAGTTTCATCAACATCAGATCATTACCATGAAGAAGCTGTATGTCTCAGGGCTTAATTTCCGCATGGCAGAAAATCTGCTTTTTCCGTAGTAGCTTTTCTATTTGTGCTGCTTCAGAGAGTGTATTTATTATACTGATTTGTTGCATATGATACACCAGGTGAAATCATGGCCTGCATTCTATCAGGAATTTGAGTTTACCCCTAATCCCACTTCTGTATTCTCTCTAAACAAAAAACAAAAAAAACAGGAAAACTTTTTTTAAAAATGGAATAAAATTCCTTTAAGAAAAACCCTTAAAATATTGAAGCCCTTTCTTTATTCCTCCCATATTCCCATATTCTTCCCATTGATCTTTAAAAGCTATGTGAATGGACTATCTTATGTGCTATCTTAACAAATTCTGTACAATAATGAAGTTAAGCAATATTTGAAAGAATAAAATGTATCTGTTTCCTAGGGATATTTATTTACTATGTTTTTATATTTATAATTTGCTTTTCATTCAACAACTCAAGGTGGTGGATATGGCACTCTCTCCTATTTCTTCCATGGGATAGGTTGAGCTAACAGACAGTGATTCATCTAATAAGCTTCCATGGCCCAGGTAGATTGGAACCTGGGTCTCCCTAGTCCTAGTCTACCACTTTAACAACTACTTAACAACTCCTCACAATTACTAAGGGGTTTTTTTTTTTTGTTCCTTTATTCACTTTTGCAGAATTTGGCAGAGCAATCTATTTTTGTAGAGATTAACTATGAGGCTTGTTCAGCAGGACAGGGCAACTGTTATTTGGAAGGAACTCCTCCTGCTAGCCCCCTTGCTGTCTGAGTCTGCTTTGATAGTCATAACTGGGGTTGCATAAAGAAACTGAAAGAAATCACCATATCTTTCTTTATCGCAAGTTAACAGTTCATAAACAGTGAATTTATTCTATCAAATGATATATTAGCTGTATCGATACATTTTTGTTACCCCTGTAAACTGTAATTGAATCTTTACCAGATGGATACATTTGGGGAAATTACGTATCCAATAATACATTTTTTTTAAAAAAAACACACATACCCATTTAAGTTTAATACACACAACAAGATGGCTTTATGAGCAGTCAAATTACACAAAATGCAGTTTATGTTCCTAAAGTGACCAATTGTTTGTAGATTAGTATGATAGTACATCTTTCCAAATTATCTAGTTTCTTCCAAAATTTTTTTTAAAAAAAACTTTCTGAGAAAGCATGAGAACAAACAAGTAATCATCACACATTTATCTTTAATATTTGAAGGCCTTATAAGCGATTCATTCTGGGAGATATAGCATTATGATGCAAGCCTGGGAGATCAGTTGTCCTCATTGCACACGTCCCTGGAGTAGCATTTAAGGGGAAGACAAGCATATGATTCCCATCTCTTTTCACGCCACAATCAAGTTTTGTTTGTAAACAATCATGCTGAGGAGTACTAGTGGACTAGCAAGTCTTTCACTGTAAAAACCAGGAATGTGACATGAAAGCAGGTGGCACTTAAGTATTTTACAGCAGCAGCTGAACAAGACCTCCATCTGATGTCACTTTTCAAGCAATATTTACAGTCCTCATAGAGAAAATCCTGAGGTTACTCCAACCACATATATTAACTCTGATGCAAACATCCATTGTTGCCATCTAGAAACGTGTGCAAACACCCAGTGTTGCCACCTAGAACCGTGTAATATATTGAATGTACTAAACAAGAGAGGCTTAAATTCTCTTAAGATTTGGAGGGAGGCTGTACCAAATCCTGATGCAATAATTGGTTCCCAGACTAATAAAGTTTCAGAAGGCCATTCTGTAAACATCCAGCTACTCAGTTATCAGTGAAGATCTGGCTCCTTGAAGTATCACAGGAAGGTTGTTGGAAAATCAGAAAGTATCCCTCCTAACATTCACTGGAATCTTTCTACATAAAATATAATTCAATTGCTGCAATGTTTTTACATTACCTCATTTACCTCATTGACTTGCTAAAGAGAATTCTGAGAATTACACGTGGCAAATGATCACTTTTGGTTTTAGGAAAATGCCAAAGAGCTTGACACTAGCCTTTTCCTCCCACTTAGAAGGGCACCTGCATATGAGTCAAGTCTTTGTACACATTCTAGAAAGGCAGGGAAACTGAAAGTGAGCAGGGTAACATGGCTTTGCATGCTGAACCTACCTCCTGTTTTCTGTTTACACCTTTCCTGAAGTTCTGCTCCCAACTTACTATGGTGATAATATCTGAGTAAAATTTATAATAAGGTGAATATACTTATTTGAATTTGCTACTGAATGCAACACCGAGGAGAGAAACAAAAGATGTAAGAATAAGGGCAGCCTGTGCATCTCTCCCCACTATTCACTTGAAGCCCTTAATCATTCCTTGGAATGACGACTTGGTATACAGAAGTCAAATGGAGACTTGTTCCACACTGGAACATCAGCTAGCTCATTGTGAAAGCCAAAGACATGGGGGGGGGGATCCATATTCTATACTAAGAATGTGGAATAGATGCAAATCCAGGTTGTGTCTGAAAGCATCTTTATGGGTCTCAGCACAAGAAGCATTTAAGAGACACAAATGGCTAACCTAACAAGAGAATATTGTCAAGAGGAATACAAAATAAAATCAAGACAACTGATGGCAATGGGACAAAGTTGGTCAGTGTTTTTCTTACTTATAGTTAAAGATTTAAAGTAGACAACAGAGTTTATGGCATGACTGAATTGTATAAAAACAATAAACATGTTATTGCTAAAATGTATAAACTTTTACTGAAATTTGAAATGGAAGAACTAGTGGAAGAACTAGTGAAAGTGGGCTACAGCTTTTGATTGTCATAGATAAATTGAACAATGGAAAAATATGGTGTTGAAAGAACTCAAATTTATACTAGGTTATAATCTTTTCTAAAAAGATCATGATTGGTGTATAACACCAAATAAATTATCTGGAATGTGTAAAGGCATTTCAAATTTATGTTGGAGATGTGGACAAGAGGAGTCATTTTATCATGTTTTGTAGACATGCAAAAAAGCTAGAAAACATTGGATTCAAATAATACATTGATTCAGAAGATTTTAAAGATTAATATATAATTGAGACCAGAATTCTTCCTCTTGGGACTGATGGACAAAACACTGGAAAAAGTCATGGAACTTTGCCTTTTATTTGATGACCATAATAAAATTATTGTATGCATAAAGATGGAATGATCTGGCAATAATTACAACAGAGGAAAGGCTGGTGAAGATGATACAACTTGTTGAGATGGCTACATTGATTTGTTTGATTAGCTACATTTAGTGTTGAAAGAAAACTCTTTATGGACATTTTGCGTAAACATAAATATAAATGATGATTAAATAGGGTAAATTATAGAAAGAGAGTAACGATGTACCTTTAGAGAAAATGGTAAATTTATAATTGCATTTATAACTTCTGTAAAAAAGGTTGGAATTGTAACTTTTTTCTATTTCTATTTTTCTTTTTCTTTCTTTCTGCTCTCTCACCTCTCTGATTTTTTCTTTTTTATTCTGTAGTATTATTCTTATCCTATATTAGTTTCTATTAGTTTTTATCTTTGTTTTTAAAACTGTATACAAATTCATACCAGAAATATTGCATATAGCAACCTTTGCTTTGTTTTTTTTTCTTGTTAATCTGCATTAAGGTCAGGCCTAATTAATTGAAAAAAATAAAAAAATCACATTAACCTCAGCTTCTGACGGTGAACGCATTATTTTTATTGACATGTTTTCATCTATAAGAGTTTAGAAATTGTCTAATGGAAAAATGGAAGCAGCTATTAAATCAAATAACATGTTTGTGTTGCCTTACCCCAAATCTGGCATTACTATTTATAGAAAGTTATCAAATCATTGGCATGACTACTATACAACATCATTTTTTTAAGACGATCATATTCTACAGAGCTGCATGGGGTGTCACGGAAAGGTAGCAGCTCTGACAGGAGAACATGTTGCATCATTTTTGGGCACTTTGCCCACTTTTGGTCCCCATCTGGCACTCAGTACCCACCTGTGGCTTACTGTAGCTTTTTGCATGAGGCAATGGCCACACTTCAGTCAAAGGCTTTGACAAACTGGCTAAACCAGATGAAGGTAGCTAATTGGTCTTAAACCATGGTGAGACAGACGATGACTGTGCCAGCATGTGAACAGAGACTCTGGCAGATTGAGTGGATGAGACCATTGCAAAGCCCAAGGACCATTATAGTAGTCTTTGCAAGTGTCATGGAACTCAAAAAGCATAATAAGACACAGACAATGTCCTGGTTACCCACTACACCTAGTTTCATCGTCAGTTGTCACGACTCTGTCTTGCCAACTGTTCTCAGATGGAATCAGGAAGAGAGAGTGAGGCTGATGATGTGCAACCCTCCCTCAGTTAAATTTCAAACTATGTTCTAGACTCCACACCATTATCATCACTCTTGGGGGGGAAAGAATAATAAAACTCTGTAGCAATGAATGATGAAGTAGCAGGTGTAGATACATTGGGAACTATAGTAATGAACAGGCACACAGGTGACTCAGTTCTAATGTTTGTTCTTGTCATTGACTGAAGCAGCAGTAAACGAAGCATCTGCCTGGGTGATTGAGCAGCATTCTTTAGAAAAGCATTGCTTATTTTTGTAGTATGAGGAAGGGGCTAGAAAAGGTGCACTAAATATTGTCTGCTTCATTCCACGCTGGCTAGTTTACCAATGATCCCATCAGTGCTTGAATAAACACATAAAAATACAAGGTAATATCCCTCACCATTGGCACTTGGGATGTATGTACACTTTTGGGCAACCCTACAGACCAGAAAGAAGAACAGCTTTAGTTGCCAGAGAGTTTGCCAGACACAACACTGATATTAAAGTCCTGAGTGAGATTTGTCTTATCAATAAAGGTCTGCTGACTAAAATTGGAGGTAATAAGGGTGTTGTCTTACCTAAACGCTTTTTCTCAGCAGGATGGTGTAGAATCCTTTTTCCTAAAATGACCGTGAAAGGGATGAGTGGAGTTGGATTTTCCATCAAGAGTCTCCTCATTTGGAAATTTGTTAGGTCAAATATGTGAATGACCAGTTCATGACACTGCAACTTTCATACAGAATAGAAGTCAAGCCATGCTGATCAGTGTCTACAGCTCCCACAATATCCATCATTAACAAGACAAAATACAGGTTCTTTGAAGATCTAAATGACCTACTATTAGAAGTAAATTGTACCAACAAGCTGATCTTGCTCAGCAATTTTAATGCAAGAGTAGGTTGTGATTCTGCAGCTTGGCCGAGTGTCATTGGGAGACATGGAGTGTGTAGGTGTAACAATATAGCCTAGTTTTACTGAAGACCTGTGTAACACATGATCTCATTACCAACATAACTTTACCCTCCCTACTAGTAACAAGATCTCCTGAATGAATCCCCGCTCTAAGTACTCGCATCTTATTGACTGCCATTGTCAGGAGAAAACACAGGCAAAATGACAGAGTGTCTAAGTCCAAGTGTGATGCTGACTGTTGGAAAGATCACAGGCTTACTGTCTCCAAAATGGAGCTCCACATCAGACTCAAGAAGTGACCAGAAGGAAGCAAGGCCATGAAAAGAATTAATGTGACCAGGCTAAAGAAGCCCAGCATGCCTTCAGCGCTGGCTGAAGGTTTAAAAATTAAGCTTGCTCTGACCTATATCTTGCTGGCAGTGTTGAGGATGACTGGGGATGCTTCGGGGATGTTGTCCATTCATCTGCACTGAAAATGCTGGGGCCTTCTACTTGAAAGCAGCCAAGATTAGTTTGATGAAAATAATGATAAGATACAGGCTTTACTTGTGGAAAAGCAACACCTTCATCATGTCCATCAGAACAATTTATCATCAGCTGTCAAGAAAAAGGCCTTTACCACTTGTAGGATAGTCTAGAATAAACTGAGTACAGTGCAAGATGCCTGGCTGAGCACCAAGGCAGATGAAATTCAGAGTTATGCTGATAGAAAAAACTTGAAATGGTTCTAAGAAACCCTTAACAGTTTTTGCAGCTCTCAGTCTCTTGAGTATACATGGTACAACTCTCATTATAGAGAAAACTCAAATCCTGCAGAGATGGGCTGAATATTTTGTGGCTATCATCAACCATGCATCATCTATTAATGGTGACACAATAGACAGGATTCCCTAGGTCAGTATCAGCAGCACTATGCATGACCCACTGAAGTAGATGAAATCATGGCAGGTGTCAGTCAGCAATCCGATGGCAAAGTCCATGGGGCAGATATCATACCTGCAGAGATATGCAGTCAGTGGTCCCCGATTTATAGAGAAATTCACCAACTTATTCCAGTCTTTTTAGAAGCAAGGATCCATTCCTCAAGAATTTAGATGCAGTCATTGTACAAAGGGAAGGGCAATCAACAAGAATGTAACAACCATTGAGGAATTTCGGTGCTCTCCACCGTAAGAAAAACACTTGCAACAGTTCTGCTAAATTGTCTAGTGACTCATCAAAAGCTGGACGTTGCCAGAGTCAAAGTGTGGTTCTCTCAGAAGTTGTGAGACTACCAGTACTGACATGATTTTTGTGGTATACCAAGTTGCTGACCTCCTAAAACAGTGGTTCTCAACCTTTCTAATGCCGCGACCCCTTAATACAGTTCCTCATGTTGTGGTGACCCCCAACCATAAAATTATTTTCGTTGCTACTTCATAACTGTAATTTTGCTACTGTTATGAATATTAATGTAAATATCTGATATGCAGGGTGTATTTTCATTGTTACGAAGTGACATAATTAAAGCATAGTGATTAATCACAAAAACAATATGCTTGCTGGAGAAGCTTACTCTTCCTTGCTCAAAAATGTTGGGAGGGAGGGAAGGAAGGAAGGAAGATTGAAGGGGAAAGGAAGGAGATTGAAGGGGAAAGGAAGGAAGGAGAAAGAGATTGAAGGGGAATGGATGGAGATGGAGATGGAAGGAAGAAAGGAAGGAAGATTGAAGGGGAAAGGAAGGAGATGAAGAAGGAAGGAGAGAGATTGAAGGGGAAGGGATGGAGATGGAAGGAAGGAAGGAAGGAGATTGAAGGGGAAGGAAGGAAGGAAGGAAGGAAGGAGAGAGAGATTGAAGGGAAAGGGATGGAGATGGAAGGAAGGAAGGAAGGAAGGAAGGAGATTGAAGGGGGAAGGAAGGAAGGAAGGGGAAGGGATGGAGAAGGAAGGAAGTAAGGAAAGTGAAGGAGAAGGGAAGGGGAAGGTAGGGAGGGAGGGAAGGAGGGAGGAAGGAAGGAGAGAGAGAAATTGAAGGGGAAGGGATGGAGATGGAAGGAAGGAAGGAAGGAAGATTGAAGGGGAAAGGAAGGAGATGGAGAAGAAAGGAGAGTGAGGGCGAAAGGAAGGAAGCAAGGAGAGATTGAAGGGGAAGGGAAGGAGATGGATGGATGGAAGGAAGGAAGGACTGATCGATCTTTGGAGAATCATGTTTTTCCAGATGGTGATGAACTGCAACTCCCAGAATTCCCCACTCTTCCACAGTGCTTTTTAGGGCTGCTGGGGATGGTAGTCCAGTAAGGTCTGGAAACACAAACAGATACCCTCCGACGGCGAGGGAGGCAGGCCGGGTGGCACGGGGGAGGCTCTGGCGCAGTACCGAGGGCAGCTGGGGGCGGAGCATGGCCGGGCAACCAGGAAGCGTGGGGATCGGCTGAGTGCCGCAGCTCAGCTCAGCTCAGCTCAGCTCAGCCAGCAGCAGCAGCAGCTTGTTGCCCGAGCAGGGCGGGAATAGAGGAGGTGGTGGTGGCAAATCATGAAAGCAGCGTCCACACATTCAGGGTGCAAATGCCTTGGACCGTTTGGCTCCCCCACCTCTTTATTTACTGATCTGCCACAAGCTCATGCAAACAAGCCCCAAGGAGTTCTGAACGAGCAGTCGTTTTAAAAAAAAAAAGCTTTCAGCAACAAGACAGAATGGGGAACTCGCTCACGGCTCTTTTTTTCCCTTTCTCGGTGACTGGGAAGGCAGTCTCTTTCCTCTCTCTTTCTCTCTTTCCTCTTTCTCTGTTTCCTCCCTCTTTCTCTTTCTCTTTCCTCTTTCTTTTCCTCTGTTTCTCTCTCTTTCTTCTCTCTCTTTCTCTCTCTTACGGCAGTATCGTCGGGGGTCCCCACCGCCCCTGGCCTCCTCAGCCGAACGGGTGGGGAGGGGGAGCAGAACGGGAGGCAGTGGCTCCAACGGCAGTGGCAGTGACAGGGCAGCATCGTCGGGGTCCCTGCTGTCCCCGGCTCGGCCACTGCCCGTGCTGGGACTCTGCGCTGCCTGGCCTCACCCTCCACCCATCTATGGAGCCGCGATGGAGGCAGCGCCTGCCTGAGCCACCTGGGGGGGGCAGCAGGAGGAAGGAGAGGAGGAGGGCGAGGAAGCAGTCGCCCTAGCCGGGACTCTGCGCTGCCCAGCCTCGCCCTTCGCCCATCCAATGGAGCTGTGGCAGGGGCTGGTGCTGCACAGCCCCTGCCAGCCCCTCGTCCAGCCTGGCTGCTCCCCCCCAGGCACTCCTCTTGCCCTGGCGCCTGCCCGAGCCGCCTTGGGGGCACTAGGAGGAAGAAGGGGAGGAGGAAGAGGATGGCAAGGAAGCCACCGCCAGCGCTGGGCCCCAGAAGGCCGCTCTCCTCTCCTACCTTTGCTGAATCTCCTTCTTCCTTCCTGGCAGCCTGGACTCCAGCGCACCTTCCTGGCCAGCGGGGCCAATGGTCGGGATGGCTGGGGATCGCAGGGGCTGGTCTCCCTTGGGCCGCGGCTTGAGGGAGGGCTGGCCCGCTCAGCGGGCTGCTCCCAGCAGGGATCCCGGGGCTTCCCCGGGCGGCTCCAAGCTATGAGGCCCTGGCCGCACTTCTCCCAGTGAGTGGGGCACCCGGGCGTAGGGCCAATCAGGAGCCCTGCAGGAGGTAAGTCCACCTGAAAGAGAGAGAGAGAAGGGAAGCGAAAGTGCCTCTCTGTCTCTCTCTCTGCAAATGGTGGAGAAGGCCGTTCAGCGACAGATGCGGAGCGGTGTCTCAGTTCCTAAGACCATCAGAAATATGTGTTTTCCGATGGTCTCAGGCGACCCCTGTGAAACGGTCATTCGACCCCAAAAGGGGTCACGACCCACAGGTTGAGAACTGCTGTCCTAAAAGCTTTTGATAATGTCAGCCAACAAGGCTTGTGGAGCATCAAGTCAAATTTTGGCTGCTCTACCCAACTCATTCAGATGGTGCACCAGTTCCATAATGACATGATGGCCAGAGTGCTGGTCAGCAAAGAAACCTCTAGAACATTCCCAGTCACCAATGGTGCTAAACATGACTTTGGGCTTGCACTTACAGTGCTTAGCATGTTTAGTGCCATGCTGAATGATGCCTTTCAGGTCAGTGAAAATCAGCTTCAAGTACAGAGTGGAGGGGAAGTTCTTCAATCTAAGGAAATTTTAAACTATTACTAAAGTGAAGGAAATCGTTCTGGGAGACTTCCTCTTTGCTAATAACAATACTCCAAATGCTGGCTCAGAGCCAGCCTTCGGAGTATAGTTTACTTTGGATGCTGGCTCAGAGTATACAAATTCTCTATGGCATGTGACAACTTTGGACTCACTATCAGACTGCTCCTCATTCACTGTACACAGAACCCAAATCACAATCAAAGGGCAGAAACTACAGGCAGTGGACCAATTCAATTACCCTAGCAGCACTCTCTCCTGAGTAGTGACTATGAAACAGGTTAACTGCAGATAGCAAAAGGAAGTTCTGCTTTCAGTAGATTACACTCCATTGTGTGGGAACATCAAGGAATTAATCCAGCAACAAAACTGAAGATCTACAGAACAATCATACTCACTACCTTCTGTATGTTGTGAAAGATGGATTCTATATCCAAGGCACGTAAGACAGATCAACCATTTCTACATGACTTGTCTTTGGAGAATATTTGGATCAGGGGTCCCCAACCCCCTGTCCATGGGCTGGCACTGGGCCGCGGCGTGCCAGCAACCAGTCCACACAAACAAGCAAAGTCCCATCTGTGAGATGTAGGCAGCACACAAAACCACACACTCCCCAGTCCACGGAAAAAACTTTCTCCACAGAACTGGTCCCTGGTGCCCAAAAGGTTGGGGACCTCTCTTCTGGATGACCTGTGCAGGTTTTTTTGATCCTTTGCAAAAATTTATATACATACATACATACATACATACATACATACATACCCACGTGCACACACACACACACACACACACACATATATACACACTTACATACGCAAATCCCATTACATAAGTACTTGTTCTTTTGATCAATGTGGGCCACCATTCACACTTAATGGGATTCTTAGGTACATATGGCACATCACATCTGACATACGATAAATGTTCAGCACAATGAATTCTAGGTTAAGATATGTTACATTCCAGATGGAAATTGATACATTTGTAAGTTTGAACACCATATAAACAATGCCAACTGTATTATTCAAATATTAAGAATATTTAATAAGCCTAGTCTTTCATATCCAAATCATGCTTATGTCTCATACAAATATTTGCTTATCAGTGTTGAAACTCACTGCTAAAACAAGCCTATTAAAATAATAAAACACAAGCCAGTTTAAAGGTTTGTAGTCAAAATAATTCAAAAAATCTTTAATTCTAGGCAAACGTAGCCAGGTTAGCTTAGCATCAACCATTAACCTAGTCAAAGCTGATTCCTGTTTAATTTGAATTACTTTCCCATTCTTTCTGCTTGCTTTTCTCTTGACAAAGCAAATTTTGTCATACAGTATTTTTCCACGTTGCCATGTGCTGGACAGCTCTGCTTTCATATCCAATTCCCACCTCCCCACCCCACCCTCCAAAAATACGGTTCTGTCTGTATGTGTTCATCCAGGACTTCATCATTAGTTTGCTGAACCTGTTTTTTTTTTTTTTAAGATTACTACCATGTAGGCTTTGACAATGACTCCTTTTAATCCTCTATAAATTCACAGCTTAGCAGGGCAGGGCCAAAGCTTGCAGGAATAGAAGAACTTAGTATCAAAACACTGTAAACAGCTCGGCATGGCTTCCATCTGAGAACTGTAAATGCATTTAAATAGACTTCTAAACTAAAAAACCTGCCAACATGTTGAGCATAGATATGCACATTGGATTACAAACAAGAAAAAATAAAGATGGAAAAAAAGAGCAACTTTAACTGCTAAAATACAACTATACAAAGTTTATTTATTTAGATACGCTTTTTTTTCAAAATGAGGTCCAACACTTAACTTGCTGTCAATACTTTCCTCTAGAATAACTTTCTGTAATCTTTAATATTCCGAAGCACAAAATAAATTAGTAGGTTTATTACTCGAGAACAGTGTTGCAATTTGTGTTTGCCCATATGTAGCATTCCAATCTTGTTATTCAATGTTTCATTCATGAAAAAACATGTGCGTGCACTTTTACAGAGCTTCATTATTATACTAAATAATTATTTTAAATCTGATTTATAACTGTAACTGTAGGAAGCACTGCTGTAAAATCCTTCCAGTGAACTTGAACAACCCTGAAATTAACGGTTGAGGAAGCAGTTGCCAACATCTTCATGTTAATTTGGAGATTAATCACATAGTTCTTGATTACAGAAAACAGGCAGAGCCAAGCTAGTTCTAGTCAGTAGCCTCATACAGAATTTTATAAGCACCTCATTTAAGGGAACTAGGAAGCTGATGAAGAGAAGGAAGTATTAACAGACTGCATGCACTGTATTAGCCAATTTTACTCATGGAATTAGAAAGTGAAAATAAAGGAAGTTATTCAAGTATCATAAAGTTTAATCAAACTTATATTTCTCAATTCTCACAATCTAACACATTACCTTAATGTACACTACTTGTCATTTCAATCAACCAAAATGTGGTACCATAAATTTAAGAACTGGGATGTTTCCTCCTCCCCTAACCCAGTCAAATAACTTTTAGCAGAGCTGAAACTTTGTGGTTAGCATCTGTTTATTCTCCTACTACATCACATTTCTCTCTGCCAAACCAAATGGCATCTTCCTGGTGCTTGTTTTCAGCAGCAATTATAAACTAATTGTTCATTTTTTTAAAAAATTTCATTTCCAACTGAAAGGAAGCAGTCAAAACTTCTTGGCCATAACTTAAATGTGAGTACATGTGCAGAGAGCATTTAATCAGTTGATGTGTTTACATGTCATGATTAGCCATACAGGCATTTATTTCCCAAACGTAGCTGGGCAAGGATGCAAATATGGTTTTTTTAAAGATTTGCTCTGAAAAGTTGGTTCCTACAATGGTCATGGTGTCAACACTGAATATGGTGATCATCTTGAGATGGCTATGACCAGGACTCTCTATTCGGTGTGATGGAAGTTCAAGTATTTGTGTTGGAAGTTACACAGGCCAGATGGACTTATTGAGTACTCGGAGTTGTCCTGATTCTTGGTGCTGGGGGATTTAAATTCCCTGCATGGGGAAAGGATTTGGGAAAGATAAGATGTGTATGATCTCCAGAGCAATCATATGCTTGCCCTAGGTAAATCTTAGGACTAATGGACACCAGCTGGCATATTGCTGACCTTATCTTTGAGTCAGAGTAGTTGATATATGTTTTGAAGATGAATTATATTAATTCAAGATCTTTGCTGAAGTCAGATCACTTTCTAGTCCAGCTGACATTTTTTACCCAGTTAAGATATCTGCAATGGCAGTAGTGAATCAATTAAAATGGTTCATCACAGATATCTTATGAATTACAGTAGATTCCAATGGGCAGTTGGATGTACCCTTTCTAGTTTCTCAGCATCGTTTTTGTGCTATGATGACCAGGCACTACACCTTTATTGGTTCTTTTAGCAGCTGTGGCATATTGCTTGTTTATGCTCATGCATGTATGTATGTATGTATGTATTTGATTTATATAGTCATTCATTTCACATATGTGGCTCTAGGCAGTTTACAATAAAAGAAATATAGTATATAATATAAAAATACATAGCAGTCGAGCACTGAAAAACAACCATCAACCTAGCCAGGAGATGGGCTCGGTCACAGGCCTGGGGCCCTAGGCTTGGACATAAAACCAAATTTTGAAGGTCTTGTGAAATGCTTACTGAGTTGGGATTAGTCTGATCTCTGAAGGAATGATGTCACAAAGGGCTTTTCTTCTGGACCTCCTTATCTGATGTTGCCTGGAGTAGGGCTTTTCAACCGGTGGTACGCGTATCACTTGTGGTACATTAATGAGTGGCAGGTGGTACACAGCCCTGCCTAGCCAAGTATAATGGGGGAGGGAAAGAGCCAGCACAGGCAAGGACTTCCAGTGAGAGAGTCCTCTGGAGCTGCAAAGGCCCCAGGCTCACTTCTGGCTCACCCTCCCCCTGGCTATAAAAGGAGGCAGTTTGGGCAGGAGAGGGAGAGAGAAAAAAGCAGCAGCCTTGGGAGGAGGTGGAGTCAGCTGCACAGAAGAAGAAGAGGAAGAAGAAGGAGGAAGAGGAGGAGGATCAAGCAGGCTGGCCATGAGCTGATCTACAACTGCTGTGGCAGCCACCTGTGCTGGCAGCAGCAAACAGGAAAGAAATGCAGTGGGGGAGGGGTCACCCCCCCCCAAGAGGAATGAAAAAAGGCAGCAATGGCTAGAGGTGAGGCACGAGGGAGGGAGATGGAGAGTGGAAGGATTCTTATGTGCTTTTGTGACTTTGAAGTTCTGGGACTTGTGCAATGTGGGCTTTGTGTTCTTAAGGAGTGTTTAGCAATTTCTATTTGGCTGATGTCTCATGTTAGCTTCTATTGCTCTGCTGTTGTTAGCTGTAAGTTTTGCTGCAAGGGATTTGAAATATTTTTCTCCTGAATGGATTTTGCCTGTAGCATTCCTTTACTTATGAATGGAGCCATTTGGGGAGGCTGCCTTAGCCGGCAGCCAGTAGTTACATTTTTTTTCTTCCTTAAGTGCCAGCTGCGCTCCTTACTTTCCTTTCTAACCAGTAGTTAATTCTTAAAGGGGAATGTGCCTTTTTAAGCTAGTTCACTCAGCAGCTTGTCTTTTCTGTCTCTGGAGGCCTTTCCTTGTTTGATCAATATATGGAAGAGGGAAAATATGGGGGGGGTTTCAAATTCTTCCTTCAGAAGGAGATGGGAATGAGAAAAAGGGAGGGAGGAAAGGAAGTCCCGCCTTAGCACTTGGCCACCAGCAGCTCTGCCATTGACTTTGCTTGTCAAAAGGTTGCAGAAGGGGATCACATGACCCTGGAACACTGTGACCATTATAAATATGAATCAGTTGCCAAGCATCCAAATATAAATCACATGACCCTGGGCATGCTGCAATGGTCGTAAGTGTTAAAAATGGTCATAAGTCATTTCAGTGCAATTGCAACTTGGAACAGGTTTTTTTTTTTGGTCATCAAGTTTTTGACACCTTGCTAGGTGGTACTCAAATATTGTCATATTCTAAAAGTGGTACAATCGGTAAAAAGGTTGAAAAGCCCTGGCCTGGAGCAATTCCCTACCAGATTGGGTAGAATGGGTAGAAAAACTGGAGACAGATGGTCCCATAAGTAACACAGTCCCAAGCCATGAATGGCTTTAAAGGAGACAACCAGACATTTGAATTGGACCTAGCATTACACTGAAATCAATGCATTTTATTTATTCAATTTATATGCCACCCATCTCATAGAGCAGCAATGTCACGTGCACCAAATAACTGGCACCATTAACTGTTCATGCCATTGCATTCTGCACCTTCTGAATACTCTTTAGGAGCAGTCCCATGTACAGGGTGATCTATAATACACCAAGACTCCAGATCTTTCTGTTAAGTATTATTGTCAATATGAAAAGTATTCTTTTTTACATTGATGTCAAATGGATCTCAAATGTTGAGTTATGGCAATGTCGTTGTAAGTAGCAACACAAGCAGCATATTCCATTATGTAAAACTCACCCATTATCATTATTATGGCTTCCTATACTTAGTGCTTTTCTTTTTACAATCTTGACTGTTTAATTCATGGCTCAGTGAATGCAATGCCTGTAAAGATTATCTGCTTCTTTGGGGCAAATTCTAGTACTATATTTCTGTCATGAGATCTGTCCCACCAAGTTTCAGTTATATCTACAATATAATGTTTGCCCTCTTGTACTAGGATTACAAGTCCTTCCTGTTTGTTGCCATGCTCTGTGCATTGGTGTACAGGCATCTAAGCCCCTGAGTAATGTCCTTAAATTTCCCAATTGCAGTTACTGTATATTCTTAAGTACTCCTTACTTCTTACCTCTTCCTTCCTTGCTATTGCCTTTGGTTTTATATTTTGGGTGTGGTTCTGGATAATGATCTCCTTTCCACTTCAGATTTAATTTAAAATCTTCCAGATGACCTTAGCAAGTTGTCTTCTTTCCAATCTTTTGAGATGCAGCCCCTTTCTTGCCAGAAGCGCTTCCTGTAGATGTGGAAAACTGGCCCAGTAATCCAAAATTTTCTCAATGACGCCATCCCTTGAATCAGGAGATTACTTCCAGAATCCTTTGGTCCTTCTTCAGGCTATGACCATTACTTGGAATCAGGGTTGAAAACATTGCCTACACTCCAAATTCTTTTTCCCTCCTGCTTTGCTCCTTCTCAAGTCTTTTTCTGGCACTGTCATTTGTTCCAACATCAACATAAAAGAGAAGAAATAGTGGTCAGCATTTCAAGTGTCATCCTCTCCATCAGATCTTGGATTTTGACACATGGGAGACAGTATACTTCCTCTGATAACATGTCTGATCTGCAGACTGCTGACTCTTACTCTCAGCAGCAAGTCACCCATCACCATCTCATGCAATTTCCTCTTTCGAGGGAGTCACTGGATTGCTTGTCTCTGTTACCTTCTGACCTTTTCTCTTTCCTGTTACTGAGGTGCTAGGTGAAATCTCTTCTCCATGTCTGAGGCTTCATCCAGGAGGACTGCCTAAAACTGATTTTGCTTTGTAACTGACAGGGAACATCTCTTGATTCATTTGGTCCTCTGAGTTACAGGTTGCTATGTGTCTTCCCCGAAGGCTCTTGTTTTCTCTGTGGTCTTTCTTCCTGTGTTGTTGTTATTGTTGTTTTGAAAATATTTCTGCCTTGCTCAGAAATTTCTTATCTTCCCTGATAAGTCTCAGTATGTGGCCAAGCTGGCCTCCAGCCCTCCACTTTCCCCTCCAGCCAACAATGGGTTTGCACTTGCTGCAGATATAATTGGAATCCTCCTCAGATAGGAACACAAACATAGCACAAATCTTGCAGGTCACCATGGTACTTGCCTTCTTCTCCACGCCTATATGTCTTTTGGAAATTGTTCAGATTTGAACAGGTGCCACATTGGTTTTTAACAGGTTTTAGTTCAAGTGCTGGCTTTAATCTATAAAACCGCACATGACTTGGCTCCCAAGTATCTTCAGGTTTGCTTCCTCCAGTTGGAACCATCTTGTCCTGGGCAATTGTTCAGGGTGGAGAAATCATCACTCACATATGTAAGATGAGAGGGATGGTAATCTAGAGGTATCTGGTAGCCCCCATTCTATGAAACAGCTCTGTTCCCCTCCACTGGTCCAGTTGGCACCTACCCAAGAATCATTCCAAAGATTATTAAAATAAACAACTTCTGGAGGGCCTGTATCTGTGGTCTCCTGCCTTGTAGACAATGGATATGCAAGATTGCCAATACTTTCATATTATTATTTTAATAGTATTGCTTTTATGTTTGGATTAATTTTATTTTATTTTGGGGTGCATTTCTAAATTGTCATTAGTTGTTTTAATTTATCAGGGGAAAGAAAGGAAATCAGCAATGGGATATTAAATGTCAAATATTGTCTTGGGTGCTATTGTATGCCATTTTCTTTCATCTCCTCTCCCATGGAGGCTACACACAAGTTGCCAATAAAATGAAAGAAATGTTCTTGGAGAAGAATTAATTTTCTGACACCATGTGTGCAGTACCTGCAGCTCTAATTAAGTCACCATGGACTTATACCTTTTTTTTCCAAGACAAAACACCTAAAGTAATGCCACCCACAATTATGAAAAGTGGTCAGAATCCTGCCAGCAGAGGAAACAGATTTGTAACCCATTTCCAGCAGCAGTTTGCCCGTGGCCTAGGATAGTACACTATGGGTAAACTTCTTATCCATGATTACCACTAATTATACTTTGTGATACATGCTAATAAACCCTAAGTTCACCTATAATCATCTCTCTGATATGGATTCAGATATACACAACTGGAAACATTCATATTAACTATCTTTGAATAGGACAATGAGGTATGCATGACGGAACACCAAGAACATCTTAACTAAAACATGCCTCACCACTTTTATTTAAGTGATGTTTCTTAGGGATTTTCCCAAAGTGCATATGGCATTATTTTTTTTTCCTGCCACATCTCCATAACACTGTCTTTTGTTCTCATTCCATGAAAGAGGAAGCCTTAAGTCATCTTTAGTGGCTTAAATCCGGGTCTTTCTCTTATTCTTACACTGTCCAAGTTTACATTAGTTCTCTTTGTCACCTATGACTTTGGAGGCAAGAAGTGACTTGAAAAAGAGGTAACAGAATGAAATTGGGAACAGAGCAAGCATGAAATTGGGAACAGAGACACAAAATGCTATGTTGGTACAGTTTTCTGCTGATAGATTGTTTAACTGAATTGTCATATTTATATGGCAGGGTGGCTGAAAAAGATTTACATTCAGCATTCCCTAAATAATCAGTACATTGCCCTTGATCAACATTTGTCTATTTTAGGCTTCAAACAAAAAGGAACTTTTTTTTATCCTCTACAAGCCAGTACAACAAGAAAGTTAGTTCTGGCCTCACAATCTTTCATTATGAAAACGCTAAGAACAGGATCTGAGTCAGTGGTAAAATGACTCATCTATGGCATATGGCTTTCTCCACCTAAGCACTGACAGATAACCTTGACCAGTACAAAAGCTTTTCCCGAGGACAGCAGGAGAGGGTAGAGACAGGTTAAAATTATGCAGTGGAAAAGCAATGTAAAAAGTACAATACAGAGACTCATATTGTAAACATATTTCAAAGATAACATTTAAAGTCAGAATTAACATCAAGTAGAGTGTTTATTAATCTACTTTTTAGCAAAAGCTGATAGTTGCTCTCCTGTGCAGCAACAGTCCAATGGTTTTATTACAATGACTTTTCAAAACTCAAATATACAGTTATTTGGGCTACATAGCAGATAGGTTTATGAGCAGCTATTTCAGACTGGATGTTCAGGAGAAATAACCACGATGTGCCAATACATTGAACCATAATGCCCAACCAGCCTCTCTACCCCATTCTTGCTATTCTTTAATAACAATGTGGTGCTCCAACAATTGCTCTTTTGATTTTGGTGTATGAACTTAGATTTTAGCTTCTACTTCAAAAGAACAAAATCTTATGATATTCTAGTTTCTGGAATTTGAAAGTAGAGGGAAAAGTAGACACATGGTGCATGTGGGCATAATAATATTATTGGGACGAGAAATAGTTTTATTTCTTCTACGCTTCAGATTTTAAACTGCTGAAAACTAGCAGCGTCTGCCAATTATTGTAGAGGGGGATGCAAGAGCCCCAAATAGTGGGCTTATGCATTTACTACTGCATCTACAAGTTATTGTGGCATACATGTCATCAAATGCATGGAATATCAACTTGAGAATGGAAAATTAAATATATACATACAGCTGTTGTTGATCAGTAGACAGGAATGGTAAAAAGACGAATGGTAGAGAGGATTGGTAGAGAGGAATGGTAAAAAGAGAGCTCAAAGACAGAATTACCTTCAGTGACTATAAATGAAAGAGTAGTTTAGTCATGACACAGGCATTCCTGCACTGATAAACTGGTTTAACACATATGGTGTTTAATCCATGAGAAATGGTTTTAAATTTCCAAATGAATTCCAGCACAGCTGTTTCTCAATGAAATAGTGTTTAGTTCTTTCTCAACAACATTGCCCAACTCCTTTTAACCATAGTTAAGGGCTGATGCACGTTTTGTCTGCACAGTCCAGAATTAAATTAAAATATCTAGGAGATCCAGTTTGTTGCAGTGGTTTAAGTCATCAGGTTAGGAACTGGGAGACTATGAGCTAGTTCTGTCTTAGCAGTAAGCCAATTGAGTGACCCTGGGCCAGTCATTCTCTCACAGCCCTAGGAAGATGGTAATGGCAAACCACTTCTGAAACTTGCCAAGAAAACTGCTGGGACTTGTCTAGGCGCTTGGTGGTGAACCTATGGCACGCGTGCCACAAGTGGCACGCACAGCCCTCTCTGTGGGCACACACGCTGTTACCCCAGTCCTAGGCCTTTTCGCTTTAGGCCTCCACCGCCGTGTGCAAAAAAAAAAAAAAAAGGTTCAATCAATCAATTTCAACTTCTCGCGGGAAAAAAAATATCTTGTGAAGTTGGAATTGATTGAACTTTTTAGTCCCACCCAGTCTGCTATTACCACAGCAGCCACGCCCACCCAATGGGCCACACCCACCCAATGGGCCATGCCCACCCGGCACCCAACCATACATAAGTGGGTTTTGGGTTGCAGTTTGGCCACTCGGTCTCTAAAAGGTTCGTCATCACTGGTCTAGGCAGGTTGCCAGGAGTTAAGACTGACTCAAAGTCATAAAAACAAACAAACAAAAACCATACAGAGTTGTGGCTCCTGAAGGGTATCTCCCTGAACAGTGTGTTTCCTTGGACGATTATCATAAAGTCCTCAAGGAGATTAGCAATCTTCTTGGAAAGAAAATTAAAAAGCAACATAGTTGCAACAAAGCTGTATAAAAGAGACAATACAAAGGTAGACCTAGTGACTGCTCACAAGAGACAGTGTAGTACTCCAAGAACAGTAAACCACTGTTCCAGAATGCTCTGCAGGACACTGCAGATAGGATACATTAGGCATTTTAAGAATTTGTAGTTGGGTCATGAGGTTCAAAACGGTGGTTGGGTTACTGTGACCTCACTTAAACTGCCTACAAATTATAACACAGATCTCACAATAAGGCTATCCACATCTTTGTAGAAAATGTGACGTATTAAGAGTACTGGGAGCACAGCCAGTTGACCTCCTCTCAAATTCTTCTAGTGCAAAAGCTGAAAACAGAACTAAGGTCTGTACTGCTTTTCATGTACTGGCATCTGCTAATGAATATTAAGGCACCAAAAAGACAGAAATGGTCTGCCAAGAGACTGGAAAGTTAAATAAAATAGACACAGCAGTATTTTTTTTTTCATTTAATATAAAATTAAATAAAGTGAGCAAAGTAGAATTTCTCATAATTTTGTTTCTAAATCTCAACACAGTATGGATAACACATAATTTTCAAAAACAAAGCATCACAATTATTGGTTTACAATTTAAATACCAACTGACCGTGATAATCACAATCTCATTCAGCAAAAATCGCTATCAAAGGATTCTGTTTCCTTTTCCTAATTATAACTAAGCCAGAAGAGTAGAATAAGTCTATAACCATATCTTACACAGTTCTAATATAAATATTTGTTACATGTGTTTTGCCTCTCTAGTATTTACAGAGATATTAGAAGGATCTAACAACCTTTTCTGCCTGATATACAGTTAAGAATTTCACAGGTATATTTTCTTCTTTTATCTGCTATTTTCTGACTGCTGCATCCTGATTCTCTCACATATAAATTAACATCCCACTGTAAATTGCACCTACAGTATGAATCATTACATTATTCAAGTAAACCACTGTTGTGTTGATTCATTCTGGTCTGCAATACAGATTTTGAACTAGCTAAGTTGTGTCTGACAATCTTCTACCAAGTCAAACTAAATGTTGAATAAAGGGTTAAGTATATGGAGAGCTGTGATTTACCGCCAACCTATAGCGCAGTGGTGGCGAATCTGTGGCACGGGTGCCAGAGGTGGCACTCGGAGCCCTCTCTGTGAGCACACGTGCCATTGCCCCAGCCTTGCCTCGCCCCACGACACCTCCTCTCCAGCAGCCCCCCCTGAAGGAGAGTCGCCCTCGAGCGTGGCCCACACAGAGCAGCGCAGCCAAGGACATGGCAGCCAGGCAGTGTAGACAAGATTCTGCCCTCACATCCCATCATGCACAATTGATGCTGCAGGGCACCAGCAGAGGGCATGACCGCCATAGCACTGCTGGGCTGCCTGGGCGATGTGCGACAGGCCCTGGAGGCAGTGAGTGGCTCTGCGGGCAGGTGGGGTGGGGGATGGGGGTGGAGCCAGGGCAGGGGTGGAGCAGGGCTGGGGCCAGTTTTTGGGCATTCAGTCTCTAAAAGGTTCACCATCACTGCTATAGCGCAAGCCTGACATTACCTACAGAAGTTCAATGCAACTTCAGTCAATTTGCCTCATTTAAACTGATCAGTGAGTTCAGACACTGGTCTGGTTGTGCAGGACAAAAGTGACTCTTGTGTACCAAGGAACTAGAGCAGCATTTCCCCATAAGATGACATACTAATGACACCTCCCTTCAAAAGCTTTAAGGAGCATTCCCAGCAGCTTATACAGATGTTAATATAGCACAGGGGTAAAATGGTACTTTTGGTGTCATAACATGATAGCAAAGGACCAAAGTGCAATCTCCAAATGCTTCTATCTAAAATTCAACTTACAGATCTGAGCAGAACACAATGTCTCCTACCCTATGAAACATCTTGATTGTGCTTAAATTATGTATTTTACATAATTTACTATTAATCCTCTACATATTCAACATTACCTAGTTAAGGCATTCATAATTTAGCAAACCTTTGCTATGGGTTGAAGAAATGTTACTGAATGTTCCATTGTATTCACTGTTCTATCTGTAGGATAAGCCTGAAGACTATTAGAGCTGGGTTGTTTTTTTTTTAATTAAACTGTTCTGAATCATACAGTTGAAAAATGGGATGTACATGTCCTTATTACTGCCATTAATAATTATGTAGACTCTTTTATGCATAAAAGGCAAAAAGATTATATACACACATACACACATGCACACCAAATTTACAACTGGTTTGTAGCACTGGATTGCTATTGTATATACTCGTCAAAATATACATTAATCTTCATACAATAGAGTAGCAAAGAAGTGAATTTTTGAGCAATTTGATCCAATTTGGACAGAACTGTTTGGTTCATTACATATTTATCTATACAGTTTTTAAACAAAATATTTTCCCATTATTAGTAAGATACACCTTGAAAAATGGAACATTGACTCTACATGTCTATTCCGAAAAAGACTTGGCTGGGCTTAATGAGAATGATTAATAGGTTATTCATTCACTCAATCCCTTAGAACAGACATGTCAAACTCATGACGTCACTCAACATATTGGGACGGTTTTGCCATTGCCAGCAATGGCGTGGGCGCAGCTTCCGGATGATGCGTCCGGCCTGCAGGCCAGCAGTTTGTCACCCCTGCCTTAGAATATTTCCACCAAATTGAGAGAGATTGCCTTTCTCAGATGTACTTATGTTTAATCCCACACTTGTAGGATTTTGGATATAATAGTAGGGGCATAACACATTCTAGATGATAATTTCTGTTATAAACATCTCTCTCTCTCTCTCTCTGCTCTTTCTATATAACTGTTGTAGCAGTATTATTGTACATAAATTCACCTCAAATATATGCTTCATTACTCAAAGGAGCATATTATTCATTCTATGCCTAATATAGGAGAGGGGGAAAACAACTGTGGTTTTTTTCCAGAATGGCTATTCTAAAATCTTTATGCCTCCTATACAGCACAACAGATAGCTTCATATTAATCTGCTGAATTTTGATAGCTACCAGTAATTGACTTACTCGTAATTTTGTCCTGTTTAAATTAAAAGGGTGTTCCTCTGATCTGTTTGATCACTGCTTTTCTAGTGACCAAAAGTAATTTTAACTTTCATCTGTCATCTCCTGCTTGGACTATGCAGTTTTAGATCAGCAGGCACAATCTTGCTAAGACTAGCAGTCATGTTTATGTGGGATTTGGAGGTATTCCATCACTGACTCTTGCATTTTTGCATCCTCTTGGACTCTTACTCCTACTCAAAGAGCAGGTGGAAGAAGTGGCCAAGAGAGTTTTTGCCCAGATATATCCTGTGTGTCAACTGCACCATTATCTTGATTGGGACGCTGTTAACATAGTTGGTCATATGCTAGTCATATCATATGGCTTTGGAGACAGGGTGATTATAGAGCAGCGGTTCTCAACCTATGGGTCACGACCCCATTTGGGGTCGAACGATCATTTCACGGGGGTCGCCAAACAACACAGTCCGCCATTTTTTCCCCTTTTCCTTAGCTGTGCTACTCCCTTTTATTCTATTGTCTTTTGAAAGCCAATAGAATAGACTCTCTTGAATAGAGTCTAATTCTATTGGCTTTCAAAAGCCAATAGGAATTGTTCAGGCTGTCTCTGCCCTGCTGAGCCTGCCAAAAGTCCCATTCTGCAAACGGTGTTACAAGTTGTCTGCAGCGAAGGCGAGCTATCTGGAAGTTTCCACCCCTCCCTGCTGAGCAACTACTAAAAATGTAAGTAAAAGAGGGCCAGAGGTGGGAGGTGGGTGGCCGGCGGGTGCAGGGAGGGTTGCTGGCGTGCATGGGGCCCGGCGGGTGCCTTACCTCCCTTGGGCTGGGCCAGCTGGTGGCCCAGCGACTGATCGGCCTGCGCCGTCTCTGCCGCTTGCCAGCTACGCCTTGGCCGGTGCAGGGGGCGGCACCACGCATGCGCGGCGCTCCCGGGCAGGGAAAGTCCTCGACTTATGACCGGTTGGGTAGTCCTCGACTTACGACTGGTTGGGTAGTCCTCAACTTACAACCGATTGGGGGTCGCGGCATTAAAAAGGTTGAGAACCACTGTTATAAAGCCTTCTTTTTAGTTTTGTTTTGCTTTTGGTTTAATCTGTTTTGGAAGTTTGAGCTTTCAGTTGGCTATATTCCCTATATGTTGTGATTTTTTGGCTGGAAGCCATGCAGTCATTTGGGAATCGGGCAGCCCATACATACATGCATACATATCTTTGCTGCCTTTTGCAACTATAATTATTTAAAATCTTTTAAAATTTTTTTTAAAAACACAAGGATAAAAAAGAACAAATACCAGGTAGAAGCAGGTGTTAATAACAATGGATGTTAATAACAAGAGAACCACTTTTATTAAATTTGTGTTCTTATAAATAATGCATTATTAATACTATGAAAATAGTTTGCAATTGCAACAATTTATTAACAGTTTTAGCCAGACTGATACTTGCATCTCCATTTTTTTAATCTACTTCATAACAATAAAGCCAATTTCGTTCATAATAAATTATTCATTTGTTCTTAGGCTACCATGTCCTAAGCAAGCTACTTTTATCATAGAAATGAAATCACAGATCCCACATGATCAATGCTTTGTATAAATAAAGTTCTTCCTAACTTTGAAAAAACATTCTTCATATCTGATGTATCTGTCCATCTGTCCATCCATCCATCCATCCAAATTATATATCCGCCACCCATGTTATGAAACATGACTCTGGGTGGCATACAAACATATTAAGAATTAAAACCATAAAACAAACATAAATAAAAAGTATTTAAAAGCAGGAAAGCAGGACAACAACAGTCATTTGACATCATATAACCATCTTGGAAGTTCACTATGGGATTCTCCAAGGATGATGGAAGGGGCGTTGACTTACCTGAACGCCTTTTCTCAGCACGGAGATGGATAATCCACGCAGTGGGTTGAGACTGTATTCCTGGCCAATCAGATCAGTCAGCCAAAGTTGCCACGCCTGTCCTGGACCACGCCTACCCAGTCTTGACACAAGCGCAGTCATTGACTGACAGTAAGACGTTTTGGCTCAATTAAATATGCCCTATTATCCTAGTCTATAAGGGTGGGTGTGGATTATCCATCTCCGTGCTGAGAAAAGGCGTTCAGGTAAGTCAACGCCCCTTCTCCAGCACTGGAGATGGATAATCCACGCAGTGGGACATACCAAAGCCTATTGTCCCTTGGGTTAAGGAATAGACTGGTCCCGTGTGTAACTTTGGTCTAGAACCTGCTGGAGAACCCTCCTACCGAAGGAGCCCTGTGCAGAGGAGTACCTGTCGATTTTGTAATGGCGAATGAATGGAGAGGGCGAGGCCCAAGTGGCTGCCCTGCATACTTCTTCAATAGAAGCCTGCATGGCCCATGCTGCTGAGGTGGCAGCACTCCTTGTGGAGTGGGCCGTGATATGTTTGGGGACTTGCAAGGACTCCGCCTGGTATGCCCCAGTGATGCATGCCCTAATCCACCTACCAATGGTAGAGGACGAGACCTTCCGGCCCCTAGTGGCGGGGTGGAAGGATATGAAAAGCGCTTCCGAGCGTCGGAATTCCGCTGTGCATGAAATGTAATGTCTTAGTGCCCTTCATACGTCCAAGGTGTGCCATTGTTTCTCCAGGGGATGAGCTGGGTTTGGACAGAAGTCTGGTAGGACTATTTCCTGTGATCTGTGAAAAAATGAGTTGACCTTTGGAATGAAGGAAGGATCTATTCTTAGGACTACCTTGTCCCTGTGAAAGTGACACAGGTCCTTCCTCGTTGAGAGAGAAGCTAACTCGGATATCCGTCGAGCTGACGTGATAGCTACTAAGAATGCTACCTTATGGGTTAGGTAGCGAATATCACATGTTTTGAGTGGTTCAAAGGGCGCTCTGGTAAGAGCTTGTAGTACTCGTGGTAGTTCCCACGATGGATACCTGTGCACGGTTGGCGGTCTGATGTTCGCAGCCCCATTGAGAAAGGATCGTATTAAGGGATGCTTGCCCAAGGGTTCACCGAGGCTGGCAGAGAGTATAGTTGAGAGGGCGGCGATTTGCCTGCGTAGCGTGTTTGGCGAGAGGTCCCTCTCTAGGCCATTTAGTAAAAATTCTAGGATCTTGGGGACTGTGATCCCTTCGAGTAACAATTCCTGTTTAGAGCACCATGATTGGAAGCTTCTCCACGTGGCCTCGTAGATACGGTTCATGGAGGGGCGCCTTGATGCCTGTATGACCCTAATTACACCCTGTGAGCAAGTCCCCTTGGCTAAAATTGACCTTTCAAGAGCCAGACGGCTAGTTGTAGCCATTGTGGCTCTGGGTGGGAGATCTCCCCCTGCTTGAGGGAGATCCTCTCCGGAGGAATCAGCCATGGATTCGTGCGGGAGAGACTCCTCAAGTCTGCGAACCAAGGTCTCCTTGGCCAATAAGGGGCCACAAGGATTACCCTGGCTCTTTCCCGCAGAATCTTGCGTACTACCGCCGGAAGGAGAGGTAAGGGTGGAAACGCGTACAGGAGTCCCCTTGGCCATGGGCTCCGTAACGCGTCCGTCTGCTCTGCTCCCCTGGATGGGAATCGGGAGAAGAAGCGAGTTAGGTGGGCATTGAAAGGAGAGGCAAATAGGTCCACCTGGGGAAGCCCGAAGCGGTGACAGATCTCCCTGAAGATCTTCGGGTGTAGTTGCCACTCCGAGTGATCTATTGTTGATCTGCTCAACAGATCTGCTTGGATGTTTGCCTCCCCCGATATGTGGTCGGCCTTTATGGAGGCCAGATTTTGTTCCGCCCAGGCCCCCAGTAGGAGGGCCTCGGCCGAGAGCGAGAGAGAGTGTGTGCCCCCCTGACGGTTTATGTGGGCCTTGGCTGTCACGTTGTCCGTCAGGACCAGTACATGCCTGCTTTTTATGCTGCTGTGGAAATGCCTTAACGCTAGGTGAATAGCCTGCAGCTCGAGCCAGTTTATGTTGTGTCGGAGATCCACCGCTGACCAGCGGCCCTGTGTCCACTTGGTCCCCAAGTGGGCTCCCCAGCCAAATAAACTCGCATCTGTTGTGACTACTACTCTGTCTGGTTCCCTGAAGGTGGACCCCCTGAAGAGAGCTGGAGATAGCCACCACCTGAGGGAGTGTCGTACTCCCAGAGGTATGCCTACCCTCTTCCGGGATGCACTGATTTGCTGTCTCTGAAACGGGAGCATGAACCACTGCAGTTCTCTTGAGTGCAGCCTTGCCCAAGGAACTATTGCTATGGTCGATATCATCTTCCCTAGCAGCTGGGAGAGCCAGACCAGCGTCACTGACTGACCACGGCTTACCTGTTTTACGGCTTTCCTTATGCTGCTGAGGCGTTCCTGTGATAGGTACACCTTGCACTCCTCTGTGTCTATGACCGCTCCCAGATGGAGTATTCTCGTAGTTGGGGTTAGGTGGCTCTTTGGAAAGTTCACCGAGAAGCCGTGGTCCTGCAGCAGCTTTATCACTAACTTTAGGTCCGCCTGAGATTGTTGGGCAGACGATGACTGGATTAGAATATCGTCCAGGTAGCACTGGACTCTGATCGGGACCTTTCTTAGGCGTGCTGCCAGAACCGCCAGAATCTTGGTGAACACCCTGGGCGCTGATGACAGGCCGAATGGAAGTGCCCTGTATTGAAAATGGTGCCCCCCGTAGGCGAACCGTAGAAAACGGCGGTGAGCCAGAGAGATAGGGATGTGCAAGTATGCCTCCGTGAGGTCGATTGATGCCAGAAAATCCCCTTTCCTTACGCTTCCAAGGATGGAGCGTAGTGTCTGCATTTTGAATTTGCGGTATTTTATGTAGAAATTTAGCCTTTTTAGATCCAGAATGGCTCTCCAACCCGAGGGTTTTGGGACCACAAAGAGGATAGAATAAAACCCCTGGTCTCTCTGGTTCATGGGCACCGGTTCTATGGCCCGTATGTTTAGAAGGTGCTGAACGGCCTCGTTCATGAGCCTTCTCTTTGTTGGGTTCGTGGGACAGGGGCATGGGCAGAAGCGGTTCAGGGGCTTTGAGAGAAATTCTAGAGATAGACCGTGACGTATGGTGTTCCTGACCCATACGTCGGTGGTGGTCTCTTCCCACTGGAGAGCAAACCCTGCTAGTCTGCCCCCTATGGGAAGGTCTGGGTGGGAGTCATCTGGTATGGCAGAAGGGGCGGTTGTTCCCCCGAAAGGGCCGTCTTCCCTGTGTTTGCCTATTTCTTGTGTTCTGTCTGTCCCCCTGTCTTTCCCTATCCTGTCTAGCTTGGAAGGGTTGGGAATTTTGGAAGTAGTTGACCCTGGTTTCCGTATGAAAGGATTGTTTCCTTCCCCAGGAGCTGGGTCTCTTGTCCTGCCTTTTAAGCATATGTTTAAGGACCTTGCGCTTGTCCTTGTTCTCTGTCAGGTACGGCGTTAGTACCTCACCAAACAGCTTTGCCCCTTGGTACGGAGCCGAAGCCAATTTCCACTTGGATTTGGTATCCGCCTGCCAGTTCTTTAGCCAGAGGAGGCGTCTGCTCGTATTGTTTGCCGCCATTGCCTTGGCTGAAAACCTGGTCGCTAAAAGTGTCGCGTCCAACGCATATTCCGTGGCCGCTACCATTTTGCTGAGTTCCTGGTGAGTGCATACGTCCTCCATGGGAACCTCGCCCTGTAACTCACGGAGCCAACAGTGTGTGGCTCTGGTGAAAAAGGACGCAGAGGTAGTTGCCCTGGTAGCCCAAGCTATTGCCTGGTGCGTTCTCCTGTAGTTGGACTCACTCTTTCGGTCCTCGGCTTTAAGAGCCTCAGCAAAATCTCCTGATATGGCCGTGTCCGATATCAGGGGACCTATGGGTTCGTCCACCACCGGCACCTCCAATGTTCCCTCTAGCTCCCTTGCTACGTTAAATAGCTTCCTCTCCGCATTGCTAGGAAGCGGTAGGGAGGTTGGCGCTGCCCACTGTTTCCTTATTGTGTTTAGGAACATGGTCGGGCATGGTATGCGGTATTGAGTGGTTACCTTTTCGGCGAACGTTGGCTCAGCCTCCGTGTCAACTGTGACAGGCTCCGCTGGTGTCCCATGCCCCAGATGGGCTGTGGCCTCAGCCTTGCGCAGAATGGTAACAAAAAGAGCAGGGTTAAACAGGCCGCTGAAGGACGGCCCTTGAGGTGAGGTGTCCCCCTCTTCCTCAGACATTTGAATCCCTTGTGACGTACCTGGCTGGTCCAGGTAAGCTTCCTCTGAGACCGACGAGTCTGAGAAGGAGGAGAGGTCCTGATGGTCCTCCGTTTCCTCCCGACGCCTCGTTCTAAGTCCTAGAGGCTTGGCTTTGGAAGTTTGAGCCCTGGCCTCAAATGCACGGTCCACTGCCTGTGCTATTAGAGTAGCTAGCAGATCCCCCATCAATGCAGGAGGAGTAACCATTGCCTGCGACCCTGCAGGTGCTGTGGTTAGCGTGGTCCTTGGGGTTTCCTGTAACCTCCGTGGGGAGGGGGATCGGGAGAGCGATGAGAACTCGCCTATCCCGCCCTCTGTTTAGGACTGTGATGAGTTCCCTAATGACCAAACGGCCCGTGGGGATGTAGGGAGACCCAGTGGTAAATCGGGACCTATCCCCCCATTCTGCCTATTCTCAATTCTGGCCCTTTTCTGGGCTCTGTTGAACTCCTTTTCTAGGGCTTGGTGTCTTCTGATTGCCTGTTTGTCAGCCTTCTTTGATGACTTCCTTGCAGCCTTTCTAGGGGCTGCAGAGGATTCCGAATCCTCTGAAGCGGGTGCTCCAGAGGATGAAGGCAGGGCTCCAGTGGAGGGAATGATTGCTTTCTCCATTCTCCACTAGCGCCGGGCCGCGATAGGGGGGACCCAGGTAGTAGGAGAGCTCCAACTTTGAGTAAGGACAGGCGCACTACTGGGGGCGTCTGGAACTCAGGAGCAGACTCTGCAAAATTGTCAGAGTTAGTCACTGTGCACGGATAAGAACAGGCACACTAATGGGAATGCCTGGAACCCGGCTTGACTATGGTGGGTAAGGACAGGCACGCGACTGGGGATGCCTGGAACCCACCACTAAATCCAGAAGCGTACGGGCCACTAATGGGGGACCCGAAGTCCGGAAGGAGCCAAAGGCAACTAAACACAGTTAGTTATGAAAGGTTCTTATTTACTTTGGATTGCAGACACCAAGTCCTGGAACAAGCAGCTATGTGTCTGATTTGAATGTCTCTAAATGAATAATAGATGCTCTAGTATCCTAGTACTGCTTGCCTATTCATTTACTCCAGCGGCTGGACCTAGGCTTCTCGGGAGCCTTGGATCCCCTGCTTGCACAAAATATGGCCGTCGCTGCCAGGAGACTACTGCGCATGTGTTAAAGAAGCAGGAGACTACTGCGCCTCTGCTAAAAGGGCTGCTGGTGCCACGTGCGGTTGTAACAAAGAGCCGCGCATGCTCCCAGCTGCCCAGACAATGGCGCCTCGTTTAAAAGACCCTGAGCAGCCTGGTGAGTGAAAGAAACTGCTCCTTCGCTCGCCAGCTGTTTCCCCGTAATCAATCTCCCTCCCAGCATGCGTCCCCTTTGTCCTCCGCTTCCCTCGCTAATTGCTTGCCTTTCTGTCTTTTTTTGCTTTGTTTGTTTTAAATGCGAGGGGTTGCCCGAGCCTCCCCGTTCGTTTAAGGCAGCTGCCGGCTGCTCCGGTTGTGGAAAGGTGGTTGGGGTTTGGGTGAGGGAGGGGAGTTAGGGAATTCCCCCTTTTAAGTGAGGGTGGTTTCCCCTGTAGGGAATTTGACTTCCTGAGTCTTACAATTTAGCAAGGGAATTTTAGAGTAATCAATTAAATGAATTAAATTATCTCTAATTAACTTTTAAACTAAGCAATTTCAGCTACTAGAAAAAATCCCCCCAATGGAAAGGAACTATACCTGCCCAGGAGCCAAAGTTGTACGTCTGTCTGTGTGGCCAGATCAGTCAAGACTGGGTAGGCATGGTCCAGGACAGGCGTGGCAACTTTGGCTGACTGATCTGATTGGCCAGGAATACAGTCTCAACCTACTGCGTGGATTATCCATCTCCAGTGCTGGAGAAATATCAGGTTTTAAGAGTATTTTGGAAAATGGTGCTCACTCACTCAAAGGGAATAATGTGCCCAATGATGGGGACTACAGCAGAAAAGCATGCGGTCTAGGTCCCACCAGATGGAACTCCTTGGTAGATGAGACCTGCAGCTTATCCCTTCTGCTTGATCTGATGGGACAGACAGAAGAATTGGGAAGAGGCGGCCCCTCAAATAACCTGGCCCCAAGCCATGCAGTGCTTTAAAGATCAAAACCAGCATCTTGAATTGCACCCAGAAATTAGCAGGCAGTGCAGGTTGTGAAACAAATGTCTAACATCCATTTTCTTAGGGCAGGCATGTCAAACTGCTGGCCTGCGGGCTGGATGCGTCACGCTGAAACCGCACCCACACCATTGCTGGCAATGGGGAAAAAGTCCTGATATGTTGCACAACATCACGTGATGTCGTGAGTTTGACATGCATAACTTAGGGGATCCACATAACTATCTTGCAGCTACACTCTTCACAGTTAAAACTTCCAGATGTTCTTCAAGGACAGTCCCACGGAGAGCACATTATAGTAATCCAGTCTGGAGATGACCAGGATTTAAACAAATATTACACTAGAATAATATAGTCAACTTTAATTATAATTTAAATTATATTTAAACAAAATGTAGTTCTTGCAATATGTTGGCACACTGAAATCCAATTTCATTTCCCAGTGCCATAGTATTTTATGTCATTTACTCAGTAATTTTTTATGGTTGGTAACTAAACTTTCATATCCTGACATTCTCTCCCAGTTACAAAATATTCCTTATAAATATCTAATATATGCTTTATCTGGAAGCAGCATATATGTTCAGAATCTAAATGTAAATCCTGACTGTCATATACTTTGATATTTGTCAGTAACAACTACTTCATCTTGGTTAAAAAAAAAAACCTATCAAAAGCTGAATACTGCTCTATACAGTGTCTCTGGAAATTTGAATGTCTGGCCTTGTAACAATTTAAACGTCACAGTCCTTTGTGACTTCACAGTAGAGTGGTCAACAACAGAGATAAGATTCATATAGGTAAGAGTAAGAGATATTGAAAAAGAGATAATTAATAAAACCAAATCAGAAGAGAAAGGGTTTTAAAATTAAAATATGTTAAATTGTTGGGTTCTTAATTAGTTCACATCTAATTTATATTTTGTTTTTCTAAGCTAAACTAATGTTAAGTCTTAATATCTTAACTGCCTGGAATTTAGGTCCCTACAAATTTGTTCCACATTGGACATTTAAACAGACTTTTCCCCCCAAAATTATTTTAGAAGATAAGACAAAAATATATACCGTATTTTCCGGTGTATAAAACGACTGGGAGTATAAGACGACTCCCAACTTTTGAGAAGATTTTCATGAAAGTCGTCTTATACGCTGGAAAATACGGGTACTTTAACTTTCACCCCAATGGGACTAGCTGGCCCCTCTCGTTCCAGTGGAAGCCTGCCAGACCGCTTCCGGGACGACACCCCCGCAGGTAGATCGCTCTGTCATCTGCGCAGCGAGAGCACCAGCCATGGCGGCAGGTTGCCAAAGAAGCGGCCGAGCACGGAAGAGGAAACGCTGAGCGTCAGTCCATCAGGGTCCCAGGGCTTCTGGCGCTCAGTGCGACGGCACCTGGTGCGGTCAACCCCAAGGAAGCGGCACACTCTGCGCAGCCCACTGGTTCCCACCAGCTGCTCCTGCCACCCACCCGAGCAGAGGCTGGTGGCGGGGGGGTTTCCCCAGGGGAGGAAAAGCCCCGCCTGCACTGCCTCCCTCCACCACCCTAGACTGGGAGGGGCAGGATCCCTGCCTGAGGGGCGGACGCTTCTGCGAAATCGCTGGCTTTCTGCGAGTGCTGAGCAGCACTTCAGCAGCAAGGGGGGGGCATTTCTTCTCGGGAAGCCCTCGCCGCTGACCCAACATGGGCATTCTTACTTGGCTGGCTCTCCGCCAGCGCTCCTCTCCCACCATTGGTCCGCCAACACTCCAACCTAGCCCCTTCCTCCCGGCTGTTTCTCAGAGGGACACTTTTCTAGGGCTATTTGGCTGCGTGGGTCACTTAAACTCTCATCCGGACAGCCAATTCCCACGCCAAGGGGTGAGGAGCATGGGGCGCAGGATACGGGGAGCTTGCTTTGATGTACCCATATTTTCCGGCGTATAAGACGACTGGGCATATAAGATGACCCCCAACTTTTGAGAATATTTTTATGGTTTAGAAAGTTGTCTTATACGCCAGAAAATACGTTAGAATATGTTGGCAATGCATCTTGGAAGCAGCTAATTTGGGTAGTTGAAAAATTGATCTAGAAAGACTTGATGAAGACTATTGTTAAAATGTAAAGAAATTATCTTGCTGTAGGTTGATGACTCACAACCAGAGACTTGTGTATATGCCAGAAATCTTCCCAGAGGAAACCATTTATGCCAGACACTTTTCTATGTTGATATTATTTTACATTTTATGAATCATTTCTCCCAAGGATTCAGGAGATAAATATCCTACCTTTTCATCCATTCAGATAGCTTAACAATGACTCTACATCAATCATCCAGAATGCTTTACTGTTAGCTAAGAGATGTACTCCTAGACAATACAATAAAACTAAAATTTCAGTTACTGCAATGTATCATCTTTTTAAACATATGTCTTTGTGTGTGTGTGTGTGTGTGTGTGTGTGTTGTGTTTGTGTATAGGGACATGTCAGAATAACTAAATGGCAGTTTACTTTTTATCTAAAAGGATGGAGTAAAAGGAAGAAAAGGAAAAGAGCAAGAAAATTACTAATCGTTGTTACTAAGCAGTGATTTGAAATTTGGCATTGTGACTATCACTCCTCATCAAAAGACTTACTTGCCATATTACAGGAACTCACCAATGCTGCAAAGAAAATTTAATCTGCTACAAAATGTAACACTGTTTTGCAGAATGGTAGAATAAAATAAAAGAAGCAAAAGACAGCATGCCCCATTATACAGTTTTTCATAAGAGAGAAGATTTCTATCCTTGATGTGAATAAATCAAGATTCTACTTCCATTTTCAAATACTGATTCCAAATTCTGACTCAATATTTTCCTAGTTAGATGATTTCAGAGTTAATGTCAATGCCAATGTAAAATTTTAATTGAAAAAGGAAATTTCGTTTCTAAGCACTAAGGTGCTGGAAAGAGCAATCAGCTATAGAATTAATCTGCCGTTACATTTGTCTCTTCAAATTTTTAAGAGCTTAATTAGGAAAAAAAAAAAAAAGGAATATCTCATGTCTGCCCAAACAGCTATTTCTATAGCAAGATGCCATGCTGGCAATTGAGAAATAGGAAATAATTATTCTTATTTCATTTACAATCAGTTGAGCAACTGAATCACAGATTCTATAAGAAATAAAAGGGGCGTTGTCTTACCTGAACGCCTTTTCTCAGCAGGATGATGTAGAGTCCAAATGGATGGGTTCTATGACGGCCTTCCTGCCTGGCAGACTGGGTAAAAACTTCGGCCACACCCCTTCCTTTGGGCGTGACCCCAGTTTTAACTTAGGCGAGAAACTTTGTTGGAATTAACATTGCAGCTCTTTATTATATCGTTATTCTCTCCCTGCCTAGACCTATCCTCTGGGTGGGCTTGGACTCTACATCATCCTGCTGAGAAAAGGCGTTCAGGTAAGACAACGCCCCTTCTCCAGCAGGATGGCTGTAGAGTCCAAATGGATGGGACATACCAAAGCCCTCATGTCCCCCTGGGAGGGAATGTCTAGGCTACCGAACTCTGAGCAGATACGACTTGTTGAAGAACTCTTCTGCCAAAAGCCGCGTCTGCTGCTGCTAGGGAATCTAAACGGTAATGTCGAATGAAAACCGAAGGTGAGGACCAGGTTGCGGCCCTGCAAATCTCTTCCACCGGAGCTTGTGTTAGCCACGCCGCAGATGTGGCTGCGCTCCGAGTTGAGTGGGCAGTCACCTGAGTGGGTGCTGGCAAATCCTGTGAGACGTATGCCTGTGCTATGCAGGCTCTGATCCACCTGCCTATGGTGGAAGGAGATACCTTCTTTCCCATAGTTGCTGGTTGAAAGGACACAAATAATGCTTCAGTCTTTCGGAAAGCCGAGGTGCGTTTCACGTAGAAACACAGCGCTCTCCGCACGTCTAGCTTGTGCCATCTGTGTTCTAGCCTATGTTTGGGTCTTGGACAGAAATCAGGAAGCGTAAGTTCCTGAGATCTGTGAAAGATGCTATTTACCTTTGGAATGAAGGTCGGGTCTGGTCTAAGAACAACCCTGTCTTTGAAGAAGGTACACAGATCCTTCCTTACTGACAGTGCTGCAAGTTCTGAGATTCTCCTTGCTGAAGTGATTGCCACAAGGAAAGATACCTTCAGTGATAGGTGATGGAGTGAGCATGTTTCAAGAGGCTCGAAGGGTGCTGATGTCAAGGCTAGAAGGACCTTAGGCAGGTTCCAGGACGGGTACCTGTGTATGACTGGGGGCTTTGTGTTAGATGCCCCTTTTAAGAAAGCACTAATCGCTGGATGTTGTGCTAGAGAAGTTAAGTTGTCGCAGGAGAGTACAGTTGAGAGGGCCGATATCTGTCTGCGGATGGTATTGACTGACAGGCCCTTATTAAGACCCTCCAATAGGTAATCTAGGATATTAGGGATAGATACTGTGGTCGGGTCTAGGTGAAGCGAAGCGCACCACCTACAAAATCCCTTCCATGTAGCGTCGTAAATCCTATTAGTGGACGCTCTTCGTGATGCCTGTATGATCGATATCACCCCTGCCGAATAAGATTGTTTAGTTAAGCTTTGCCGCTCAAATGCCAAGCGGCTAGATGTAGCCACTGGGGATCTGGGTGTACAAGCTTGCCCTGCCTGAGCTTTACCCTGTCCGGGGGAATCCTCCACGGAGGTGATATCGAAAGGTCCACGAGGTCGGCAAACCACGGGCGCCGTGGCCAGTGAGGGGCAATGCAGACCATCTCTGCGCCCTCCAGGATCATCTTGCGTATGGTTGCCGGTATTAATGGCAGCGGTGGGAAGGCGTACAGGAGTTGCGCCGGCCACCGGCACCTGAGAGCATCCGTTCCCTCCGATCCCGGGGACGGGAATCTGGAGAAGAACCTGGGGAGTTGTGTGTTCTTGTGGTTGGCAAATAGATCTAGGTGCGGTTGTCCGAACCTCCAGGAGATCTCCTCGAAGAGAACCGGGTCCAGACGCCATTCCGACTGGTCCACCTTGGCTCTGCTCAGGGAGTCTGCCTGGGTGTTTGTCTCCCCTGAGATGTGTTCCGCTCTGATGGAACTCACATTGGTTTCTGCCCATCGGGCCAGCGCCAATGCTTCCTTCATTAGTTCCACTGATCTCGTTCCTCCCTCCTTGTTTACATGTGCCTTGGCTGCTACATTGTCTGTAAGCACGAGGACGTGCCTCCTCGTTACTAGGTGAGAGAAATGACGGAGGGCCAGGTGTATGGCCCGGAGCTCTAGCCAGTTGATGCTGTGTGACAGGTCCTTCTGTCCCCACTGGCCCTGTGCTATCTGGGTTCCCAGGTGGGCCCCCCATCCGAACAGGCTCGCATCTGTCGTGAGTGTGACCCTGTTTGGTTCCCTGAATATGCTCCCCTTGAGTGTCGTGGGGGATAGCCACCATTTTAGTGATTTCATCACCTGTGCTGGTACCAGCACCCTCTTGCTGGATGTGCTGAGGTTCCTCCTCTGGTAGGGTAGGAGGAACCACTGCAACTCCCTCGAGTGGAGCCTTGCCCATGGGATGATGCCCATGCAAGATATCATCTTCCCCAGGAGCTTCGAGAGTTGTAGCAAGGGCACTCTCCTGATCTTTGAATTTGGTGAATTAGCTTGGATATGCTGATCAGTCGCTCCTGGGAAAGGTATACCCTGCACTGTGACGTGTCTATCACCGCGCCCAGGTGTTGCAGTCTCCTTGAGGGAGTGAGGTGGCTCTTGTTTAGATTGACCGAGAATCCGTGCCCCTGTAGGGTTCGGATCGTGGTCTCGAGGTCTGCCCTTGCTTGCTCCCGAGATCTGGATTGAATCAAGATGTCGTCCAGATAAAACTGAACGCGAACCGGGATCAACCTGAGATGGGCCGCTATTACAGCTAGGATCTTGGTGAATACCCTTGGTGCTGATGATAGTCCGAAGGGTAATGCCCTGTATTGGTAATGTCGACCCGCGTAGGTAAATCTGAGGAATTTCCGGTAACTGGGATGAATGGGGATGTGTAGGTACGCCTCTGTGAGATCTATTGAGGATAATAGATCGTCTTCCCTGACGCTGGCTAGGATGGATTTCAAGGAGTGCATCTTGAACCTCCTGTACTTTATGAAATAGTTCAGGCCCTTCAGGTCCAAGATTGCTCTCCACCCTCCTGATGTCTTTGGGATGACGAAGAGGATAGAATAAAATCCTCTTCCCTCCTCCTCCTTTGGTACCCTCTCTATGGCCTGGATTGACAGGAGGTGGGCTATGGCCGAAGTTATCAGCCTCGTCTTGTGTGCTCTTCTGGAGATGGGACATCTGATGAACCGGTTTGGTGGGGGAGAACAGAAGTCTAAGGTCAGGCCATGCCTGATCGTTTCCAGGACCCAGGCGTCGGTCGTGGTCTGCTCCCAGACCTCGATGAAATTTCCTAACCGACCCCCAATGGGAGTATCCTGTTTGGCGTCACTTGGTACGCTTAAAGGATCTGCCTCCCGCTCCCCTGTATGGGCGTCTGGACTGGAACTGGCCCCTGGCTCCCGGGCTTTGGCGATCCTGGGTTCGATCCTGTCTGGGGTAGAAGGATCGTGAGCCTCTGGGAGCCTCTGACTGCCTCTCCTGTCTAACTTCTTTGATGGATGTACCAGGACTTTTTTCTTGTCTCTGCCTTCGCTGACATGTGGGTCCAGAATGGAGCCAAATAGGGCTACTCCACTGTATTTGGACGTCGAAAGACGCCATTTGGACCTCAGGTCTGTCTTCCAGGTTTTGAGCCATAGTAGCCTACGTGAGGCCACTGTGGCCGCAATGGATCTAGCCGCATACTTTGTTGCGTACAGTGAAGCGTCAGAGACAAATTGCGAGGCCGCGAGGAGCTTGGCCAATGTTTGGTGTACTCTGACTTGGTCTGGAGGCACCGTGCCTTGCAGTTCCCTCAGCCACATGATACTGGCCCTCGCGAAGAATGATGATGAGGTGGCTGCTCTGGCCGCCCAGGCTGCAGCCATATGGGAACGCCGGAGGGAGTGTTCAAATTTCTTCTCCTCAGGTCTCAAGACCTCCGCCATGTCTCCTGGAATCGCGGAGGTAGAAAATAATGAGATTAAGGGGTTATCTACAGCAGGAACCTCTAACATGTTAGAGAAGGAGGGAGATAGGTTGAAAAGCTTCCTTTCCGCGCTGTTAGGTGCCGGTGGGACCATTGTTCCTCCAGCGTGGTCATAAAGACCTCCGCACATGGAATGTACTTATCTTGTGGAACCTTTTTGGCAAACAGAGGATTGGCCTCCTTGCTTGTTGAGGGCTTCTCATCCTGTACTGATGTTAGGTTGACTGTGGAAACTGCCTTTATCAGGAGTGATTTTAGGAGCGCTGGGTTAAAGAGGCCAGAGCTCGTCGCCTGCTCAGGTGCAGTCTCCTCGTCCTCCGAGAGGGGCATGTCTGACATGTCAAGGTCCACTGAGTCACCCTCTCCCAGTTGAGAGGAAGTTTCAGAGGTGCTGGTAGGGGGTGGCCTAGCCCGACCCTTACGGGGTGTGTGAAAGGCCACTTGCCCCTTAGAAGCCATGAACTGGGAGAATGCATCCTGCATGAATGCATGAAATTGTGCCGACCATATGTTCTCCTGCGCCTTGTCGCTGGAGTGAGGCGCTGGAGTGTGGTCGGGTGAAGAAGCTGGTGAGGAGGGATTGGAGGAATCTAACTGCTCAGTTTCCCCAGGAGGAGACCAAGTCTTGAGCACTTCCTCGGCAGTAGGCTCTGTGCTGGGCGCCACCGCTGGGACAGGGGAAACCAAATCTGTCCCATTGGCATTGGTTCTCTGTGCCCTGCTAATTTGTCTTTCTAAAGCCAAATGTCTCCTCAAAGCCTCTCGCTCAGCCGTTTTAGACTGTCCCTTCTGAGAAAGGTGCTTTGTTTTAGCTTTCTTCTTCCCCCCCACCTCTGACTCAGAAGATCTGCGTTTTTGTTGTTGCTGTGGGGGGGACAATTGAGGGACCTGTGTGACTGAATACGAGACATTGTCTGCCATTGTGCCAGACACCCCGAGTAGGTAATGCCTGGAGTGGGGGAATGAGGTACGCAGATCAGATGCAGATGCTTGGGGCTGTGCCCTCTTCTGCCTATACAGACAATGGCCGGACAGACAGGAGTCTTTGGACAGAAGATCCTGCAAGGCAGTGACTAAAGGTCACTATAGGAACAGTCAGGGAAAAAAATTCCTCCTCACCTCCTCACCTAGTCCAGACAAGAGCAGTTTATATCTCTCTCTCCCCCAGTCTGTGGCTGTAGCAGCAGACCACGATCAAAACGGATCTCTTCCTTTTCCCTCTTCCTTCCTCTTGCCTTATTTTCTTGAGGAACCTCAGATCCTTACCTAAAGGGATCCCTTCTTTGCTTGCAGGGAAAAGGAGTCCGGGTGGTAGCCCCACCCCCAAGGGAAAATGCAGCGGGAATCCGCTTGTTCAAAATGGCGAATGGGAGGAAGCCACGCCTCCCAAAGATAGCCCGGGAAGCCACGCGGTTTAAACAATGGCGGATCTTTGAATTCAGTAGTAAGGGAGACTCCTTTGGTTTTAAGGGGCTGCGCCTCTCCTCTGAGGGAAGGAAAATAGCGTTAAGGCTCTGTCCTAGTCAGGGCTGCTTTTCGCGCCGCTCAGCTGATCGATGCCGAGCAGCGCCGCAGTTTGCCGCTTCCCGCGCGGCTCAGCTGTTTCGCGCTGAGCGGCGCCTCAGTTCTGTCGGCCGAGCCGAGCCGGCCACTCAGCTGTTTGTCGGATCGGAGGGCGACGAACAACCCGGTGGGATCCCCGCGCCAAACAGCTGCTCGGCGGGCCGGATATCGACGAGCGATCCGGCCCCGTTCCAAGCCTCCCCTGCTAGCCGCCCTGACGCCCCACTCACAACTCCGCCGATCCTGGCTGTGCCTTTTAAGTTCTATCAGCTGCCAGAGAGCTTTTCATTCAAATGGAAGGAAGAGGCTTCTTTCCCTTTTCTTTTGGGATAAATTCCTATTGTTCTGAGAGCTGCTTCTCGCACGTCTACCAGGCTTCGAGACTGAGTTAAAACTGGGGTCACGCCCAAAGGAAGGGGTGTGGCCGAAGTTTTTACCCAGTCTGCCAGGCAGGAAGGCCGTCATAGAACCCATCCATTTGGACTCTACAGCCATCCTGCTGGAGAAAAAACAATTACAAATACTAAGCAATAGAAAATGGCTACTTTCTTACTACTAGCAGTCACTTCTCTACCATCAACACAGCTGTGATAAGTGAAAGTGTAACCCTTTCAACTGGAGAGCAAATTACTACCTTTTCATTATCAGTCACTTTGATCACTATAATAAGGTGATAATTTAGAAGAGTTTGAATCCTTCCTTCAACTTTTAGTAGTAGGATTGAACAGTTTCAGCCTGCTGGAGACTATATCTCTTCAGAAACGTAACAGTGTTGGTCAAAACAATGGATATTATCTTCTACAATATCCTGCCATTTGGGCAAAGATTAGTGTAAGTGTTTCCCTGTATAATTGCTCAGACATTTCAGAATTGGAGAAAAATGCAACATCGGTTACTGTGAAACATTGATAATAGATACTGGATAAATCTTGGTTCTAAGGATCTACATGAGTACTCAACTCACTCTACAAGTTTTCAGTCCTTTGGTCCACATACTTCAGTATTTAAAAAAAAATCAAATATTTACCTGGAACATATAATTTTAATAAACAAGAAATGGACAACTGAAAACTAAATTCTGAACCTAGGGCAGGTTTCCAACACATATACCAATCAAAATGGCATGTGCAGACTTTCCTATTCATGTTATGCTAATCACCACTCTGTAAATCCAGAGTTGGCAATACAGTGTTTGCAGGCATAAAAGGACCTGCAACTCCTTCAAATGGTACCTAAACAAGTGATATAATTCAATTTGGAATTAAAACCTTTCAAAAAGATCAAAAGCTAACCATATTATCAGATGTTATGGGGTGTTATATTTCTTGGGTGATGAGTTCAATGTGCTGGCCTCTTGGCAAGATCTGCTGATTTCAGACAATTTCACCATTTTGTTTTCTTTTTTAGGTTTTAGGTGTGCACATGTGTATGAACTTCACTCACAGGTTCCTCACTGGATAATTTAGTGTTTTCTGACTCAAAAACATAAAACATTTACAGTTGAATATGCTCTGTAATCTTTCATAACGTTTCAAGAATAGTGTTCTAATTGGAACTAGCTACTATTGTTAAAGTGCAGAACTAGTGAGTCGTGGCAATGGTTATAATGCCAGATCGTGTCTAAAAAATGATGCTTCATTGGAATTTTAATATTTTAAGCTTTCCTTATTTATCAAGTTGTGGGCCTCCTTCCTGTTGAAAATAGCAAACATGCCTTGCCTTGATTATTTTACTGAATACCAAGCAGACAAAGTCTCTTTATGAGGCCGAGCAGCCGCATGGCAGCTAAGCAATTATTGATTCCGGGGATTTTGCAAAAAAAAAAAGTGGGGGGGGGATCTTTCATTCAGGCAATAAATAGGGGACTTTTGAGCATGGGAGGTTATTTTTCCCTCTGAGACACAAAAGGCTTTTGCTAGCTCTTTACAATTAATATTTCAACACTAGCAGATACAAAGAATTAACATGATTCACTGTACTAGTCACACTTAATTCATAAAACAAAAATGAACTATTCAGGCATCAAGACAGCAAAACATGGGGAGGGAAAGGATTTGTGTTTTTAAAAACAGGCTTCTATTTTGGAGGGATTTCCTGATTCAGCACTTCCTTTATGACCCACAGTTTTGACCATTTCTCAATACTCTCTTTATCAAAAAGCAACGTCATCATCTGTCACCACCCCACAACCTACACAGGCTTAGAAGCGAAACAAACCAAAGATCACAAATAGGGTTGGTTGCCATAGCATCCAATTTCTTACGCTTTTCTGTTGCTTTAGAAGGCCCATGTGCTCTACCACAATAGTTTTACTTCACATAAAGTAAATTGCAATATTCAAAAACAAAACAAAGAACAATCTTTTGGCAAAGGGTCTTGGATTTCTCTTTGGAAACTAACTGACAACCTGGCTTAACAAACTGATTTCAGTTAGTAGCCAACAATTTGTTTCTTTTTGCTATGATTTAAACAAAAACAATAGTGCCTATGAACACCAATCAGGATCTAGAGCCCTGCAATAACCATGAGAAAAAATAATAATAGTTTACAGTTTTAAGCCAATTATCAGAAAGATAGGGATTTGAACCAAGAACCAATGCAATTGGCTGAGAAGTAGATAATGAGCTAGAACCATAAAAATAAAGATTTTTGTTTAAAATCTCTTTTAAATAAAAAGCAAAATTTTAGGAAGGACTCCTCTTGCTTTTGAATTTATCGTTGCACTAATAAAACATGATATAAATGGCAAGTACCAGTTGAAATTGAAAGCGGTTCATTATTTTAAAATTTAAATAGATATCAGAAATATAGATATTTGGTACCAAGCAGAGATACTGATAGAAAGTATTATATAGCAGTGTGCCAAACATTTTTGAAAATGTACTATTGAATGCAAAATGGGCTGTTTCAATCATCTTGAATGTTTTAGTACAGTGGTGGCGAACCTACGGCACGGGTGCCAGAGGCGGCACTCGGAGCCCTCTCTGTGGGCACAGGTGCTGTTGCCCCAGCCTCACCTCCCCCCGCGACCCCCTCCTCTCCAGCAGCCCCCCTGAAGGAGAGTCGCCCCTGAGCATGGCCCACGCAGAGCAGCGCAGCCAAAGACATGGCAGCCAGGCAGCGTAGACAAGACTCTGCCCTCACACCCCATGCACAGTTGAAGCTGCAGGGCGCGGGCAGAGGGCGTGACCGCCATAGCGCTGCTGGGCTGCCTGGGCGATCTGTGGCGGGCCCTGGAGGCGGTGAGTGGCCCTGCGGGCAGGTGGGGTGGGGGCGGAGCAGGGGCAGGCAGGGGTGGAGCGGGGGTGGGACCAGTTTTTGGGCACTCAGTCTCTAAAAGGTTCGCTATCACTGTTTTAGGATCAAAAATTTCAAAGTTATTAAAACAGTCCGATTTGAAACAACTCTTTTTCGAATTTAAACAGGGCATTTCACATTCAAGATGGCTTGAGTTCTAAAGATGGTACACCCTCTCAGTGCATATAAAACCCAGAAAATTATAAAATGAAGTACATATTGTTGGTTCACATATTGCAGCAAGCTAGAAATCATGGTTGTCGTGCCCGGCAAGGCCGAACCGTACAGGGACTCAGGGAACAGGCTCACCCAGTCTCTGCGCCGCTTCCTGACTCCACGACACTTCCTGACTCAACCGTATGTCCCTTCGGCATCTGGGAGCAGCCTCAGAGGCTGGGCTGTGATGGCTATGCTACAGGCCACCATATGATGTCGTAAACGTGCGCCTCACCTCCCAATGACGTCATCCTCATGCACCTCGCCAGGCCGACACTAAACAGGCGTGAAGGAGCTGGATGATTGCGGTGGGCAGCTCGCTGGCCGTATGGGATGTTTCCACGCCACCGGGTGCAGGCAATTAATGGACCGGATGCTGGTTTGGTGGGTGGGGTAGGAATTGAGGGTGTAGGGTGCGGTCGTGGCCTATATACAGCACTGGGAGCAAACCACTCCCAGTGTTGACTTTGTTCCAGACGGAGTGAATAAAAACTACCGTTGTTGATCGTACCTGTTTGCCGGCTGGTTTGTGAAGCACCAATCCAGGACGACCTGACAATGGTCATGTTATAGTCTAGAATGAACCTGTTATAGGTATGTGGTACCCAAATGAAAGGCCATGGCAGGAAGATTATTTTCATCAGGGACTTATTTTAATGCTGCTGATGTAACAGAGTAATAGTAAGCTTTCCATGTTAGAATAGTCTGATTTTAAAATAAACTGTATTTAACTAAATCCTGTGCAGTAAAACTTATTTTACCACCTTTCATTGCTGTATGGAAGTCACTCAGAATGACATGTTTATCATTGGCAGCAGTTGTTTGAATAATCTGGTCAAGTCCTCATAGAAAGCTTCTTTGTCTTCATCTGGACTTGTGAGAGTTGATGTGTAGATACTGACAATGGTGATATACTTGCTTGAAGAAAAGCTGAACTTCATGATGTATTCATTTGGTAGAATAGAGATGATGTATTCATTTGGTAGAATAGAGATGCTCTTCAGCAGAGCACTTTTCAATTACAAAACCCACTCTGTGATTCCTGTTGTCAGTCTATAGTTTCTCTCTCCCAAAAAATGTATATCTACTTGCTATTTTCTGTAAAGAACGCTCATCTACCAGCTTGATCTCAGTGTCATTGCTACAATGGTGAAATTTGCTTGCTATGAATGCAATTCATCTTTGAGGCCTTAACACCATCTCTCTATCCAGCAAGAAACAAACGTTCCAGACTCAAAAAATGAGTTTTGATTCTTTTTTCTTGATTCTTGACTACCAAGAAGATGATCTGCTAGCTGCAGTTAACTAGCCAAATGTTGTAGAGCAGGCAATATTTAGGGTACCTTTTCTAACACCCTCCCTCATTTGAGGCTGGGTATTGCTCCTAGAAGGACTGCTCAGTCACCCTAGATTATGATGGACATCTCTGCTGTCCCAGATGATTGATCACTAATCCAGGGATGGCCCATTGCAGATTTGTGACCATTGCCAGTGGTCATGTCTATCTTGTTGTTTCCCCACTGCCCCCATTGCAGCAGGATTCAATGAATTAGATTTGGACTGAAAGGATTTGCTGAGGAGTTGTGGATAAAGATGAATTGCACAACATAAAACTGTGTATAATGGAGTATGAAATAGAACAGCATTGCAAAGGGGCAGTCTCACTCTCTCAGCAGATATTAATCCAATGGCACAGTGAACCATTACAGTTAGAGACCTCTCTTGCTGCAGTGGATGACCAGGACAGTTAAGAGTCTTGTTGTGCAGTTAGTGCTCCACAAAGCCTGCTGGGTCTGCCTTCTTGACTATTGGACTTGATCTCCATTCAATCTGCCAGGGCTGGTCTTCACATGCTGGGAGAGACAAATACCCTATCTCACCGAGAGCCAAAGACCCATTGGCTACCCTCACCTGATTTGGTCCATCTGCTGGAACAGTTTTCCAGAGTGTGGCTGCTGCATATGTTACAACTACTTGGAGCCACAGGTGAAAGCTGAGCATCAGGTAGAAATCAAAGGAGAACAATCAGCCCTAAAAAGGGCATGGCAGAACTCTCTACCAGAGGTGCTGCCCTTCCCTAAACACATTAATCAATCTTGCTGGGATCCTCAGTTGTTTTTAAGAACGCAAAGGGGTCCTCAGATCAAATTGTTTGACAACCGATATTCTACTGTAAAATATGGGGTCTTTTACAGAAAATGGTTGATGCCTAGCAGACAGTTCCTGTGTTCAGGAGTGAAATGCTCAACAGGCCTTCTCCAGAAATTCAAATCAGACATGCAGAATTATACTTGGCAAGGTGGTTTTCCAATATACAACTGTTCAACATTTTGATAATTGTCTTAGGGCAAAAATCTAGCTCATCTGGTATTAACAATAAAGTCCTCTTTGTATCAGATTAAAAAAATGTCCAAGTATTTACTGTATATTGTGGTATATTTTTGTTCATGTTTTATTTTACTTTTGCTATTTTAATTATGATTGTTTTTTTTAAAAAAAATGGGATTACACTGATCACGATTGTTAATTTTATGCTGGGTGGCTATTGTATCATGGCTTTGAACACCTGTTCATCACAATAGTTTATCATTCTACCAATATTAATAAAGACGAAGGGCAGTTTCAATCAATAACTCCAAATTCTTAAGTAAGCTGTGTTCAGTTAAATATAAGAATGTATCCTTCAAAGTTACTCACTGAACAACCTAAGAAAAAAAGCTTAGTATAGAGGTCCTGTACTCATGTTACCGGTATAAGATGATTGCATTTATACACAATACAGAAAATGCTTATGACATGATAATAAATATACAGCAGAGAGAAATACTAATAAATTGAACCTAGACTTAAGTTGATAAACAGGTCAAAAGAGACACATTCTCTTAGAACATCCAATTCATGATAAGGGAATAACTAAGCAACTTTACACACGGAAAAATGAAAAGTAATTAAAATTCATCAGTTGAATACTCAAGGCTTCTTAATCTAATTAAACAGCAATGGTTTTATAGTACAGACCCCTCACATCAAAACCTGCTCACAGAACTTTTTATTTTACAAAGTTTACATGACCTCATTTTAATTAGCTGAAGGGCAAAACAACATGTAAGATGTTCCAAAATACACTATGATTGGGAAGTGTGTGATTTCCTCTAAAAAAGAACAGTACACAGAAAAAAAAAACTATGACAAAAATTCTGGACAATTCCTAGCTCCCTTATCTTGTCAATAAAAAACTGCCAGTTCCAGTTGAAACTAATTGTGGACATACCTGTTCAGCCACCCAATAAACTTTAATTTGTATTTGCCTATTTGATATTTGTACATATAAACCAAACAATAAAAAGGCAATGCTAGGGCAAAACAATTTCAATTGAATCAATTAATTCATTAATTAAAATTAATTGTGAAACAAGATATTTCTTTTACAAAATGGATTGCTCATTAACAGCATATATAACAATCACTGTGGTTACTATAAGTCAGATATCTTTGTGTGTTATCTTATCCATGCTACCATGGCAGCATATGATTATCTAATAAACATATCTATTGTACCTAAACCAGTATAACCATCAACTAAAAAAAAAAGAACTATTAGCATGAAAACAATAGTGTAGATTCAACTTAAAACTCTCTAAAGCAGTGAACATAGATTATTAACTGATTTCTAGGTATACAGCTTTGCCAAAGCTATGGCAACATACAATCGCTGGTCAAATATCACATTATGAAGTAGTCTTACAGTATCGTATTTACTCCTACAGCAGTGTATTTCCTCAGAAATAATTCCCAATGGATTTCATTGAATCTGTTCATACGAAAATGGATGAGTAAATAGAAACAACTGACAAATCACATTGCACATCTCTACAAAATATTCTTTTGCAAATATTTCTAGAGAAGCCCAAATAGTAAAGAAAGGGATATCGAAAGAAGATACCAATTTGTTAAAATGCTATCTATCTGTTCTCTTTGTTCTGTTTCTTTGTTGTCATTATTTCCTACTAACTGTTGCAAAATCTCAAACTCTCCTCAAATTCCCAAAGGGATTGCCATGTCTAAATATATCAAACATATTTCTAATAAATAAGAGGATTGTAGCAAGAATGATGTTAAGGGTTGTTAATCTGTAGTTAAAGCTTCTCTCTTTCCACATCATACACATACCTTACCCCTCTTATGAACAGCCTAGGGTCCAAAGTGAAAGTTGGCACTAGGTTAGTTCTATTTTTAGCAACTCAGGTTTGTTTGGGCAGCTCTGGATATCTAATGCTTCTAATGCCCGAAGGTAATTGAAAGATTATAGCACAGTTGGCAACTATGATGAAACAACTTAGTATCATCAAATAAAGTAGAACAGTTGGATTTTTAAGTGTAATCTAAGGCAAGCAACCATTCACATTAATGTTTAGGAAACATCACCGTCTAAGGCTCAGGCTAAAAATCAGGCTGCTCAGTTTGGTTCAACTATTATTGTAAGAGTCAGTGAACTGAATTCTGACTACTCTTAAATATGTATTAAAGAGTAACCAGAAATGTCCAGAAATTCCATGAAGACGAGAGACAGCGTCACTGCAAAGTCTTTCTTCTTCTATAGCCAAGATGAAATACACCCAAATGGATGGGGATCAAAACGCCTTGCCCTTGCCACATAGTAAGAAACTGTTTGATTACAAGTTTAGCTAAGAGGGTGCAGCCATGTTTTCGTGCACAGAATTGTGGACTTCTTCAAATGCTGTTTAAAAACCCATGATACAACCATTTGTGATACGCTTGTTTTAAGTCAAAATGTTTAACAGCTTGAAATCTGCATCCTTTCCAAACTTATTTTTGGTGGGTAAGGACACATTTAGTTAAGAAACCTTCACCAGATAAAACCATCTTTGAACAGATACCACAGAACAATTATCTGGGACTGAATAAGGAAATAATTTGTCTGTTCCTTATTTATGGAAGTCCCATTCTAGGTGAAATTCCAACTCAAAATCCCCCCTCCCCCAATATGAGGCCTATGGCTTTGTTCTTAAACATTTTCTCACAAGAAAAGCCTCAGAAAGAATAATCACAGTTCTTTGTTCACATTGGTCGTGTCTCTTTTTTTCACTTTTATGCACCCTCTCCCCATGTAGATTAAAAATATATTGTGGCAGGGGCCCTTTTGTTTCACATTGTTCTACAGCACCCCATTCACATATTCCATAATGTAAATAATACAAAAGGTAAAGGCAAAGATTTCCCTAATCCAGTCATGTCTGACTTTAGGAGGTGGTGCTCATCTTTGTTTCTTAGCCAAGGAAATCAGCATTATCCAAAGACACTTCCATGGTCATATGGCCAGCATGACTATATGCCAAGGTGCATAGAATGCTGCTACCTTCCCCCAGAAGCGGTACCTATTTATCTACTCGCATTTGCATGTTTTCACAGCGCTAGATTGGCAGGAGTTGGGGCATGTAATGGGAGCTTACTCTATTGCATGGCACTCAGGCATTGAACTGGGCTGTCAGCTTTACAGCTGACAATCTTAGCATCTTTCACCCCTGAGCTATTGAGCCTCACCAAATAATAGCAATAGCAATAGCACTTAGACTTATATACCGCTTCAAATAATACATGTAGTCCTCATTTACTTACTGCCTCATTTAGCAACTGTTTATATTGTGATGAAAAAATATATCTGCAACCAATCGTCGCATTTCTACAGGTCTCTGAAGCAAAGGAAACCTGAAGTAAAATGATAAGCACAGTCACAGTTCCATTCTTATTAATCAGAAAAGCAAATCTAAAATAAACACAATAAACAGAAGTGGCAACCAGACAGCATATTAAACATGAAACAAGCCAGTGATTATGAGCCAATGATTTAATCAGCTTTAAACTATCCTGTGATGCATGGATAGTGCATCACAGCTAGTATAATCAGACATTTTCTTTCTTGTATGAAAGAATGAAGTCTTAGAGACTCTCCATATTTTGATGAGTGGGAGGAATATGATTTATCTTTTTTCAGTTAACTGCATATTGGTGTAATTTTGACTGCAGTCAATCTTAACTACAGTTTGTTCAAACAAACGTGCTTTATTAACCAATCTGAAATTGGCTTGTTATAGAGTAAACTATCATTAAAATTTACTTAAGTTCTAGAAAAAAAGAAGCAAATAGTGGGCATATCAGGAGAGGCGATGGTCCATTTCACAGAGTTGATGCGGGGAAAATAAGAGGAGGAATGTATGTTCCCCACCTTGAATCATTTATAAAAATGATAAAGGTTGAATAAAAAAAATCTAATAATAAATAAATTTACACAACCTACATGGTCATCCCCTTTTTAGACAAATCTAAGTTTTGGACCTGAAATGGCCCTTAAAAGCAAAATAAAACAAATAACTTGCAGATTGAAAGGGGTATGGTTTCAAAATTTCAACAGTGAGGAACTGAAGTGGGAAGAAAAGGTACAAAAAGCAAAATTAGTTATAAAATCTGTTATACTAGCTATACTAGTAAGAGGGAAGATTTTTTTTTTGAAAAATATTGCAAGTGAAGAAATAAATAATCTGAAATAAGTACCAACATGGTTCATAGGAGAAAAGTAATTGGGAAAAACAGATTAGGTGTGCATGTAAGTCCTTAGATTCTTCCCGTTTTAGTCTCCCAATTTCCCCATCTCCAGCCATGCAATAATTTGGCAGGCAATTTCCAAAAGCCATTAACACACAAAAGCTATATTGTCTACCAAACTGCACTGTAAGCATCTGAGTTATTTTTCTCATACAGTTGTCTTTACTGGACATAACTCACTAATGGATGTGACTTTAATAAGGATTAGCTTGGATAAACAGACTGGTAGCTTTAGAATGTTATCTCTTTAAAGCTTTTTTTCCTTTTTTTGTAAATCAAGCCACTATCCATCTCTCATAATCTGTTCACTTGATGCAGGCATGTTTGAAAAGAGAGGGGATAAGAAAGGTTAATTTTACAAGTCTTTCTCCATTACAGTCTGGTTTTCAATGATTAAATGGTTCACACCCCTGCTTTATTTTGCGGTACTGAAGCACATCACAAGAAAAGAAGAATTAAAAGCTGAAGTCAAAGAAACCCACCTCTTTTTTAAATCTAGTAACAGTTTTCATTCAGCAAGGGTGAGTGGTATGTTTTATTAACTCAAGGTCTGAATGAGCTAGCATGACAACAAAATTTGTCATTCATGAAGTTCAATCAACTGCCGAAGAGCCAAAAAACTTCCAGGGACTTACTGTCTCTTAGGTATAAAACCCTCCTGGTCACGTCAACTTCAATTTAACTTAATTATATTTATACTGAAGTTTGCTGGGCGTCAGTGAATGCTAACATTTATGTTCACCACCAACATTATTCCCTCTCCGCCTCCTCCTCCTTCCTAAATTGGAAACAGTACCAGACCTCAAGTTCAGATACAGGTAGCCTTTGAGTTGTGATGGTAATTCTCATCAAAATTTCTGTCGCTAAGTGATGTGGTCATAAAGCACTATGTTACATGGTGCTTAGTAACAGCACATTGCTTAGCAACAGCAATCCTAACAGTCCCCATTGCCATTATTAATTGAACACCACTAATCATTAGGCAAGGACTGCCTCCTCTTCAACTTCCTCACCTGCCTATCTTCCCACTCATCTTTGCCTTTTTGGCTGCCTTGTACTCTGCTGCCTTAGATGGCCTTGCTGCTCCATGGTCTCTGGCCCTGGCACTCTTTGGCCCTGTCACCCCTGGTGACCTTTGCCTTCTTCATCTCATCCAGCCTGACCCAATGTGAGGCAGCTACTGGCCAGACCAGGCCTTCTTCCCAAAACTATTCTCCAAATAGCATGGACCAGTCTCCGGACACTTCAGGAAGCCTCAGAAAGATGGCCAGCAGTTGCCTTGCATCAGGCCAGGCTGGGAGCACTTTGTCAGCAGTAGGAGAAACATGGTGAAAGTCAGTTGGAGATGACAGGGCAGCAAGGCTGACAGGGCCAGCAAATTCAGAAAAGCAGAGCAGCAAGGCCAGGGGGCTGTGGAGTGGAAAGCATGTCAGAAAGGCAAGTGGAGTGCTGGGCCAGCAAAGTGCATGGTGGCAGCAATGACTGGAGCTTTGGGATGTGGAACTGGGGTGGCTAGCCATGGCACAAGGCTTGAGAAGGCACTCCTTGGTGGTATTGGTGTTGGGAATGAAGTAGTGGACCAGAGGGGGTGGCATCTGCTTGACACTGCGGCATGCTCTGGGCTTCTACTGCAGACCCTGCGTCACTGCAAAAGAGAGCAGCTGTACAGGACATCATGCCCTAGTTCACCTATCACATCAAGCCATAATGTGGTTTGCTTTTTTTTAATATGGTATGTGAACCATACAATATGCTACACTGGGGAGTTAATTAAATATCTATTGGGACCTACCTAGCAAGCACTTCCCTACTGCGGTGCCTACCCTCTGGAACAAAATCCGTCCAGACTTCTGTAAGGGTCCCACCCTGGTGATATTCTGAAAGTACTTGAAACTTTCCAGTTCTTTATACCTGGCCTTGGGATAAGGGCTTGTTGAAACTCTATTGCTTTTTCTTTAGTGTGTTAGATGTTGTCTTTCTACACACACACACACACACACACCCTTCTATTTCATGGTTTTTTTTTTTTTAAATGTGAGCCGATCAGAGTTGCTTGGAGTCAGACATCCTCTAAACTGAATAAAATAAATATAAATAAAGTAAGATGAGTTCAGCTTAATAAGTTTTTAAATAAGGGAATGGACTGTAGTTTACTACAAAACTGGGTGAGGCAAATTTCTTGTGACCATAGTTATGGTTTTGTACTGTTTTTCATGCAATTCACAGTTCCTCATCCCTGCCATAACATATCAATTCATAGAGCCACCCCAATTTTTTTTAAAAAAAAATCATGAATAAGCCAGTGATTTTTGTACTTTTATGGAAAAATAATAGCTTGTCAATAATAGCATATTCTTGAGCTGGATGCACTGAATTAATTTCTTGTCCTGTATAAGGGAAGGCCCGTTTCCTCCAGAAAGTAAGATGAGGAACTGACAAGGAGAAGTTGTTTAGTAAAGATTGTCCAGCAAGCAGAGATAGGAATGACTCTTCTTTCTATTCACTAAGCTCCACTTGTGTATTTACATAAACAGATGCAGTTTCACTCTTTTGTCTGAGACTCCTAAACATGTGTTCTGCTATGAAGGCTCAGTTCCTTTTCCTCCACAATGCTTCCTGACTCCATTTCCTACTCACACAAAAAATTACTCTGCGGAGAAAAAGGTGACAAGAATAGTTTGATTTAGAATCAGTCAGGAAAAACTCCCCTCATCAACTTGTTTGTGAAAATTTTTACACACATTACATTCCAAATCCATATAAAATGGAGCCTAAATAAGCAACAGTCATAATGCCTCTCTTTATATTTTAAAAGAAAACTATTCCTTAGAATGAAAATACTCCTCCCTCATTTCCACAGAACACAATTGTTGCTTTTAGGTTTGAATCACTGCATTTACTAGAACTGAAATATGACCTAGGAAGCCTCTTTACTGTATACCACTACAATTCTGTTGTGAGGATTGGGGACACTTATTTACCTTCATCAAAGTCACTGGAAAATTAGTTCAAGCAGCAAAAAGTTTATTTTCTAGCAGTTTTCTCCTGTTTTATTCCCCCAGTCCCAGTCAGTAACATAATAAAAGTAGTGCAGAAATCATCAGCGTATGAATCACTCCCTAGTCACGCATATTTTTCCTGAACAAAATGATTCAGCTTTTCAGAATTTAGTACCAAACTGAATCAGTGTCCTATTTTATAAAGCTCACTAAAACTTTAAGTTTGGCTACAACAAAGAAGAATCTAGTAAGAGAAGAGCAATAAAGATGTTTAGGGGAGTGAAGGCTAAAACATACGAAGAACGGTTGAAGAAACTGAGTCTAGTCTAAATGAAAAGAAGGACTAGGGGTGACATGATAGCAGTGTTCCAATATCTAAGGGGCTGCTACAAAGAAGAGGGGGGGAGTCAACCTATTTTCTAAAGCAGCTGAAGGCAGGACAAGAAACAACAGATGGAAACTTATCAAGGAGAGAAGCAATCTAGAATTAAGGAGAAATTTCCTGACAGTTAGAACAATTAATCAGTGGAATAGCTTTTATGAAGAGATTGGACAGCCATTTATCTGACATGGTATAGGACAGGTTCTCCTGCTTGAGCAGAGGGTCAGACTAGAAGACCTCCAAGATCACTTCCAACTCTGTTATTTTTAATATTTCATATAAACAAACATAAGAACACACTTCATTCTACTTTCATTTTTGTTACATATTATTGTTTGCTGTAACAATCTTCTTTGTTCTTTTCAAATGCTCTTTCAATTTAAAAATTGGAAGCCAAGAATGGATTGTATACTTCCAGCATTAGGCCAAATTCTTCTTCTTGTCTTCATAACTATGGTTAACAGTTATTTTGGTACTATTAAGCAGGAATGAATATATATATATATATATATATATATATATATATATATATATATATATATATATATATACACACACACACACACACACACACATACATACATACATACACATATATATATACACATATATATATACACATATATATACATATATATACACACACACATACATACATACACACATACACACAGAGAGAGAGAGAGAGAGAGAGATCTGAATTTTTAATGTATCGCAGTTGCGACTTGAGCCTGCTTAACGCCTCTAGTTGGGGGGCTGCAAGGCAAAAGAGATTATAAAAAAAAGTAGAACTGCAGTATAGCAGTCAAAATGCCAAGGTGCAATCAATCAGACCGGTCTGTCTAAAAAACTTATATATAAATAAATAAACTGTGGCTGAAATATTATTTTCTATTCTTAGTTCACTTGGAATCTCAAGCAGACAGGCAAATTGGTGATAACAGTGTCATGGAAAGCCATAGCTTCATAAGAAAAGGAGACAATATTACATAGCTAGATGGGACTCCAAGGAGATGATTTGTGATCATACAGGCCACACTTCTTTCTTAACTGAAATTTAAAGAAAATCAGAATTTTATTTGACGTGTGTAAGGCACAGGGAGAGGGTTGGACAGAACGCTGGGGTAAATAATAGTAAGTGGAAATTGCTTTTACTTATTAAGAACTGCACTGTATACTTCATAATTATATTATGGTAATTTTTCTCAGGCACTTCCTTGAAATACTTCCTCAAAGCATAATTGGCAGTATAGCTAGACATATATCAGATGACCCACAAATGTCAACACAGAGATTATAACTCAGTCTAGCCAATGTACCAATGCAACATTGAAGAAGCTTAACTATAGTTTAGGGCAGAGGCAGACAATGTTTTTGGCTTGGTATGGGGAAACACGCTTTTACAACACATTTTTGTCTCTCGTAGCCACAGGGAGGAAATTTGTAGGAATGTAATGATATCATGGAATAGGCAGGATACACTTTTCTTTTACCCTTTTTTTTCCAAATCAGAAATATTACTGCTGCATTTTAGCAGAATGATTTTATACTGCTTTGGGGCTGCAATATTGATAAATCATGATCAAGCCAGGATTCAAAACTATGGTCAGAAGTTTATTACCAAACCAGGATTTGGACATAGGAAGAATTAGTATTGTGTTTGAACTGTTTGTTCATTACCGCTTTTGCTTTCTCTCTAATAACCACCCTAATGGGTGGTTCTGAAATATAGGTTTGGAACTTCAACTACCATGCTACGTTCTAAACTTCAGAGGGTCCCTGCTTACCAATCACTCATTCAGTGACCATTACAATGGCACTGAACAAATGGTACTTTTGATTAGTCCTCAAAGTTCTGTTCATCGCAGTGTCCCCATGGTTATGTTATTGTGACCCAGATGCTCAGCTACCAGTTCATGATTATATTGTCACCACATCCTTCAGTCATGTGATCGCCATATGCAACCTTCACTGTTGGCTTCCAACAAGCAAAGTCAATGGGGAAGCCAGCAAAAAGTTACAAACGGTGACCATGTGATATTGTATTTAACAACGGCACATGATTCTCTTAACAATGGCAATTAGAACTGCTGGAAATCCCATTGCTAAGCAGTATGGCCACATGACATTGCACTTTGCAACTGTGCTGCTTAGCAATGGAAATTAAGGTCCCAATTACTGTCATTATCCAAGGACTACCTATATGGATTAGACAAATCAAGCATTAGAGTTGGTCAGAATGTATCTGTGAGACCTTAAACACTGGGATGTTAACTAGGTAACTACAGGACTATCTGTCCAACTGCACTGAAGGAGATGTTATGCTAATCTTGTCATGTGTTGCCAAAGTAGCTATGTTTCCAACTTTTAAAACCTTATTGGCACTAGAATGGAAAAACTGAAAATTCACGATGAGTGATAAGCTGTTCCATGGGCTATATTAGCTTTGCACATTTTTAAAAAAAAAACATGGGTGCATTTTTGTTTTGTTTGGACTGGCTGAGTAAGCTTGTTCAAGCAAGGATTAATTTCAGAATAAGAAAACTAAGTTATACCTCAGACTCAATATATATTGCAATATTAGTATAAGACACTGCTACTGGAAACTCTTTTAATGTTAATGTTATTGGAAAAGATCCATATAGATATGCTTCCCAGAAACATAAAGCAAAGTGCTAATAATTCCCTAATGTAGGTTTTAAGGACGCACAGCTCAGTTTCAGAAGCATTAACCATATGGGCAACAGTTATTTCTCTCTGCATGTGTGGACAAGAAAGGTCAAAATAGGGCAAAATTCACTTAACAACTGTCTCACTTAGGAACATAAATTTTGGGCTCAATGGTAGTCGTAAGTGAAGGACTACCTGTAGAACAACAAAATGCAGGCACCCAATCCAACAACTGCATTACATCCAACCAGCTTTACCGGGGGTCTTCAAACTTGTCCCTTTTATGACTTGTGGACTTCAACTCTCAGAATTCCTCAGCCAGGCATGCTGGCTGCGGAATTTTGGGAGTTGAAGTCCACAAGTCATGAAAGGGACAAGTTTGAAGACCCCTGAGCTACACAATCCCCTTAGCTCTAACCTTACTATCCAAGCACCTGCAGGAAAAGCTAGCTTCTAATGCCTTTCTGGAAGATTAAGAGTGTAGGAGCCTGCCAGAGCTTTAGAGGAATGGAGTTCCATAATGATGGAGCCACTGAAGAAAAGCACATGTCTGATTCCCACTAGATTGATTATGTATGTATGTATGTATGTATGTATGTATGTATGTATGCATGTATGTATTATCCCACATTTTTATAAATAACTCAAGATGGTGAATATATTCAACACACCTTCCTCCTCCTATTTTCCCCACAACAACCCTGTCCAACCCAAATAAGAAAACACCTCTGCCACATTTCCAGTGATAAACAAAATAAACATTAGTAACCAAAAGGTTCTGGAGAATATTGCAAAAGGAAAATCATCACAAAAGCATCATTTTGCATTAAAAAGGATGAGGAGAAAGATATTAAACTAAACATGAGTTTTAGCAATAACTAGATAACCCATGACACCTTGGATCATCATTTCAGTGATATTTCCCTACTAGATTTCTCAATCCCTTCAACAATGGCAGAGTTTCTAATGTACTTGAAAAGTTGTTAAAAATTCAGAAAGATATTCAGAAATGTATCTGTCTTGAAATTAGCCCATGTTGAACTGTATAGCACAATCAAACATCAGGAGTTGACCACAGAAATGTTTTATGACACGTTGTCATATATCTTAAAATGTTTTATAAAATTTACCAAATTTCAATTTTATGAGAGTCATGGGTCTTGGATTGTGGATGTATTCTATAAGTTAGCCCACCTGAGATAACTTGGTGCAATACATTTTGTTTTACGAGGCACCATTTTGCCCAATTAAAAGTTACAGGCACCAGAGTTTTAATAGTATACAGATACATTTTTGAAAAATGGTAAGATGTCAAGCAACTTGATCTCATGGAGGAAAAATAGGTTATGATATATATAATGAAAAATTATCTTTCGTTAGGATAATTTTAAAATATTGGTTCCGTTTAGAGAAATTATTTTTAAATTATAATCTATGGAAGCTCATGATTCTTCCGAGACATACACAACATATTTATATTGACTTATATGTAGCATTATTTATTAAATTTATTGTAAAAACTTTCTTATTATTTTTCCCTTTCTCCCTCTCCATATAAAGGAAACAGGAAACAATGACAGCACTAATAAAGGGGTAAACTCAAGAATACAAATCTCAGCAATGAAAGATGTTCTTTAGCAGCAATTGGCATGGTTTAAATATGTATGTACTGCATTTTATTACCAGAAAGTAGTTAAAATTAAAAATTTGGATTTCATTATTTGGGATACTGTAATATATATATTAACCTAGTGATTTCCTGCAAGTGCAAGGTCCACTTTTTTGGGATCAAACAAGTACTCACCCATTGGTTGTGCCAGGAATTAATCGACTGGCTTGTTGTCTAAGCCTGATATTGTAGACTAAGAGTGAATGGTCCAAAGTTATCCAGCCATCTTTCATGCCTAAGGCAGGCCCAGAACTAATAGCATTCTAATTTTTAGTTTGGGGCCTTAACCACCAAACCAAATTGGCTCTTATGGGATTTGTAAAAATACTGAACAAAAAGAAACTAATTCCATTTAAAGTGGTTCAAAAGATAGACAAAAATATCTTTGAACATTACACAACTTCTGAAAGTTTTCTTGATCTAGTTTGTTCAAAGTCACTCCTTCATCTATTTTTAGAAGATATTTTAAAAATGTAGACCACAAAGTGCTAAGCAGCACATCAGATCTAGTGGGTCAAATTATATAACTGCCAGGAACAGGAAAGAATGAGGGGTGAAGAACATGGCAAGAATTCTTTGTCAGACCTTGTACAAAGTATAACCAGAAATGTTTTAACACAATGAATAATGCCTTTGTGGTGCTTTTTAATATGGAAGCTCTATAGTGCCATCAATATTAATTTTGCCGATTAAAACAATATTGGCAGGAATTCTATATCTACTAAAGTATTATGGCCACAGGCTTGATACGCTATTCTTTCAAAAGGTGCATATTGGATCTGGTGACAAATGTTATTTTATCTGTTACCTTAAATATATAGGGTCATTCCCACCAGTTCACAGCATGCTGAGATATCTATCTACTGTTTCTTAGGAAATAAAATGTGCTGAAGGTTTGTTTGTTTTTAAAAGAAATGTCCTTAAAAGCACTATGGTTTGCTATCCAAGCTAAATGAGATGGGATGAAATCATGTGTCCAAACAATATAAAATAATTCTGAGTAGCCCAGGACTCAGACAAAAAAATACACAGTTATCTAGGGTGGCAGAGGGAAGTGAATTCTCATCAACCTTATACAGAAAGAAAAGCTTTATGAAAAAAGGTGGAAGTGGCTTGCATTTTTTTCTTCTATTCAGCTAAAGCTGCTACACCAGAATTCAGTTAGAAGGTTCCAGAGTTGCATCTTTTTTTCTTAAGAAAAGATCAAGAAATCTAACCAATGATTATTGTTTAGTTTAGTACTGAAGTTTCTACTTGTACTTGCTCACAGCACAATCTTCAGAGTATATGGGGATGAAGGCCAGCATTTTACAAACAGAAAGAAGTGCTATTTCTATACTACACTACTTTGTCAGCCCAGACTTATGTTCAGTTTGGCTGGACCTATCCATCTGTCAGCATAATCCCACTTTGTTTCTTAGATCTTTTCAGAATGGTGCAACACAATTGTCATTACAAAACATCACCTACTGGTCTCCCTAAATATTTTCTTTTTTTCCTTATAATAGGTGATCAAGCTACTCAACACCTCAAACTCTAACAGGAAGAATTTGAGACTGATTTAGACTAACTAGCCCAGTGGAAGCAACTGGCAGCCCAGTTAATACATTCCATGCCATAAAAAGTCCATCCTTCCCAATGACTAATAACACTCTTTTAACAGCTGCAGCATCAATTTAAATTCAAAGCCCACTCCCTCCTTTGCAATCCTAAAAGACCAGTCACTGTTGCTCCCTAACTATATACTCCTACTTATATGCCTGGAACGCTGCTCTTTGGCTTAAACTCCCCCCTCCCCCTCGGATCTTTTCTAAATCTCCCCTTTCTGCCAGTTTCCAGTTATTGTATTTCTTCTCTCTCCCCTATTGTATATTCATATGAATATCAACTGCCTACCCTCCTTATTCCAGGTTTTCTCTTTTCAAAAGCATTCCTTTTAGGAAACCAGTGATCAACTAATACAAAAAGCTACTTTCAAGCCTCTGGATACAACATATTAAAAATATTAATTAGATAGCTATGACAAGTAAAAAAAAATCCGATTGCCTCCTAGAATATGCCATATCATGACTCACTCTACAGCTCGCTTTAAATCACTTCTTACAGGAAGGACATATTTGCCCATCACTATGATTTTTATAGTTTTCATATTTTCCATCAGTGCTAACACAAATGTTTATGCTTTTATTGAAAGATTCCCAGTAGTCCAATGGGTAGCAATATATTGAATCAAATAATTTCTGAAACAGAACAATCCAGAGGGAATACGTTTTACAATGGAATTCAAAGAGGAAGACATCTTTATTTTGACCAGGAAAAGAAGCCACCCATTTCCTAAACTTCCGATGATTAAAACTGGAGTTACAATTTAGACTTTTTAAATAAATCCACTCGATACCAAAGCTACCCCAGTGACAAAAGGTAGCCCAAATACAAGAATAAGATAATATTTTACTATTCACATATAACCTCAAAACATCTTTGAAATGCAAGAGAGAGCAAATTAGACAATTCCATTTGAAATGTGACCTTGTGAGAATATGAAGCTGTGTGATATTCAAATGACCCAGAATACAAATTATATTGTAAACCGTGCTGTTTTGAAGAGTGATTACGCAAAGCTGGAAAGAGTAAGAAGCCTCTGGCCTGAGCACTGCCCAGTGACAGTAATAATAAACAGGACTGAGGCTTTCTGAAGAACAGGATTCTTGGGAATCCACATTATTCATTAATCTACATTATTCATTAATGTATCTACATTAAAATAATCTACATAATCTACATTATTCATGCAATAAAGTATATACATACAATAAAGTAGCCTGAGCTCAGCCATTTTTGATCAGGTGTGAATACAAACCTCTACCATACCGGTAATATCTTGATAGTTTTCTTTGCCCATGGACACCATGGGTTTTTTTGTCCAAGACAAGCAAGCCAATACAATGATGGGTAAACAAATTATATCTGATGTTCCTCCTACATGCCTATCACAAAGAGAGGCTAACATGCAACCTTCACTCAACCTTCCTGCACTTCATTTTTCAAGAAATGACTCTCTCTAGGTCTCAGCAGGCTTAGTCTTTTAAATGGCATTCCAATTAATATATTTGCAAGCTTGCTGCTCCGTCCCCCTTTCCATTAAAAAAATAATAAGCAACATATAGGTAGTGTTAATCAAGAAGACAAAGACACCACAAAAAGGGGAAAATGCACCTTTTCTCTATTACAGGTTAATAAAAAAAAATTAGCAGAAAGCTCTTCCAGCCAGAGTTGGGAAGGAAATACTTTTCTGACAGGCATACTTTAGCAACGCAGATTATAATGATGAGAGCTACATCTCTCACCCCGTTATAGAGAGGCCTTACCGCCACACTATAAAGCCAGACCCACTGCTTTGCCTGAATTTCTCTAACACCAGTGATCCCTTCTTTGGTTCCAAATACTGTCAGTTTCACTCAAGGCAACAAAAGAGAAATCTGCAACTTCCTACTTGTATCCCAGGAACAGCACACACATACATACTTTCAAAAATAACACAGCATTTCTATGTCAATCATGCAAAGCACATACCCCAAGGCAATCTCTATGAATGCCTGCTTTCTCCCTCTCCACAACTTTTAGACTATTTCCCTTATGCTCCAAACACCAAGGTACCATAAAAAAAGTGGAATCTCAGTTTTAACAATACAGATTCCTTTTTTGCTTGTACCCTTCCTGGGTAAAGTCTGAGGAAATTATTGTTTGCTTGTATTAGTTTTGTTTCCATTTCCAGCTAGTAGGCCATTAACAAGCTTTAGAAAAAGAAAAAAAGTTTACCACCACTGTAACTGGATACAGGAAGGTTACCACAACAGCTGGAGTGACCATGTAAGGAAAGGCTTCTAGCATTTGCCTCCTGTGGAAGTATTTTTCTTACAGCTTAAGTCTCAAAAATACATTCATTGCTTTGCTATCAGGCCCCCTAAAAATCCTACCTTACAATAAATAGGAAGTGTTTTGATATCCACATTCTACCAGATTCCTAATAAGTACTCTCCAAAAGTGAAACCAATCAGAGCTTCTCATTTCATGTAATCAATATGGCACTCAATAGTATGAGAATTGACAGCAAAATGCAACTAAACTGGCTGGAAAGAATATCTGTACTATATTACCATTTTAATAAAAAAATAACTACCAAAGACCCTGCAAAACAAAATAATGCTTTCTTTTTCTGGAAAATAAAACAAAAAGAGTTGTATTTGTTATCATTCCCACCAACTACAATGATCAGGAACTGTGGCTTCTGAACAAGGCCATGGTCATGACATTAAGAGCACAGCATGGATAAAGAGACTTCTGGCTTATCAGATTCCACTGTGTTTATTAGATCTTCAAGATTCATCCATCGAAGTCAAGTGTCAGAGGGGGTTTTTAATGTTTGAAAAGTATTCCTCTAAGTCCACCTTGATATTATGAATTTGCATTCAATAGGACTGAACCCACTATCAGTTCAAACACAGCCACTCCTGATTCCCCACAGCTTTTTCAAATATACATTTCTGGGGTTTTTTTTGTTTTTGTTTTTAATCACATTGTTTAAACAGTGAGAGGAAGGAACACTTGGCAATCAACTGTAGATCATCCTTAAAGATATACAAGTAAGCCTTCTATCTGTATAACCTACAGACCAAGCTTTTTTAAAAAATTATCTTCACTTTCACAGCTTCTTTAATAAGACGACTTTATAAAAAGGGAGGATTTGTTTTGCAACAAGACACCAGCACTAAAGATGATCTTTACTGAGGGCCAAGACAGCATCTCTTCGTTTCCATAAATATTAGAAAGGGAAGCACCTCCTTAGGCACGATTTTAACTACCAGACATGAATCACTCCCTTTGCAATGAACATGGATGTAGACAGCATCAATTTCGGACCCGTTGGGAGAAGGGACGGGAAGAAAATATTAAGAGAATCTCCCCTTCCTTTTCCGCACTCTTTTGAACGTCATCATCATCATCATCACTCCCACCCTACCACACCCTGGAAGAGCATATTTTGCTTTGGGTTTGCAAACTTACCCGAACGGAAGAAAGCCGCGATGTCCGCGGAATCCTTGGCAGCGTCTTCCGCCCCTTCCCCAGCCGCGTTGCCGCTGTTGGAGGAGGCGGTCGTGGAACCGCTCATGGCTACTGACTGAGGTCGGTGGCTCCTCCGGATCTGATCCCTCTACTACCGCCACGATGATCAGCCTCCTTCCAAGATCCTGACAGCAGGATGATGGGAAAAACGAAATCTTATTTTTTTCCCCCACCGGATCCCCGGCTTTCACCTTCTAGCAAAAAACGAGGAAGAAATCCATCCAGAGAGACGGCGGTGGTGGTGATGGTGCAAAGGTGGCGGGGGTGGAGGAAAAAGAGGTGGCTGAATGGATGGCTGGCTCGACTGCACAGGCAGCAGAGCAAATGATTACAATAATAGGAAGAGGACCCGACGGAAGGTGTGCGCTCAGCGATTACCGTTCTAGGAGAGCCCCCGGCAGCCCCTCCAGAGAGGCAGGGTGTGCGACGCATGCATAAGCAATAGATGCATGCGGGAGCAAAAGAAAAAAGAGAGAGAGAGACAATCGCAGGAGGGGGAAGGGAGGGCGCATGGATGTTGATGGGAGGAAGGGGCTGCAATCAATGCAGCAGCAGAAAGCCGGTGGGAGGGAAAGAGGTGGCAGGTGGCGGCGGCGGGCGTGCAAGTTGGTGGAAAGCTATTGCAGTCTTTAGGGAGCCAGGCAGGAGCAGCTGCGTTAGCAACAGTGCTCTGGACGAGAACTGAAGCCGCCCCGCTCCTCCATCTTGATTGCAATTGCAAAGGTGGGTGGGAACAGAGAAGGAAGGAAGAGAATCCTATCCCCGCCCAGGGAAGTCAAGGGACAAGGGAAAAAAAAAAAGGGGAGAGCGAGCAACATCGGGATGAAGGGAGGGCAGCCAGTCGGAAAAGTCCGGACGACTCCGTCAGCGTTCGGCAGGTTGCACAGGAAGAAGCAATCGAGAGCGGTGATTGGAGAGCGCCGCTAAAGAAAGGAACTGTGTTCTATTGGCTGCGAGCTCATTATAAGCGGCCGCCGAAGTCCAAGCTGGGAATCCCCTTTAATACATAGATGCCTTAGTAAGTTTTCTGCGCCTTGTTAAGGCGTGAGGATGAAAGAGCGCCCTCTTTCTGGGGGAGGCCATCATAAGGCGTGGTGTCTGCGACTGAGATTTGTAAAGTACTTTCTCTGCTCTCTTCTTCAAGAAATGCCCTGATTTTGGTCTCCCTTACCCGACCAATCAATACAATAGTCCAAAAAGCTGCGTTCAGTTTTTTGCATCAGGAAAGAAAGGTGGGAATGTATGTGAAAGGGATCTCTAATCTCTCACGCGAACTAGTTGGCATGAGCCATCTTTATTCTGACAATGGGGAAGGCTTCACGAGGCAACAATGATCAATATCTACCCGGTGAAGTTTATATGGGTGGAGATAGGCGCCCGAGTCTTTAATCAGAAAGCGTTTTCCGGTCCCAACTCAGCCTTCACGAACAAGATTTTGGAAGAGACCCATCCAAGCAAGCTTGTAATTGGGGCTACGGTACTTTTTATAATCTGTCCCTGTCAAAGACTGGGCGTTTTACGCGACAATGTTATAACCAGCAAGTTCAATTGAGTTTGAAGAGATTTGCTCCTAAATTTAGCCCTTTCAAGATTGCTGTCTTTATTTGTCAGAAAGACACATCTTTTTTCACTCTATTTTTTTTTTACAGTTCGATTTCAATTTTCTTTATTAAGCTTTCTCTCCTCTTCCTTTCTTTCAGCTATAAAATATGTATTCTGCTTCCTTCTGCTAATTCATTACGTTGTATGTCTAGAGACAGTCCATATGGCAGCATTTTTACATTTTTGTTTGAAGATGATCTCATGCAACATTAAAATCCGGGTGTAACTATAAGGGAAGGGGGAGTGAGAACAGACTTTCAGTGGCTCCATGCTAAGTCTTTAAATAAGAACAGAATTGCTCACCAGCATTCTGTATTCTAGTCTTTTTCCTGATATTAGTGTGATAACTCAGCTATAGAACTTCAGGGATTTCATCTTGTCTTTTCGGATCCTTCCTGCAATCTCTCAATAGTTTGTTCAACTGTGCAAACATTATAATTATATTTTCTCATCTTTTGATCTCTTCTGCATGTTGTATTCTCCAGTCTTTGATCTATGGGCTCAATTTTTTGAAAGGCTATTTTTCTTTAGGCTATAAAGAACGGTAATTATTTAAAATAAGGCTTACCCGCTGATATTGTGATATGCTGGACGTCGCACTCTTTATTGCAGTGATACAGAAAATCTGATCCCCAGTTAACTGTTCTATGATGCTGTTCCATGCTAGACTGAAATGTACATACAATAATGTTAAGTATCAATTCAAGTACTAATATTCAGGAGAGAGGCAATAATGAACAGGCTGTAGGTTACCAACTGGAATCCACACTTGCTATGCTAAGTGAAACTAATCTCAGACAAGCAACTCCAAAAGGAAGGGAATGTGACAATATCTCAAAGTGGGTTTCATTGGACTGGAGATCCACTCTGTTGAGTCCTCGGTTAATGGCAATGACTTCACGAAGCATTCTGTAGTTTCAGGAACTCTTTATTAGTCTTCAGTAGCCCCTGTTACAACACTGAGGAGTACAAACCTCTCAGCCTCTCTTAAAGACAATCCCCGGGCCAAAAGGCAACATTTAGGCGCGCTGCGCGCCTCGCGCATACGCGTGAACGCCGGTGCCAGCCAGTCTGGTCCCGGGCAGCTTGCAACTGCCCGGGGTCATTGCAACGTCCCGAGCCTGCCTTTGCAGGCTCAGGACACAACACACTCAACTTCTAACCCCATAGTACTCAGAAATTTCTCCTAAAATTCTTCATCAACAAATATCCTTTGGTGATTTTTAAACAGTTGTTTCAGTGTGATATCTGAGAAGATGTCTGCCAACATTTCTTCTTTCATGGAGAGTGCTTATTTTGCTAGTGAAACTAAATTAATCCAACTAAAAACAGTTTGTGGAATAATTTCAGATTCAAGAATTTCGATTTTGTTTTGGAATTTGGAATGGGGAAGATACGGGTTTTTCTTAAAGTATCAGGTTTGTCTTAGCATAGACAATAAATTGTAATTCTGTTGGTTTCCTGCCTCAAATAGGAGAAAACAGTCACTATTTTTTGGCAAATACTGACAAAGAGAGCTCTAGGTGCTTTAAAAAAAAAAAGATTTGGTACCATATTTGCCTATGGATGATGCCAACATGCCCAAGCAGAAAATGCCTATTCATATTTTAAGCAGCTATAACTGATTATGTATGCACATATTGGGGTTTATGTAGCATGCATACATTCCAAATATGGATAGGATCAGGATCCTAATATGGGAGAAGTACTTAGGGGATGAAATTGGACCCTTGAACTTCTCTAAAGCTTACTCGTATATTTTGTCCTTTAAAACATGTCCATTAAAAAAAGAAATATTTTGACTTAGGGGCTGCAAAAAGCAATTTTTGTGAGTTCCATAATGACGACGATATCTTTGAATGCATTCTCCATGTTGTATCTTCAATATTTATGTAAAACTGAGTTATTAATAAAGTTAGTAAAACAAGCCTGTGCAAATTTATCTGCAGTTGCAAAAAACATTTGGATTATGATTTTATCACCAGTGATGGGCAAAAAAGGAAGAAGATCCCAAAATTAACCCTAACCCTTTATGCCTCATTTTTTGTACCCTTGATTTATCTATTAGATGTGAGCATAAAAATAAATGAGATGGCTATCTAAAGTAAATTAGCAGTAGTAGACTGATGTGTAAATTGTCATTTTTTTTTCAAAATTAAGGTATTGGGAAAACAAGAAAATTCAATAAGAGAATAAAAGCGCTTATTTGAACAATTGTGGTTTTTCAGTTGTACAGCTCAACATGTAGGCACACTGTTTAAAAAATATATAAAGAAGCACATCTTTTAATTAGGTGTCATTTAAAGAGAATAATTATAAGGCCTCCTCAACATTATAAGAATGTTTAGGTATCATACAATAATATTATAGCTTGTATGGAAACCAGGGAATTTAATGACATGTACATAAATGCTTATCCTGAGAATAACTGGAATGAATGTAAGAATGTTTGCAGAATGCTGGCATCATTTGAAGGACATTGTCATAGAGGAGGGACAAGAACACTCAAGCCACTAATATTTAATAGGACTCTGGGGAATTTTATCCTAGGCCAGTCTAGAAACCAAATAGACAAATCACATAATGGCTTAATATAATTTATGAACTGTATTACAGAACTGGCACCTGGACAACTGTTTCCATTTTCTCCAAACATAGCAGATATTCAGAGGCATAATTTCTTTGTATTTGGCTTCTCATTTAGTTGTATGCTTAATACATGATAAATCTAGTCCTTATGAATCCATTTTTCACTCTTGTTAAAAAACACTGCTGCATCTTGCAAGGACAATATTTGTATAAATATAGCAAGATTTTTGCAATTTTCCAGATTTGCTTCTAACAACGATGCTTAGGAATGTGGTTGGGTACAAGGATAACACCTGTTCAAACAACATGGATGCTTTAAAGAATTGCAATAGGGCTCCCATATTCTTTGAAGCATCTCTTCAGAACAAAATTCAGAATGCTACATAGCCCTACAAAAACTTAATTTTTTAAAAAATAATTTCAATATAGCTAGTCTCAGTATAAATAAGAATTCAGATTTAAGATGACATTCAATACTTCAGTTATATTGATGAGTCTCCTTTAGCAACCAGACACAAATTTCTTTTATGGGAATCATTATTTCTTATTTGTCTCCTTTGATAGCAGATCTTTTGATGTTTTAGTAGTTCTTGAATGACCTAAGTCACAAATATAGTCAAAGCATTTAACTACACAGGATGGGTTCACAACTGACTCTGTGATTTAGCTGAGCTCACATTCCATTGTAAGCCGTAAACATGATATCTGTGTTCACACAATATGCTAAATCACAAACTACATTTGGGATTATGAGTGGCATGTGAAGCTGATTTTTAAAAATGATTTTTATTGAAAGTTTTACAAAGAACATAAAAACTAACAAACTAATAAAGATTAAAGGCAATAAAGAAAATAAAGAGGTAAAAGCAAAAGTGTAGAAAGAATAAAAAGAAATTGAAGCTTCTGATTTTCCTTGTAGCAAATATAAATAAAGGCAATCTTAGACCTGCAATCACAATTGAGCCCAAAATTTCTGTTGCTAAGCAAGACATTTATTAAGGGAGTTTTGCCCCATTTTATGACCTTTCTTACCACAGTTGTTAAATGAATCACCGCAATTCTTAAGTTAGTAACACAGTTGTTAAGTGAATCTGGCTTCCCCCTTGACTCTGCTTATCAGAAGGTCACAAAAGATGATCACCTGACACCCCCCGACACTACAACCATCATAAGTACAAGTCAGTTGCCAAGCATCTGAATTTTGATCATGTGACCATGGGGATGCTGCAACAGTTGTACGTGTTGAAAACGGTCATTTAGTCCCTTTTTTCAGTGCCGTTGTGACTTTGAACGATCATTAAACGAACTGTTGTAAATCGAGGACTATCAGTACAACTAAACAAATTTTGAAACTATATTTCCGGAAAAGCTTACTTTTCTCTATTATCAAGTTTCTGTCTAATCACTAAAACCACAAATCATAAATTCCATGGTTTTTTCTAATTGCTTGCCCATTACTCCTAAAAGAAAAAAATCTGGTTTTAATTGAACTTTACATTTAAAATCTTATAAATTAATGTATGTATTTGTCTTATTTTTTTGACCTTTTTACATGCCTATCAAGCATAATAAAATATCCCTTCATATATACTTACCTTCCAGATGGGTTCATTAAATCACAGAAGACAATCTTGTAATGATTTTATTTTTAATGACACTGTAACAATATGCTACTTACTGACCTTTAAAAATATAATTCTACACAAATGATGACCAGTTTAATTTAGCTTCTTTTAATATATTATAGCACTGCTTTCAGTATGAAGGAAAGAAACCTGCCAAAAAATTTCATAGGCAGATTTTTTTGGCCTTCTCTACAGTTGGAAAATGTTAGAAATGCTACATCATCAAGTAATAAAAATGAAGGTTTTGAAATACCAAATACTAATTTGCCCTCCATGATGAATAGCTTACAATGGATGGCAGAATAAATATATAGTGCAAAAGGCTGAGTTGGGAATTCAAAATTTTAAGATTTGTTAGATGCGTTAGAATTAATGGAAACATATGTCTAGAATTGCTAAAGAGTAAGGGAAAGAACTGCATTGCTTGAAAAATTCTGTTCTTTATCAACATTCCCCTCCTGTTAAAACAACAATACAGTTTTCACAGGCTGCTATCATCCAGGGTAAATGCTTGGGCACACCCTAATCTATCCATCTGATCAAATAATTTATTTCTACTTAAGGACCCCTCTCACTAGTTCTACATAAGAACAAAGGCAAAGAATGATAAGCAAGGTTCAACAATACCAAACATTACAGTTACCCAAAGCTCATGTAAAAGCCTAAGAATATCAAAGGGAACTTAGGAACTGTGCAATGTATCACATTCAGAAAGTTTTAATGAGAAAATTTCTTTTAAAAACATTTAAACTATCTATCCAGACAGGAGAACATCCTTTGGGATAATGGATAGGATAAAAAGGGAAAGTAATTAACAGATTACACTAAAAGACTCATAGCTAGTCTGAATAAACAGATTCTGAGGAAATGTGTTTTTACTTGCTTAAGTAGACTTAAGGATGTCAGAAGATGTATTTGCAGACAGAATGTCCAAGAGACAAATTTATGGACCCCTCATCTGATGTTCCCAGGAAGAAATACTGAGAAATGTCACACATATGATAGACTGTGAAGAACTATCATATACTGATAGCCCTATACATTGGAAATCATATCAAATAAATAGAATAACTCTTCTGAACCAGTGTGAGAACCATAGAATATTACACAAATAACAAATAGTAATTCTTAACAAGAAAAAATATTACTTGTCTTACAAGATGGAATACATATACATAAAACATTTAAGTAAATATAATTCTGTATGGTTGAGTTGTTAAGACAATTTTCACAAAAGATGGACTTATATTAATTCCACCATAAGGTGCATCTGCTCCATTTTAGCTGTTATTGTTTAACCACCTGTTTCAAAATTAAGGTACCATAGATGGAAAAGGTGCAAAACAGAACAAGCAATATAAACAATTCCAATTACATCCAATTAAATGAATTTTCAGCAGATGGATGAAAGAGATTTGGAAGTTTCATTCAATATATCAGATTATGGCTTGCTTACTCTGGAGGAGATTCAAGAAGCCTTCAACACAAAAGGGCCCTTGGCCATTGCTTCATATTTTGGAATGACAGTGAAGAACTTTACTAGGTTGGACAAATGAGCTGGGGTTTTTTTTTTTGTTTGTTTGTTTGTTTAGATTGCTTTTCACTCTAAAAAATTTTTTTGGGGAAAAGATTCTTCTTTGGACAGAAGAATCTCTCTGTTTGACAGAGAACAGTGGCTCACAATTAAATACACGGATCTTCCATATTCCAGATATTTATCTGGCAACTTCACAGACACAGAGATTCAAGTGATTTCCTTGCAATTCAATAATGCAGAGTACCATTATGGCTCCTAGCATTATACGTTTCAGAAGTTCCTTGGGCTTTTGTTATATTCTGCTCCAATGTTCTCACGCACAAAATTCACAATGGAGTCTGACAAACAATTTCAGTTGTAGATTGGTGACTTACTATCCCTCCTTAAATGCTGTGCCTTAATAAACTGCCTTCCTAACTTAGTAGGCTGGCTCAAGAAGAGTAATTACCTGAGATAGAAAACCCACAGCTGATCTTTGGCCAAAGGCAGCTGCATAGTCCCAATGTGCTTTTCTTGAGCTGGTAACCTATATTAGCCACTTGCTCTATATTATGTCCATTGAGATACTATGAGCAGAGTTTTGGGTTTTTAGCAAAGGCCATAACTTTAGTTTTCTGGTAGTGTATGTGCAGTTTGTCATTATTACAATACTGGGCAAGGGCTTGCAAGGCTGTTTTAAGATCTACAGATGTCCTGGAGAGGATTACTGCATCGTCTGTGTAGAGCAGCAGGAGTGATGCTTCGATCTCCTATTTTGGGTGTGTTTGTGATGCTTTGGTTTATTTAACCATTTTGCCATGTCATTAATGTAGAAATTGAAGAGTGGGACCCCTTACTCTGTAGTGAATACTTTTTTAGAAGAAGATAATGGTAGACTAACAACGACATCATTTTATTTTGCTTTGTTTTCCCAAAACAAAAACCCTCTACCAGATTGTGTCCATGTAATCATAAGGAGTTCAGCTTGATTCTGATGAAGTCACTCGGTTTCTTATTCCAAGTCAAAAAGTAGTAGAACTCCAAATTAAAATATTATAAATAAATTCAATTCCTTTTTAAAAGGGGTGAGGCAACTTTTCCAGATCCCACACACGGAGAAGCCTGTCTCTGAAATATAAATAACCAATGATCAGTTTAGTCAATGTTTTTCATTCAAGTCTACAAACTAATCAATCAGAGTATCAGGGTTTATTCCAGTTATTTCAAATGTTCCCCCCCCCCATCCCCTTCTTATTATTAGGTTGTTGATTTCAACAGACAAAATCAATGAAGGAAAAAAATTACATTGCCATAGCAAAAAAATTGAGAGATCAAACAAATATTGTATCTCTATCCCAAGAGTTCTAAGTGGCTGTATCAGAACCACAAGGACTTCTTCTGTGGCAATAGTTATTCTCAGCCTTGTGGTCTTCAAAGAGCTCCAAGGTCCCTTCCAATTCTCTTATTCCATTATTATCATTACTATAGTTTCATAACACAACACTACAGTTTCATGATGCCAAACGGGATGCCTGATCATTCCTTCCCTGTAGTTGGAGGAGGACCCAACCACCACCATTACCATTCTGAATAGAAAATGTAGCTTATGTGAACTATTTGTTTTTTGAAAGAAATAACAAGAAGTTATATTACCTTCGGTCTTGCTGAGCAAGAATGATGCATGACAATACCACATCTAAGCAAACATCATGTTATTGCAAGAACTTTGACTATGAAACTTAAGTCATAAAAATCATCAAATTGTGATATCAAGGATTTTTGCAATTGTTTATTCAGTTTAATTTTCCTAAGAAATTTTATAACAAGAATCAGCTGTTTTAATTAGCAGATGCTGTTTTTAATTGGGCAGCTGTAAAATTTCCTAATGTTTTGTGCAGATGTATGGGGGTAATCTGGATATCCTGCTGTTCTGTAACCAATTCTTTGCAATAGAATAGCATGCATTCTAAGATCATATATCTTAGAATACTAGAAAGAAAAATACTAGAAAGAAAAAGTACTCATAAAATACCCAAGTTCCTTAGCAGACTAAAAAAGTTTAAATCCCCACCAGCTCACAAATGACACAACTTCACACTCTTACAAAATCACCTGCATATTGTTCCATTACATTATGGTTCAACACAACCCAATTAATCATTATTAAACATGGCTGAGCATTATATGTGAAACTGAGATTAAGTTACTGTGAAACATGGATTTCACAGGCTTGCAAACCTGAATCAGTTCAAAAAGGTACCATGGTACTATGAATTTTGCCACAACTGTTAAGTGAATCACTGCAGTTGTTAAATTAGTAACACAGTTGTTAAATGAATCTGGCTTCCATATTGACTTTGCTTGTCAGAAGATCACAAAAGCTGATCACATGATCCCAGGACCTTGCAGCCATCATAAACGTGAGTCACTTGCCAGGCAGCTGAATTTTGATCACGTGACCACGGAGATGCTACAACATTTGTGTGAAAAAACGGTTGTAAGTCACTTCTCTCAGTGCTGTTGTAATGAATGGTCACTAAATGAACTGTTGTAAGTTGAGGACAACCTGTATTAAGATTGCTCTCTCCTTTTTCATAATTAGCTATGAAAGGGAGCAAAACAAAAATAACTTTTTCTCTTGTAAACTGAAGATTGTTATATGTCTGCATTTGGAGCCCCATCTAGCTGTAGCTTTGAGATATTAGCGACTGAGTTGCAAGAAATCTCTGTTCCCAGGCAATGCCTTCCTTCCCGGTAGACTTGTGTCTCCGGAAGAATTTTTCCCTTCAGGGAAACGTAGTCTATGCCTATCATCTCTATTTTAACAGACCTGCCTCATCAGATTCTTAGACACTACCTTATCTGTTAAGAAGGACTTACAGATAGTTTACAGAAATGTATTGTTCTGTAATACCAATGGAAATACTTGCTATTGAGTTGAAATTGAGGGTAGTTATAAAATCTATTCTCCATTTCAACAGTGATTTAGGGAAATACTATGGAGTATTGCAAAAATACTTCCCAGTCAAACTAAAGAAATACTACTGTGATTTTGATTTGGCTTCATTTGATTCATTCAAAATAACATGATCAACCTGAGTAAGTGATTTTGAATGATTAGAACGTCAACGTTCTCTTTATCTATTTTTATTATTCATTTCTTAACCACTTTTGCAGAAAGGAATAAAAAATTACAAATACAAAAAAGGAAATAGATGAAAAACTGCACAAACAAGGAAAAACCAAAATGGGAGAAACTATCAATATATGTCACATATTAATCAAATGTCAAACAGATTTCTAAAATGACCTTGGGGGAAAGTATTGATTGTCTAACTCTAACATCACCAAATATTCTAAACTCTATGCCACAGAAAAAATTAGGTGATATTTTGACTGGCAGATAAAATTGCTATTTCAAAAATGGATAAGTCACACTCCTCTTGAGTTAATATCAGAGTTCATTCCAAAGAAATAGATTTACAGAGCCACGTTTGACTTTTCATCTTTCTTTTTTTATATATAGAAGTGGAATTTTCATTTTGAGGCACAAGGTACTATCATTCTGTGAGACAGACAATAGGCAATGGTGACTGTGTAAATACCATATGAAAAAGCATTTCACAGCCAACATGTATAGTACAAGTTTCTTCAAGGCAGAAAATGCCAGTTTTCCCCCAGAGAATTGAGCTGATCAATTTATATCTAGAAATCCTGCCTTTCTCACAGATGGACTGATCCAGCGATATTCTTGAGCTTGTATGCGCATCAAATATGGATGATAAATGCAGGATTTCGGCCAGATTAGCCCAAACAGCTGCCCATGTGGATGCCTGGTTTAAATGAAACATGGACTTGGATATACATGATGTAAAAGAACTGTGTAATATTTAGTATAGTATCTTGTTTGTTTACTAGTTGATCAAATATATATAAACACATATACATCCAAGTACATATACTCTTGTTTTGGATAAGCAATCATGTTGCTATACTAAATTGTTTTGGATAAGCAATCATGTTGCTATACTAAATCAAATCCATTGGTGTTATCTTGCCAATAATTAATAAAAAAATATCCAATTTCAAGTAAATTACATCTTTGCCTTTCACCTGATTTGCTTCTACAGTATCTTGACCTAATGGTGTCCTATTCATTAAGATTGTCTTTCTATGCATAGGAAGATACACTCATTAAAGAACAGAACATATCATTTTCTACAAAGAAAAACAGCCCAATATACGTGCAAAATCTGTATGTTGGTAGGACTAGGAAAGGGCCTCCTAGAACAATCTGAAATATCGACTAAAGTCAATTTCTGATATGTGTGGCTTGCCGGATATTAGTCTCAACTGCCTGTCCAGTCCTGCATTGGCTATATACTGAATTTAATATCAAGTGAATTTTATGGTATTTGGGAACAGCTTGGTGATGCTTCTACACATGCCAAATATATTTGTATTACATGCTTAGACACAGACTAACACTAATACACACATTTTGGGGTTCAGGAGCAATTTTGGAAATGAAGATATGTTCCATTGTCTTGCTTTTTGCTTTACAATTGCCAGGTACTGATGGTATTTTTTAAAAAATTAAAATATACATATCTAGGAGTATGATAGATGCCCATGGCAGAATATTAGGAACCCCAATACAGGAGGTGATTATTATACAGTTTAATATATTCACAATATATTGCTTAGGGAAAGAATCTTGTCTAGCCATCTCTCTGCTTTTTCTACTTGCAAGGAATCATTAAGAGAGAGGAGCACATCTTGCATGAAATTAGAAATCATACAATCAGTTCCGCCACCTCTGATCATTATTCCTTCATTTTCACTTTTGTATGCTGCACGTGTGCCATTTATTTCATCTTGTAGAGCCCGTCATTGCCTTTAGCACTGAGTACTCTCAAAGGAGCCATGAGCATCTCTGATTTGACTGTAAAACTGGACATGAAACACAGTGAACATTCTTTCCAAAGCATGTTTTAAGAACCTTAGCAATGTGATTCCACTTTAAGCTATGGGCTAACAAGAAATAGAAAACAAGTCTGAACAACCACTGGCACCAGACTGTTAAAAGTATTCCTCACCAGATCACCACTCATTACATAGAGGTTTATTCATTTTTCCACTTGAATTCACCTGGGGCAGCCACAGAGGAGGGGAACTGAAAGCTCCAATTCATTTTTTTAAATTTGCCTGTTTAGTTAGATATTCTTACACTGGAATGCAACAGCAAATCAGTCAGAAAGTTAGGGTTCATGAATATAATCTTTGATTAAGGAAAATTGGAGCACTCAGATTTTGCTTTTGCTACCTACACTTTTATAATGAATATGAGTCACTTTTTCAAAGGTTCAAGGCCACAGAAAAATCCTTCCCAAGGGGTTTGCCACTGAACGCTGTCACTGAAGTAATATGGAGCTTAGGGAAGCTCAGTTATCCAACTATCAACTTGGTCTGTAGCTTTGCATAAGAGATACTTATCAGAAGACTTTTAAATTCTAGCCTACTTAATCCATGCTACTGAATTCACCATGCTAACAGAACATGCACAAAGTGCTATGATAAGAAAGTGGCTACTTTCTATTCAGAATGACTAGAGCAGAAAGGGAAACAAGTTGTCATGAGCACTTTAAGGTAGCTTTACCCTAACTTAATGGTCTCCAACAATGTCTTATAATCCCCAGTCAGTCTGTTGTATGGGATTTATTTTTTAGCTGTGATAGCCTTCTTCCACAGTGAAAAAAGTGCTTAGAAGAGCTTACATACAAAGAAAGAAAAATATATCTTTTTGCAAGTCCTTATAATTTAACAACATGGCACAAAACGATTTATGGAGGGAAGGTAAAATTTTGTTGGAAAATTCATGAGAATACCATGATTCAGTTATCAAGCTATATAATTCTTAAATTAAAACTATTCTCTGCTTTCCTAATTCAAACAAGCAACATTACTAAAAAGATCAGTAATCCCTCACTTTTTTAGAGTGAATTGAGCCATTAAGTTGGAGATGCATGAATGCATATCCTAATGTTTGGTTTTGCTAAAAGCTATCATGGAAAACCTGGATCAAGGTTAAAACAACATTTATGCTTTGCTTCCTTGCAATCTCTCTGCTTCATGTAAATCTTACTTATACCCTCCAGCTTGAGCTGCTGTTAATTAATAAGGGAAATCATAAAAGCACAATACAGGGTGAATGTGCATCCTTGTGTCTAGCATAGGCTACTAGATTAAAATGTAACTAGCTGTCATTGATTTGATGTTAAATATGGGTTGGGTAAAAGCAAGAGCAAGCAAGCAAAGAATCCAACTGTTATTATAGCAAATATATGCTAAAACAAAACTGCATTGATATAGTCAACAAAGGCTATTACAAATGACACATAAAACCACCAGTACGCAATTAATATGAGCCAGTTCAAACCAATCACTAAATGTAAATTTTGTGGGAGAAGAGAAAAGACATAGAAGTTAGGGTTGCTAACTGTGCAAGTTTATAATATATGGATTGTTCATAATTAGTGAGCTACATCCACAATTACATTTGTTATAACATGTCCAAGTTTTGGGGGCTCATGAGTTAAATAATTCCACACAGAAACAAAAAATATTGCATAAAAAAGAAATTACTGATAACATATTAATATGTCTCCTACCAATACAGGGCAATCTATGCTGCTTTACTTCATTTTCATGCAATTTTAACAGATAAAGAATCCACATACTTAGTATACAAATCCATTACTGCATTTGAGGATTGCATTGTAACAGCAGTCAGCCCTTCACCTTTAAGAAACCCCTTAGAATTAGATTCTTGTTCTTATGCTACTTCCGTCTTTTTGAATGTTATATCCAAGATACAGCCTTTTTCCTGATATTTAGAAATCAGACTATTGTATTTAATATTTGCAACATCGTTCTGACTCTATATTATATGTAAGTCCAGAATGAGCAATTGGTAACCATCAACCTAACTTCTAACATTTTCTACAAGCTATTTGATCCCATAATGGCAGTCATATAAAACAAAAAGAATAAGAGAAAGAAATGGGATTGTCACCCATTTTTAAAATCTAATTCACTGGTTGCTTATGGATTTCCAATACATTATGCTGTTTCCTTTCAGCATAAGCAATATTATGCAGTGTTCAGAAAGGAGCAAAAAATAGTAAGCTAAGGAATTAAAAGGCATATATAGGCAATAAAAAAAGGAAATGTAGCTGACACTACAGCACAATCATTTATTATTCTTAAAAAACATCCTTGTTTCAACTATATCCATACAGTGATTTATTAATTGCCTCTTGCTTTTTAAACTTTTCACTTCCCTGGTTCTGAACGTCTCATTAATTCCATCTAATTACATTATTCTGGGTCCTTCCTTTCAGTCCACTCATTTTTCCATCATATGTTAATTTTGCAATATGATCCTCATTTATTCTCTTTAAATGACTAAACTACCTCAATGTACTTCTTTTATATTGGTCACTTAGGTATTCAGTCCATATTCATTTGGTACTCATTATGGATAAGCTTATCTCTTCTCGTTTTACCACAAATATTTCTTCAGTACTTCATTACCACTGAATATCATTTTTTTTTGTTTCTCTTGAGTTCCGTATCTCAAAGCAGGTACAAATAACTCCTTATATGTAGCCATTTCAGTTTCTTTTGACAAATATTCATTCCTGCCAATACTCTTATATATCATCTACTGATTTTTTTTTCAATACGTGCATGAATTAAAATTTCTTCATCTGTTTTCCTATCTTTAGCAAACATTCTATCAAAATACACAGATTCATCCATTGGCTCTAGTTTTTCATCATTATATATAACCTGCCATTGTTCCATCTATTTCTATGTCAAATGTGAATGACTGTCTTTGATAAATTAATGTTCACATCCAGACTTCTCATTGTTTCATACAATTTATCCAATATTTGCAACAAAACATTCAACATTAACTCATTACAACAATACATGTGCATTCATGTTTCTTTCCAGCATATCTCCTCACAAGCATTCCTTTTGCTTTATCCATCAATACAATAAACCAGGGGGTTTTGTTCATGGTCTCCTAAGCCTCATTTATCTCTCTGATCCTACCCTGCTCATAATCACATTGAAAAAAAAAAGGAAATGTGGTCCCTTGGGCAGGCATTTGGAACATTGAGAATCACTGAATTCCTTGTCCTTCTCCCTATTCACTGTTGAAATATTTGTTAAGGATTCTCTTTATTGTAATGTAGGTAGCATTTCCATCAACTATTACCCTTCCATGTCCAGGAATCCACCTTCAACATATTTGTGTAAAACGTTCCATATCATATGCTTTCTCGGGTTCAACCAACCTACACTACTTTTTTCTTATATTCATACACTTCTCAATGCTTTGCTGAAGAAGAAAATCTGACCTTCTTAAATCCTGACAAACATCAAACCACACTACATCCCGACAAACATCAAACCGCACTATATTTACCAGATTTTGCCCACTGTTACCTCTTGTACTCTTCTGATCGAAATCTGTGAAACCGTTCCTTGACATAACAGACAAACCCCTCTAAAACTTTTGCGTTCAGTCTTCCTACTTTCCCTTTTGGATAGAGGAACAATAACAGCTTTCTTTCAATCACCAGGCATAGATGCAGACACATGAAGATGCAATCATTTTTATACAAGCTGCAGTTACTCCAGAAGAAGGCATATCCAAATTTCTACACTTCATTTTATCATCTTTATATGGTCACAGCATTTATGACTTCCTTTCCATTTTTTCCAATTCCATCATAGAGGATGTAATTATTATTCCTGTACATATCTCTAAAACATTCTTTCCAGCATTTTCTCATTTCATACTGAAACATTAATCATTTTTAATTTTAATTCCATTCATTTCACTGAAGGCTGTTTACCCACTTCCAGATTTTTTTTTTAATTTTCATCAAAATTTCCTGGACTTTGTCTTTAAAATATTCCATGCTTTCTTTGACTATATTCTCTGCAACTCTCTTCTTCTCTCTATATAAATTATACGGTATCTCTCTCACATCCTTATTTATTAACTTTTCTTATAGCAGTTCCAATTTCTTTTCCTTTCTTTTCCTTCATGTCCAGTTTTTCTCAAAAATCTGCCCTATGAGTTGAGACTATGCTTCTATGAGCAAGGGGCTCTGACCCTGTGGCCTACCGTACCATCCATAAAGATTCAAGGATTCCCCCTTACAACTCTTACTTGGCAACACACCTGGGAAATGTTGATGTTTTTTATGTAAAGTAGTTCTTATCAGATTAGTATGATTCAGTCTTCTTGAACAAAGTTAAATTTTGTTATGCTGCCTGTAAAATTAAGCAGTCTTTGATTATTCACTGACAAACCCAGCAAAAATGGTAATATTTGATCTTGTTCTGTTTTATTTTATTTTATTTTTAAGATATTTGGGTTTTTAATCCTGGTCAATAATTGTAATAAAAATATTCATTTATTCATACTCTTGATGTTAACAAAAGATAATGTTTTTCACATTCAATACCTCTTATTCTGATTTCCTTCAGTAATTCTCATTCTTTCATAATAAACAATCAAATCAATTATGCACTTATATTCTTTTGTCATGTGTACAAATGAATAGATTTAAACTGCATATTTGACACAAACAGATCTTGTTCTACATTAATATTTACCAGTCACCTTTCTCATTAATTAAAGACAAAGTCTTATGCTAGGTTTGAAAAGTGAGCAAAATGGAATATGCTCCCCATGGGTTGAATTAGGAAATTATTAAGACCTTCCTCTTTAGACAGACCTTTAAAGTTGAAATAAGGCTGGGCAGTCCATTGAGTTTAAAGGCAAAAGGGGAGTCAAATCACACTGCATATGTGTGTCTATCTGTGCAATATCAGCTCTTCAAACCAAACATATTTTTCTCAGAATCAAGTGGTTGATGCTGAATCCAAAGCAATTCTCAGCCGCAGTTGTTAACTCCCCCCCCCCCGATTTTAACAGTTTGTCCATCCATCCATCTGTCCGTCCGTCCATCCATACGTATGTATGTACATGCATGCATACATACATACATACATACATACATACATACATACATACCTTCAGAGCCCTCCTGGATAGAAAGGTGGGATACATATTAAATAAACAGTACAGGAGTATTGTGCATGGCAATGCTTTCAGTTTTTGGCTCTATTGAAAGGATATAAGGGGCACTATATAGCAACTAACTTTGCACAACATGCTAGGCTAAAATGTGGGTTATCTAATTTGTGACTTATAATGGATTTGTGATACACAGTGAAGCACAAAGTAGTCAAGCATTATTTTAGCCTATCATATTCTATAATAATTATTCTATTGTAACCATTATATAGTGATTAGTTTATATTTCAGCAAGTGGTGGGAACCCAGAAAGCTCCATTAATTTAGTAGTTGAGCGAATAGGGCCAAACTATATTCTTTATTAGGCTGAATCACAAAAAAACTTTTTCGTTATTAAAAATGTTATTGTCTCCTCACCCTGTTACCTGCATCAAACTAACTAAGCTCAAAATCAACAAACATTCTCAGAAAACTGTCCCTGGATGGAACTGTTTTAACTTCCAATGGTCTAGGAGTAAAAAAAACCAAAATACCAGTTCAAGGCCATCCTATATAAGAAAAAAAGTCAAATTCCTATTGGATGAGCTTAGCCTACCTTGAAAATTGAATGGATGTATTTATAATTCAAAAACATCTTCAGAATGGTGTTTCCTCTTGGCAGCCACTCCCAGCATTAATGTCATGCAAAATGAGGAAATGCTATAAAGCACATTAACAGCATCAGTTTATGAGCTCTGTTTCAGATAAGTATCCTTAGCTCCATCATCTTCAAGCCAATTCCTGCTTAATGGGATTGCGTTTAACAAAATGCCTTATCAAAAGACATCAGGAAAACATCAATGGAAGTGTTAGTCATGATTCATTGATGATGTATAGGAGCTCATTATGTTCCACTGTGACAATGTGTAAAACATCCACTATTTGTCCATTGCAACTCTTAGGGTATTCCTTTTTATTGTTAATGATGTGCATTAATTTGTGACAGATAGCTGCATATAATATAATATTTTGGCTGTCAGCCATTAAAGAATTTTGCAGTATATCATGCAGATGGCCGCCACAAGGACTGTTAGAAAAGTTTAGCCAGTTGGCAATTTAGCTCAGCTAAATGTTTATGACCACTAGGGTCAGAGAGCATCTATAATTTTTCTTCCTAAATCCTGAAATGATGTCAAGAATACTATGTTATAAGTAATAAAAATTGGTGATTGGTCAAATACAGGAAGGCTAGTGCCTAGGAAGACAGCAGAAAACATTTTTTTTTTTAAAAAAGAAACATTTCATTGTTGTGCTCAGAAACTCTGGAAAACTCCAAATGGAAAATGATTTAGTGAACCTTACTCTTCTGCATTGTAGTCTTAAATTTTTGTTAAATCCTAGGAGCTCACCAAAGAGGAGACATATTTATATTTAAAAGAAGCAACTTCTGGATCTGAGGGTGTTGGATAATTTCTGACCCAGCTCCAACTTTTCAGTTTTGGAGAAAGATGTAGAGAAAGAGGCCAGCCAGCAGCTTCAGAGGGCCCTGGAGGAAATGGATTATGTGAACTATTTTCTGTCCGGATTTAGGCCTAGGCACAGTATCTAGATAAAACTCATCATGGTGTGACTGATTTATGGCAGGACCAGGATGGAGCTGGTGCATCCATTCTGCCTCCCCTTGATGTTTTAGCAACTTTTGATACCACTGATCTTGCTTCATTCTAGATTAGCTCAGGAGGATGGGAGTACAATTATAATAGTTCACTTCCTCCTATGATGATATAGTTTGTATATCATGGACCAAAGTAGACATCTGGTATTATTGCAGAGTCTGGTTCTCAACATTGTTCTGTTGTCTCTTGTTGCTTGTGAGAATCTACTTCAGTTGTCTGGTTGGCTCTCTATATGCAAATATGGAGCTGCCACCCAGTTCCTGGAAAGTGCAGTGTCATTGTCCAGTATGACCTGTAGTTTATGAATTATGTTTCAGTGGTCAGAATTCAGTGGTGGAATTCAGCCACTTCGCACCAGTTCGGCAGAACCTGTAGCTAATTTTTTGTTGCCCAGGCCCAGAATGGACTTCCGGAAGTGGCATCCACACAGAGAACCGATTGTTCACATATTTGAATCCCACCACTGTCAGAATTGCGAGGTATAGGTGACAACTGTTGTTCTGTTTTGGTAGTCTATCTTTTAAAAGATTCTCCCTGGAAACAATCTGGCTTATTTAGATTTATCTATTGATCTTATTGGATCTGCCCTAACAGCATTATCACAGACCCCAACAAATATCCACACAAATTCAGAGTGCCTCTAGAGGTTGAGGGCTGGACTGTTTTCCTGTTTACCCCACCCATCGACATAAATGGAACTGGCCCTGAAAGAAGGAAACAAACTACTACTACAACATTTTGTCTTGCAGTCCTATTCCCTGAGGTAATCCAGAATAATCCATGAACAATGGTATCAAAGGCTGTTAAAAGATTAGAATAGAAGTATTGCTGTAAGCTTTTCATTTAAGATAATAGGTGACATTAATTTGTCAGTAATACCCTCTGGATTCTACATAGAACAAAAATATTAAACCCTAGTTTGATATTAGCACTGAAATGAAAGACAAAGTAATATCAGAGTATTTCATTCTTCTAGAAAACTCTGTTGTAGATTTCAAAGGACACGCCTAAGACATTACTGTGTACCTTTTTTGGATCTCAAAGTTCATTTTGAGCATATGTAACTTTAACAGCATGAGCACGCGAGAGATTGCTAAATGTGGGTGTTGTATACTGGGATCGGTGAGGCATTGAGCAGACTGAAGGTTAAGTAACAATTCTTTATTTGAATCAACACAGAAGTGACTCTAACAGCCGCTTGGCTTCTATTTATACCGGACTGCCACTAGGCGATCCAATGAATTTAAAGCACTATTTGTCGCCTAAAGTACAGGTTTGTAACAATACACAAACGGTTAGAGACTTGTTTTAAATATAATCATTTAACTGTTTATAACTGCCATTATAAATTTGGTCAATACACAACAGTGGGTATATCAAAATGACTCAAGAAACATAACTAGTTTCCAACATGTTACAATCGTTAATTGACAAAGTACTTATAATATGTCTCACTTGTAATCTGCAGAGAATAAGCTCTAGATATGATTGACAGTAGGAACAGCATGCATGATTCTTCTATTCTTTCCACCCTTAGAAAAAAGATCTGAAAAACATTGCATTTTAGTATAATATATAACAAAACTGGTAAGCTATTTTCTATTTTCTGTCTATAGTCTGGAACTATAGACAGAGATCAGACTGAGATTGTTCCTAATGAGAGTTCTCACCCCCTCTAGTGGCTTGTCTGTGAAGAACATTTTTATAGTATTTTTAAATCTAAAGGAAAAGTGCTCATGCTCTAGCAGACCAAGGGTAAACTGTAAAGACAGAAAATACTCTTATTTGAGAATGGGGAAGCAATTGGCAGCATTATTTCTCTTTCTCACACTCAGTCAAGGTGTAGGCACTATTTGCCCTTTGAAGATGAAAATAAAACTCCATCAATATTCTCTGTGGAACTTTCACTCCAAGTGATAAATGTTGATTCACCACCAGAATGAAGGGCTTTATATCTAGACCCAAATCTGATTAACCAAAATTCCTTGTTAAGACCCAGAGTAATAGTGAAAGGTAGTAGCTTCACCTAAAGTCAGTAAGATTTATGATTTAATAGTGATTTAAACTTAAGTCTCATATCTAAAATCTGTCTAAAATAATACAAAAATATTCTTAATTTCAGTCGGTGGCTAGACATATATTTCTACCCATAAGCACTGGTTCAAACTGAACTACGTTCATCAAACCAATAAGCTTTTATTTGTTAGATTTATATTCCACTTTTCATACAGGGGCTCAAGGCTCAAAGCTACTCAGTTACTCCTCTTTTTATTCTGCTTCTTCAAAGTCAAGATTTAATAATTAGCAAAAAGGTATTTTGGGAAGCAGCGGCCCAATTTCTCATTCAGGTATACTAATTCCTTGTCTGTTTGATCACACTTGGCCTATAAAGAATTCTCATTCTAGCCAAATAGGCATACAATTATGGATGAGTCAAGACTAATTTTGGGATGCAACACTTCTCTTTAATTTTTCATGATTAAATGGGCTGGGGATACATTGCAGAAAAAAAATTATTTTTATTACAGGAAATCTTGAAAGGTGGAAACTTCCAATTTGTGGAGATTATGTGAATGAGGCTGTTTGGCCCATAACTTTGCTAATGGCCTTGTATTATTTTATAAGCTGTTTTTCTTAATTTTTCTACACTATGGAATTGGGTAGAAATAGTCCACTTCAGCATTGTTGGTGGTACCAGAAGGGCAGATTCTGCGATCTTGAAGTCTCTGCAAAGAAGATACTAGATTCTTTTTGACTTTCTATGGCCTCTTTTGCCCCTATCCGAAGAAAAGCAAGGGGAGAGGAGCGAGGCCAAGCGGGGTGAGCAGCAGGAGCAGCAGCAGCAGCAGCAACCTTAGTGAAGCGTCTAAGGATTTAGGCTCACCATGGCAACGGCGAGAGCCGCAGCAGCAGCAACAGCAGCCAACAGGCTCGCCGGAGCGTGCAGGGTGCCTTGCACCGAAGAGCAGTGGGCGGCAGGAGCAGCCGCTTTGCTTTCCCTACCCGGCCGTTGCGGGACATGGAGCAAAAAGAGAGGCCCTCGCAGGCGTTGATTACTCGCCTGAGCAAATCCACTTCCTATCCATCCCATCCCAGACCGGCCCAGCCCATCGCCCCGATGGAGAACATCAAGGAAATGCAGGTAAAGAGGCAGAGAATGTTTACTTTGGTCCTTCGCTTTCTCTCCTTGGCGGGCAAGAGAGTTCTCTGCTATTCTTTTGTCCAGTTCTTTTGGGGGGGGGGTAGAAACTTGGGGGAGATCTGATCTACTCTGCGCCGGATTGCCTAGGAAGAGCAGTAATGCAAACGGGTGCAGCTTGTCACTCTTTGAGGAAATTAGGATCGATAATTGCTTTACAAAGTTCTCCCTTCTAAGTAGTGCGAGGAGGATGAGTATTTAGTTTACTTTCGTTTTACCGGCGGTTGCTTACTATACCGACCGGTGTCCAAGTCTGAACAATTTCAGTCTTTAAAAACTTTAATAAAACGCAGTGTGGGATATAGTTGTAGAAGCAAGTGAAATACAGTAGATCAGTTTGAGGAGAATGGTTGAAAGAATTCCATTTCAGGAAAAGTTGCAAAGGCACTCGAATTCTGATCTGCTTTCCATTTAGTTAATTAATAAATTAATAATTATTTGTGTGCTGGTGTTTCTTGTCATTTTAGAGGCTAAAGTTTAATTACTGCTGGAATTATTTGATGATGATGGGTATTTGGTATACATAGATTTTGAGTTTTTTTTTTAAACAGGCAAGGAAGTCAGAAATAAGAGATTTATATCTGCTTAGTTATCCTCTAAGAAAAATATGGCTATATAAATGATGATAAAGCCTTGCTATTGTACGGAGCTTTCTAATGACAGATTAATTTTAGGCTTGCTTGAAACATGAATGTCTGGGATGAGAATAGATCTTGCTACCAGTAATAAAGAGTGGAAATTAAATACTTGTTTTCAAATTAAAATGAATTTTAAACTCTCCAACGTTTGGGATTTTTAACCCCAGGTGAATTAATAATGCCTTTTTTCATAATAACAAGACTGCAAAACACCAACATTCTTCCTTAAGTAGCCATAGTACAGTATTTAATCATAAGTTTAAAATGCCATTTATCATATATGAGGAGAAAGCAGAATGAGCTAGACCAGTACAGGCTTCACTGTATAGACTTTTGAAATAGAAATAGTGTAATAGCAAGATTTCATTTGGAGCATTTTCAAAGGATGATAAACTATTCCATCCTAAAATGTGATCCCCTAAGCTATTATGAATTTAGACTAGAAAGTCTAGCAAAATGAACTAATCAAAGCATGAAGCAATACCATCACAATAATGTATCCCACCAGTGAAAGATTTGTGGAAGGTGAACAGGTGCTTACAGCTATTCCTCAAATTAAGATGGCAGTTGGGGCTGGAATTGCCATCACTAAGTAATAGAATTGTAAAATGGTGACATCCCATGATTACATCGCTTAGCAAGAGCAATTCAGTCGGTCCTGGTTGTTGTAACAGCATGACACATGGGTTGTTAAGTGAGAAGTGATGGGAATCCCAGGTAAGGAGCACAGAGGTGCTTTGAGATGTGGTGGAACCGCTGGGATGCCAGTGCAGGCTGCTGGTAACTTGGGGAGATGCCACAATGTAGTCTGAGCTCCAGGAAGCCAGGGAAAGAGGGTGCAGTGTACACATGCATAGAAATATTTTAAACAAACAAAGGAAGCTAGAGATTCTAGGCTGAATTCTGTATGAGCCTGCTTTTCTTACTGCTTTATCTTAGTGTTTGATTGGATCATTTAACTTTTCTCAAGCCTTTTATTTTAACTTGCAGCAATGAATGCCATAGAAACCTAGCTTGCTAATAATTGAAGTGTATCCCAAACAGTGCAGTGCAGCTGATTAGTTTATACCTATCTAGACTTGAATGGTATGTTCTTTTTGCCATCCAAGGTAGTAGTAGTAGTAATAATAATAATAATAATAATAACAACTATTATTATTATTATTATTATTATTAATCATCGCACAGTCAGCCAGATGTTCAGACTGGATTTGGCATTTTGTCTACCTATCGAGTCCTTACCCAGGACCTGGGATAGGCAGATGTGGATGTTTGATGGTATTACAGATATCGTCGCAGGATGGAAGCAGTTCCTAATAAGGCTGCCTTTTGCAATTGACTAATAGCGAATTTGTCAATGCCAATGGTGTTCAAGTGGTGCTCCAGTTGTTTTGGGATTGCACCCAAGGAGCCTATTACTATTGGTACTACCCTTGCTTGCTTTTGCCACAGTCTTTCTATTTCTATTTGTAGGTCTTTGTATTTTGTTATCTTCTCCAGTTCTTTCTCTTCTATTCTGCTATCTCCAGGCACTGCCACGTCCACTATCCAGACTTTTTTGTCTTTCTTATCGACAATTGTTAAGTCTGGGGTGTTATGTTGCAGGTGCTTGTCTGTTTGAATTCTGAAGTCCCAGAGCAGTTTAATTTTATCATTTTCTATGACTTTCTCTATTTTATGATCCCACCAGTTTTTGCTTACAGGCAAATGATATTTTTTGCAGATCTTCCAATGCACCATTGTTGCTACTTTGTCATGCCGCTGCTTGTAATCAGTTTGTGCGATCTTCTTGCAACAGCTTACCAAGTGGTCCACTGTTTCTTCAGCTTCTTTGCATAGGCGGCACTTACTGTCTGTTGCTGTCTTCTCAATTTTGACTTTGTATGCATTTGTCCTTAAGGCTTGGTCTTGTGCAGCCAGAATTAGTCCCTCGGTCTCTTTCTTCAATTTTCCTGCTCTTAGCCATTGCCAGGTTTTATTATTATCTGCTTTCCCAGCTATTTTTTTCATGTATTGGCCATGTAGTGCTTTGTCTTCCCATGCCTCTATTCTGTTCTTCATTTGGTCTTTCTTGTAGGCCAGTTTGGTCTCTCCAGTAGTTAGTAAGCCTTCCTGATATACTAATTTCAGTGCATCTTCATCATTGTTCTTCAGATATTCTTCCAAAGCCATTTTTTCTTCTTCAACCATCTGATGTACTTGTAGCATTCCACGCCCACCTATTTGCCTTGGTAGATAAAGTCTATCAATGTCACTGCGTGGATGAAGGGCATGATTCATTGTCATTATTTTTCTGGTCTGCCTATCCATTGCTTTTAGTTCTGCTTGAGTCCAGTCCACTATTCCAGCTGTGTACCTAATGACTGGGATTGCCCAGGTGTTGATTGCCTTTATGGTATTTCCTCCATTGAGTTTGGATTTAAGATCTTCTTCACTCTCTTGATGTATTCACCTCTAATCTTTTTCTTGACTTCAGTGTGCTTGATGTTGTCAGCTTGAAGGATACCCAAGTATTTGTAGTACTCTTCCTCATCCAGACTCTTAATGTTATTTTCGTGGGGCATCTTGATTCCTTCAGTTTTCACTTATTTTTCCTTGTTTGATAGTAAGTGTGGCACATTTGTCCAAGCCAAACTCCATTACAATATCTTGGCTATATATACGGACAGTGTTGAGCAGCGATTCTATTTCAGATGATGTTTTTCCATACAGCTTCAGATCATCCATATAAAGGAGGTGGGATAGTCTGGCAGATGTTTTTGATGTTTGATAGCCATGTCCTGAGTTATTCAGTATTGTTGACAGAGGAAACAGTGCAATAACAAATAGTAATGGTGATAATGAATCTCCTTGAAATATTCCTCTCTTGATATTAACCTCTCCCAGCCTCTCACCATTGATCTGCAACTGTGTCTTCCATTGTGCCATCGATCTTTGCACAAATTTTCTGATGTTTCTACTGACTCCTGTTATTTCTAGGCACTTGATTATCCAATCATGTGGCAGAGAGTCAAATGCCTTTTTGTAGTCAATCCATGCCACATTCAGGTTGGTCTTCCTTCTCTTGCAGTTTTCCAAGATCATTTTGTCTATTAGGAGTTGATCTTTTGTTCCTCTGCTATTGGGGCGGTTTCCTTTCTGCTCAGGTGGAAAGAGATTGTTTTCAACTAGATGCTGTTGTACTGCATCAGCTACCACACCAGTTAGTAATTTGAAAGTTGTTGGTAAGCAGGTAATTGGCCTGTAGTTACCTGGTGTTGCCCCTTTTGACTACAGGCCAATTATTATTATTATTATCGATCATCGCACAGTCAGCCAGATGTTCAGACTGGATTTGGCATTTTGTCTACCTATCGAGTCCTTACCCAGGACCTGGGATAGGCAGATGTGGATGTTTGATGGTATTACAGATATCGTCGCAGGATGGAAGCAGTTCCTAATAAGGCCGCCTTTTGCAATTGACTAATAGCGAATTTGTCAATGCCAATGGTGTTCAAGTGGTGCTCCAGTTGTTTTGGGATTGCACCCAAGGAGCCTATGACTATTGGTACTACCCTTGCTTGCTTTTGCCACAGTCTTTCTATTTCTATTTGTAGGTCTTTGTATTTTGTTATCTTCTCCAGTTCTTTCTCTTCTATTCTGCTATCTCCAGGCACTGCCACATCCACTATCCAGACTTTTTTGTCTTTCTTATCGACAATTGTTAATTATTATTACTATTATTATTACTATTATTATTATTATTATTATTATTATTATTATTTTCTGTAGCGCTAGAGTTCAAAGACATTGATTTTTAGGTTTTCAGCCATTCTCATAGTCTGAGCTATTTTGGCAATAGTCATCTTTGTTGGCAATACAATATCTTAATATTTTGTCTTTCTACCAAAGAAACAGACATCTCTTTATCTCATGGTTACTATCCTGTGGAATTTTGAGGCAGGAAGAGAAAGTCTTTTGCTACTGCAACCCCTTCATCTATTGCAGTGGTTCTCAACCTGTGGGTTGGGACCCCATTTGGGGTCGAACGACCATTTCACAGGGGTCGCCAAACAACGCAGTCCGCTATTTTTTTCCCCTTTTCCTTAGTTGTGCTACTCCCTTTTATTCTATTGGCTTTTGAAAGCCAATAGAATAGACTCTCTTGAATAGAGTCTAATTCTATTGGCTTTCAAAAGCCAATAGGAATTGTCCAGGCTGTCTCTGCCCTGCTGAGCCCGCCAAAAGTCCCATTCTGCAAATGGTGCTGCACCAGTTGAGTAGTCCTCGACTTACGACCGGTTGGGGGTCGCGACATTAAAAAGGTTGAGAACCATTGATCTATTGGCTTTGGGCCAGCACTATCAGTTGATATAATCTTAGTTTTTTTTTAACTGAGCACAAAATCAGCTTTTACATTTTCATCATCCTCCTTCAATCCGAGATTCCTTAACTTTCTGGGAATTGGGCAGCATATTAGTTTGATAAATTAATACTATTGTTGGTTGCCAGCCAGATGTTTAGAGTGGATTTGACATTTTTGTCATACCTTGTCTAGTTCAAGGACCCAGAATAGGCAGAGTTATTGTTTAATAATCTTCAGGAATATTATTGTTATTATTGTTGTTGTTGTATCAGTTACAGCCACAAATTTTTTTATCGTGGGTGTATTTGAGATTATTAATTTTTCTTCCAGATATTTTAGTTCCTGTTTCTTCTAGTCCAGCTTTTAAAGCCTTACACTTGGATTCATAATACATAAAAGAATACACACTTAATTGTTAAACTCTTCACTGGAAGACCTGCTTCTCTTTCCATCAAAAAGAGTACCAGCGATATATTTTTCTTTGTAATGGCATCTCAGATATAAAACTGTCCCTATTTTCTATTCAGTGCTAAATCTGCTAGATTCCAATGCTAGTAAAAGTGTGATTTTGCTGGATATTTGAATTCTTTTTTTTTTTTAGTATCTGTTAGTTCAGGGGTTCCCAAATGGGGATGCTCAGACCCCGTGAGGATGTGAATGATATTCCAGAGGGTGCGAAAACTTGGGTTTTCAAAATTATATTGTATATGTATAATTCATTGCCATTATTTTGAACTTTTGTAAGGGGTACGAGAATATATCAAAAGCATTTTAGGAGTGCGGGGTATAGAAAAGATTGGGAGCCTCTGTATTAGTTGGTTCACAATTATTAAAGATATAAGAAATGTGGCTATTGCTAAGCTATTAACATATTACTTGTTTATGGTTATTAAATGTGCTATAGCTATCTGCCTTGCAGAATATAAATTGAATACTTGGGTATACATTTTAAAAAATATTAAAAAATGCAAACAAATATTGTCTTGCTTTGCATATTGCAAAAATATGGTTGGTTTGGTTAGCATTGCAGACAAGTGGTTGTCCAATCTCTTCTTAAATGCCTCCAGTGATTTCTCCTATACTCAGTGAGTTCTCCTGGACTCATGGCTCCTGCTCAAGGAACAGGTGGCAAGTGAGGCTATGTGTGTGTATATATATTTGCTGACATTTCTCTTGTACACCAATTGTTCCTAGCTAGATAGGAGATATTGTTCATGATTACTCATGCCTTTGTCATATCCCCCTTGGATTACTACAATGCACTGTACATTGTGCTGACCTTGAAGAACACCTGAAAGTTACAACTGGTCCAGAAGGCTGCAGTGTGCACAGTGTTGGGTATTCTTAGATTTGCACATACTGTGTTACACATCTGTTGTGCTTGCTGCACTGGCTCCTAATATTCTTCTGGTGCAATTCAAGATGCTGGCTAACACCTTTAAAGTCCTCCATATCACAGAATAAGGTTATGTCCCTCCCAAGGACATCTGACTCTCCCAATTCAGCAGATAGAATAGGCACACTCCAGGTCCCTTTTGTTAAATATTATCATCTTGTAGATACTCTGAAGCAAGCCTTTTCTGTTTCAGCACTTGCCCTATAGAACATCCCCCCCCCTAAGAACTGATAGACCCCCCTTCTTTCAGAGAGCACTCAAGACCTGTTGGTTTTATGTTGTTTAATAGGTTGTAAAGCTGCCTAGATGGATGGCTATAGAAATGCTTTGAATAAGTGAAAAATTAATACAGATTAGCTCAATGAAATAACATAAAATCAACAATAAGATAAAAAAAATCTTCATACATTCTAGTTAAATCTGGATTTGAAAATATTTGCTTAGGGAATAAAAAACAGATCTTTTTTATTCATGAATAAAATTTAGAGGATCTTTTTTTTGCTTAGTTACTAATGGTCAATTATGAAATAAATTATCTCTTGTGGTATTGAGTATTTGTTTGTATGGACAGTTGATTAGCTACCCTTAGTCATTGCTTTTTTAATGTTTCCTATAACAAATATATCCTATAACAAATATATATTTTTTATATTTTCCATGTTTTTGATTATGGAAGAATAGGATTAGATTGAGGACTCATGAGTAAAATGATGGTCCCCTTTAATGAGTTTTCTTGGCAGCAGTTGATGATTAAATACTGTCCACTTTAATTTCTCACAAAACCTCAGAAGGAGGCTACATTGGAGGTATATCAGATTAAGATTTTTCTTAAAGTGATGTCACTTTAAGGAGAGGCAATAGTTTCTCCAGAATTGCCTAAAATAGTAGATCCTGACATCGGCTGTCATAGCAACATGAAGAACTAGAGCAGGTGTCTTCAAACTTGGCCTTTTATGACTTGTGGGCTTCAACTCCCAGAATTCCTCAGCCATGTACCTGACTGAGGAATTCTGGGAGTTGAACTCCACAAGTCATAAAAGGGCCAAGTTTGAAGACACCTGCACTAGAGAATGGCTTAGGTATCAAGAATTGCTGGCCTGAGGGCTAATCTTATTTACTAAACCAGTCTATCTGGTTTTGAGAGACTCCCTCTCTCAAAGATAGTCCTATCATTGCCAGTTCGTCTGTGTGCACTTTATTCCAATTCCCCATGAAAGGAAAGATGCTGCTAAGTCAGATTTCATAGGAACATCTCCAGGATTAGATCCAATTTATCTTAGCCTTTTTTATTCCTTCCTGGTTAGAGAAAGGTAGGTATGAGGGAAAACTGCATTACCTGTTCCATGATCAGTGGCAGTCAGGGTGACGCCTACCATTTCCATGATGACGGGAGGAGCTCATTGGAGCAGCCTGTAGGTTTCCTGTTGCATGTTACATGGAGCACTTCCTTTGTCCTTAATTACATGAATAATAATAGAATGATATCACAGAGGCCACTGGAACAGTTAGAGGAGAATCTGAATTTGACTTCTAGAATCCTAGAAACAGAACTGAGAGGGTGGATCACAAGGAGCATCTAGTCCAGTGTTTTCCAAACTTGGCAAATTTAAGATGTGTGGACTTCAACTTCCAGAATTCTCCAGCCACCATGAGAGTCAGTATAGGTCACACTATAAAACTGTGATATGGGCAAATGTATGGGCACCCAAAACCATGAGCACCATTGGGTACTGGATCAATTGAAACTTCTGAGTGGTCTTCAAATTGCATTGCTGTAGCCCAGCCAGGAGGTGACTAAGGAATGAGTGATTATGAGCAAGATCTCCAAGTCCAGGAAGGACACAGTTGGTGCATGAGATGAATCAGTGCAAATGCCCCTAGCCAGTTAGGATTCCTAATGCAGGATGAGCAGACTGGAACGTTTGATTGTTTAGGAGGGCTGCCCAGACACATACAGAAGGACCACAAGAAGCAGCAGTTGTTGTGATACCTGTGTTCTTCAGCATTTCCTTTCCAATACCTTTATACCCAATCTTCCTGATAGTTCTGATGCTTCAGCTTTGGCACTGGTCAACAATTCTAACTCAGGGATGGGTAGACAGTTTTGGGGAGGGGAGGCAATCATGTGGGTTCTAGACAAAAATGAGCTGTTACTGAAGATAGTAGTCATCTCACTTTTTTGACCTGTTATAAGGAGAAAGGATAGAAACTCTGGAAGAGAAGAATTTTTTCTGACTTCTCCCAGAGAAATGGCAATACCTCCTTGTGGAAAGTTCATCTGATGAAAAGATGATAATGGAGGGAGGGATGCAAGCATTTCTGGAAGGAGGAAAAAATTTGCCTGGTACTTACAGCTCCACGGAGAAGAAAAAGGAGAAAATAGAAAAGTAGTTGTAAGTGCTGAAGCTGTCAAAACTAGGAGAAAGAATCTGAGACTAGACAGGACTGATAATAAAATGCAGTGCAACACCAAGAAACAAGCAGCAAGAAATTCATTACCGCGTAAAAACAGGAAAAAGAGATATAAAAAGTTAACTGTGTTGTATACTGTATATGTAATGAGTGGATTGCTAGATTCTGCAGTAACTGATCATTATTAGAACTTCATGAATATTATAGCACATCACATGAGCCTAGTTATTGACTATTCTTGTTTAGCTCTGTATACCAGTTGAATATCTAGAAAGATTTATTGCTGCTAATGCTCTGAAAATCTTTTCTTTTTAATTGATTATATTTGTTGTTGTATATTTTTATACTACGTAAGAGTAGTACTAGTAATTCTGATGCTCACTTATATTCCTAACCTTATATTTATCGGAAAACATAATCTGTGTGGTACAGCAATGGATCGTTATGTACATTAATAGAAAAATGTACAGGGAACATTCTTGTAACTTCAGTAATAACCTATTTATATAGTGTTATTACATTCATGAAAACATACGTTGGTAAAAGCAAGGGAGACAAGAACAGTTTAAATGGTTATTCAAATCACTTCGTTCTATTAAAAAAATATGTATTTTACACCACCACTGCATCACAATTTTTGTGGTATCTTCCTTTACCCTTAAGACAAAAAAAAAGGCTATTGTCGTTTACTGCAGCTGCACAAATATTCATACCTATCTAGACTGAAAATACTACTATCCAGGGCTTTTTTTTTTTTATTGAAATTTTTTTAAAAGTTTTACAAATAAACAACCAACAACCCTCACCCAATCCCTCCCAAACCCACCCCTCCCTTCCCCCTCCCCAAACTTCCCAGAACTGAATATAGGCTTATTTAAAATTTTAAAAAACCTAAACAAATTTTTACAACTTATAAAATAGTTAATAATAAAATATAGATAACATAAGCATTTAAAAAAAAGTACTTAAAAAAAGAGGAAAGAGAGAAAGAAAAAGAAAGAAAAATAAAAAAAATAAAAGAAAAAAGAAAGAAAGAAAACAAAAGACGGAAAAAAAGAGAAAACAATCTATACAAACTATGAAAAAGCTAAATAATATTTTTCCATATCCAAATTATATTGTATAAAATTTATCCATTTTTCCCATACAACAAAAAATTTCTCTTGAGATTGCTCCTTTAAGAAAGCCGAAATCTTTGCCATTTCCGCCAAGTAAGAAACTTTATAAAACCACTCTTGTAAAGTAGGCAAAGATTCCTTCTTCCAATATTGCCCTACTAACAGCCTTGCGGCTGTAATCAAATTTAACATCAATATAACTTCCTTAGCATCACAATCAATAACAATACCTAATAAAAATAATTGCGGGGTAAATTTAACCCTCCTTCTAAAGATTCTTTGAATATTCCACCATATCTTAATCCAAAAAGCTTTTATATTTTTACACGACCACCAAATATGATAATAAGTAGCATCCAAACAACCACATCTCCAACACTTAGGCTGTAGATCAGGGTACATAATAGACATTTTTTGTGGATCAAGGTGCCATCTATAAAACATTTTGTAAAAATTCTCTCTTAAATTCTGCGCCTGTGTAAATTTAACATTCCTCACCCAGATAAGTTCCCAAGTATCCAATGGGATTGGTTCACCAATATTTTGTGCCCATTTAATCATACAATCTTTGATTAATTCAGATTCTGAATCCATTTCAACTAAAACCCCATAAACCCTCTTAATATGAGTTGGTCTTTAATCCCTTACTTGTTTAAAAAGATTTTCATCTTCTCTAAGCCAACCCATATTACGATCCGTCTTCCATCTATCCACTATTTGTCTATATTGAAACCATGAGTAAGTAATGTTTTCATGTACTAAATCTTCCAAAGATTTTAACTGCCAATTTTAACCATCCCATCTAAGTAGTTATCCAAAAAAGGTGCCAGAACTCCATTCTGGGCGTTCTATGACAAAAAAAGCCCTGGAAAAAAAAGCCCTATCCAGGGCTTTTTTTGTCATAGAACGCTCAGAATGGAGTTCTGGCACCTTTTTTGGATGGAACCTTGTAGGGTAGGCAAGGCAGGTTGTATGAGGTGTGTGAGTTCCAGCACCTTTTTTTTTTTTTTTTTTTTACAAAAAAAGCACTGCTACTATCCAAATATGTATAGTCTCAGTTTTCAGATTAGATAGAACAGCCCTTGTAGTAAATCTGATACCATTCCCATAACCTACCTATCGGTATCAACAAGAAAATGTTAAAGGACTCAGCTAAGCCTGACAGGATTAAATTAATTCCACTTAATCATGTTGTACAACATCTCACTCTCATCAACTGATTTGCTGCTTAGACCCTTCAAGAAAATGAACTGGAGAGACAAAACAGCTGAAACCACCCTGTCAGCATTTAGAAATGTGGTGGCATCCTTACACTAGTTAACGTGATTTGGCTGCATGAGAACCAAGCCACTCATCCCTGTCAGGATTCTTGCAAACTCATTTCCTGAAAGCATCTACAACTGGCAATGAATGCAGATGAGAAGAACATGCCTAGGCAGAGACTTAAATTATTGAAACGATCCCACATCATTCACAAAGATATGCACGTTTGTTTATTTATTTCCAAAAAGAGGTTCAATGACAACCAAATCATCTCCATGTTTATTTAGAATAGAATAATAACTTTATTGTCACTTTGAATGTACACTGATCAGCATATATTAAAATGAAATTTTGTTGCATTCAGCTCTCAAAGTGTCACCACCTCCAATATATACTACATAAATATGACAAAAACAAATAAATACAGAATTATGCATATACCCATATATATTATATGACACAGAGAAATAACAGTCTAGTTTGGGTTATGTATACAAGTGCATGGCAAGAAAAATGAATCTTGAGTTTACCAGATGGATGGCATAGGGAACAAAGCTATTACAGAATTGGGTAGTCCTACTAGAAATACTTCGAAACCTCCTCCCAGAAGGGAGCAACAGAAACAGACTGTAAAGTGGATGTGTGGGGTCTCTAACAATGCTTGGAGCTTTAAGCACATAGTGTTTATAAGCAGCACACTGAATACCAGGGAGCGAGCTTCCTATGATCTTCTCAACTGTCCTTACCATTCTCTGTATGGATTTACTATCTGAGTCACTGCTGCCACCAAACCAGAGAGTGATGTTGTTTGTTAAAATGCTTTCAATCGTGCCTCTGTAAAAAGTGGCCAGGACATGAGGAGAAAGATGTACTCTCCTCATACGATGCAGGAAATGCAGATGCTGGTTTGCATGCTTCACTAAGGATGATATGTGGAGAGACCAATTCAGATTGTTAGTTATTTGCATCCCCAGATACTTAATATTGTTGACCACCTCTAAAGCTGCATCTTAGATACTGAGTGGAGTATGACTCTGCTGGCTCTTTCTAAAATCTACAATCATCTCCTTTATTTTATCAACGTTTAGAACCAGGTTACTTTTATTGCCTTCACCTTTTCCCTATAAGCATCTTCATTGTCATCCTGGATAAGACCCACCACTGCTGTGTCGTCTGCATACTTCACAATATGATTCATAGCAGATTTTGCATAGCAGTCGTGGGTCATCAAGGTGAACAGTAGGACACAGCCCTATGGAGAACCTGTACTCAAGGAGATGGAATTGGAAACTTTCTTTCCAACTCACACAACCTATCAATAAGGAAATCAAGTATCCAATTGCATAAAGAAGTATTAAAACCTAATAAGCCCAGTTTGTTCACCAGATGCTGAGGGATGATTGTGTTGAATGCTGAACTAAAATCCACAAACACCATTCGCACATGAGTACTCTTCCCCTCCAGGTGCACCAATCTGCTATTATCAGGAAGATTGCTCCATTGATTGTTATTGTCCACTGTTGTATCAATGAACATGGGATGAATTGCTCACTTAACATGGGATAACTGCCCACAAAGGTGGGCAATTCGCATTTCTGTTATTTATTGCCACAGTATGTTGGGATATAAAAGGGCTTTACTCTGTCCAGATTAAGGTTGCAGTTCCCTGAAACTTTCGTGTCAATTAGGGTTGTTCATTTTTTCTCAGCTGGGGCCTATAAAGAACTACCTCCCAACTATGATACACAAAAGATAAGATTATCTACCTTATCAAACTCCCCATCAGTGGAGAGGTGCTGGAAGACAATCAAAAATTCACAAAAATACATGTTAATGTGTCCTGAATCAGAAAAAATCAAAAAGTGGCGTTAATTATAGCCATCAGTAGTGTGTGGACAAGATGAGAACTTGAAGCAGTTCAAAGAGATCATTGCCTCCCTCTTCCATATAAGCAGAGTCTCACCAAAGAATGTGCCATCCTACAATTGTCTAGCTACCGTCCTATGGAATGAAGAGATGTTATTCCAGTTGCATAGCTGGCTGCAGGATTGCATTCCAACAGCAAACATTCTGGCACAAATGGCAGGCTTCTGCTGCCAAACAAATGTCACTTCCAATCATTGTTACTCGTCAGAAAAAAATGATTCATTAATGGCCAGTAGCTGCAGTCCCTTACTAGTGTCAGATCTATTGTTGAGAGGATGGAACTGATCAGCAGTGGAACACAACTCTCAGCAGCAACCCAGCTAATTAGAAGCAGCAGCCAAACCTCAATAGGATGATCTTGGCTATTGAAGTCAGTTCAGTTGACTCTGGGAGCAAGGAACATTACCAAATACTTAGAACATGGGTGTCAAACTCGTTGAGTCATGTGACGTGTCACGACGTATTGCAGCTTTTTTTGCATTGCAGGGGCTGGGGCGGGCGCGGCCTCAGTATGATGCAACCGTTTGACACTCCTGGCTTAGAATATTACCAAATGCTAACAAACCCCATATATGCTCAGTGGCAGTCACCACATATAATGGTTGCAAATGGAGCTTCGAACATCGTCACTCTAAGAAAGGGACCCTGCAAACAACTCCAAAGACATCTGCAGCGTTAGTAGTTATAGGTCATATGTGTTACATTAGTGAGCTTTTGGTTCAAAGAGCAAGTAGCTTTTAAAATTAATGCCAGTACAAATATCTTGATCTTTTATTGGAGGAAGTGAACTACTAGTTTTAAATATTCAACACTTTAATGTATTTGCAATCTCACTTGAAAAACAATGTTCTTAAAAATGAAATTTAGTACAGTATATTTTATATTTTCCACTTGAGGGCAGCCCAACATCAAGTTTTAAAAAAGGAACTGCATTGCAAAAGAAACAGGTTCCTTTTCAAGAAAGTTATTCTGAGCCTTGGAGGTGTTGTCCTCCTGGCTGTGCGTTTTTAAAACAGTAGCTGGTTTTAACTGCTCTGAACTATTCACTCTGCTGCAATATTAGCACTGCATGGCATGAGCCAGTTTAATTTTACACCCAAACACAATAACTTTCACTTTCTATGTTTGCAGAACTACTGTCTTGCCTCTAGAAGTGTTCTTATACAGCTATAGGAACAAGCATAGCAGTTGGCATTGAGTAGTAGGATGGCATGAGATATATGAGCATTTCCACTGCTTGGAAATGAAGTCATTAATATTTGCAGTTGTGTTCTGTGGTGAACAAAATAGTTTCACTAAAATTGAATATTTTGTGCCCTAGAAATATAAGGATCCTTTTATTAAGTAGCTTGAGGACTTGAAATTTATCCCAGAAAGTAGGAAAAGTTAAAAAAAAGTGAGGAGGTTCACCAAAGAGATGAAAGTGGATGGTAAACAATTGCTGAAAAATGTTAGCCCCAAAGAAAGAATCAATCAAAAAAACTGAACATGGAAAACAGATTCAGAACAAACAATAGTTGTTAAAATGAAGAGGGCCTGTGTTTTATGGCAACCTTAAAAGAGGTTGACCTGGAAATTGAACAAAGGACAGTTTGAGAAGTTGAGAGGATAGTAAGAAATAGAGACAATATAGTGACAAAACAAGACAGGGATAAGTGTGACAGAAGAACTACATAATTGTTGGGGTAGTTATTGTTTGTTAATGAAATACCTCACAAAAAATCTTGCTGTTTAGGAAATGGAAGACGATCTAACATACCTAGAAACCACCACATGGAGGAAAGCTATTCTAAAGTTGCAAATACTTTCAGCACAGCATTAATAACAAAGACTGTGTAACAATAGCATAAGATAGTTCTTTAAAAGTTCAGAAATGGGAGGATATGAAAGCAGTAGTTTTCTATTTTTGGACACAGCAACTGGTGTTCAGAGTAATACATTATTTCAACATGGAGACTTCACCTAGCTGTTAAAACATTCATACCCACCTAAACTGTAAATTTATTCCATTCGCACAAAATTGAGCTTTATATTGCCAAACTGCACCTTCTAATAACATGCATAATAATTTCCTTTCCCAATCATTATTATTCTCAAATAACTTTATTTCCATACACTGTATCTAATTATTTATTCATCTGCAACTTCATCTGCAATCAACCAAAACTTGCTTCTAAAAGATACTGGAGTACTGACTTCTGCCAAGATTGATAGGCAAATTTAATACAATAGCTCTATAAGTCAATACCTACCATAACAACATCCAAGCTATGTAGGTTTGTCAACATTGCTCATATTTCTGAGGCTTGGAAAGGTTGGGTGAGCTTTGGGGCAGGTCTGACTCTGTTCAGATTGATCCTAATTAGAGTACTGTTAAGAATTTTGTGAGATAAAAATGTAAGAACTTTGAAATAATCCTTACATTGGAAAATTTGTATTCAGTATAGCAAAGTACATGCTGGTCCTATTGGCTTAACATTAACAACTCTAATAGCAAATTTCAGCTAATAAAATGTTCAGAACTGGAAGGCGACAACTTTGGAAACAAAGCATTGCAAGAGTTTTAAAGGTAAGAGATATAGAGATGTGGGAAGTAGCAAGAATGGAAATGAAATCTACACAACCTAATTCACAGCACATATGTGGCTATATTACAAATAAATGGGCAAAGAGTAGTTTTGCTTAGAAATCTATGTCTGTCTGTCTGTCTGTCTGTCTGTCTGTCTGTCTATCTATCTATCTATCTATCTATCTATCTATCTATCTATCTATCTATCTATCTATCTATCTATCTATCTATCTAAATGTGGTATATTTTTATCACATAACCAAATTGGTTTGTAAAACCTAGAGGAAAGGGTGATTTTGAAGTTCCTCCACAGGGATATAATAATATAAAAGGTCATTTTTATTATTTCTTTTAATTGCCATGTTTCTATTTGATAAAACAGCAGATATTATGATTGCACAATGAGAGTTACTATTATATGAATTAGTCATCCATTTAAGACTAATAATATATGCATTTTAATGATAAACCTGACCTTTGTACAGCATGTATAATTACTTCTTGATGGGATATTTTGATATGAAGTCATGTCCAGATTGCTAATATGGACAATGAGCCAATTTGTGGATATTGGAAATCTTGAGTATACTATTATGTTTGGACTCAGGATTTTATGGAGGGTGTACTATGTTTTAGTTTCAGTGAACTTCAGGGGTGGATTGCATCCCTTTGTTGATTCTCACCTTTATATGGTTAAAAATTAGATAAATAAATTGGAACTGGTGTTTGAACTTCTGTTAGCTAAGATACTTAGATATAAAGTTAGTGTGCTTCTGCATCAAATTACTGGGGCAAATGATAAGGGAGAGAGACTATGTTCATTCTCCTGCTAGTCTACTTATATACAGAAGCTTCTAATGTGTAACTGGAATTGATATCCTCTTGAAATCTAAGCTAATTAGATGTAACCCTTCCTTTGGAGAATAAGGGACAATTGTTTACATTCTTTTCCTTGATAGCCCCTTATAATATTTCAGTATATTATAATATTCAATATTTCTTATTTTTTTAAGATAGATGTATTTTTAAAAACACCATGCTTTTTTTGAATGTGTGAACAGAGTTAATTTTTGGCCACAACTGAAAGAATAGCTTGAAATCAGGAACTGGCACACCCCTTCAGTAATGTTTGTTTGCAGCAGCTTTGGAAACTGGTTGCTTAGCAGCTTTGACTGCTGCTTTTGTTGAACTGTTGCAGGCAATTTGCTGCCAGAGTGAAATGAGATCTTTCCATCTTTCAGGCAGCTTTATCAAATGATTGGCTTTGTTTTCAACCCCATGGTGTGACATCTTTTTGAAATGAAGTTATTTTGATAAGGTTGGATTGTAGAATAGCTACACATATGAGGTCACCCTTCTTTTTAATGCTGGAGGCTCCTTATTCTGTATTGGAGGCTTGAATTGTCCTTCATCAGCTAAAGGATATCATATGCACATATGAATTATCGTCAACTCTGTAAAGTATTTTTGAAAATGATGTTTGCTATAACTCTGCGCTTAAAACAATCACTAGTATACATGTCACTAACTATAAATTATTGAACTCTGTCAGATACTAAGAGGCTAATCTTCACACAACAAATTTATCCTTGGTTAATTTAATCATTATTTACTCAACCCACATGATATACTGGACAAAATAGGGCTGGGTGAATACAATACTATGGTTATCAAATGTTTAGATGTGGTTTAATACATCACACAAATCTGACTTGATTGATTTTGAGTGAAGGGTCACCTTGCTTCGGTTTGTTCAACCGAAGATTTGATCCAAAGCAGTCTACTTCAATTTAAGATTCAGTCAAAGTAGTGACTTGCATATTAAAATCCCATATTAAGCAATCACTTAATTCAAAGAGATTTTCCCCTGTAGTACGATACATAAAATTGCAACTACACCTCGTGAACAGTCATATTTTCCCTATGTGGTCTCATCTTCTTTATCCCACAAAAAGGGATCAGCATATGTTTTTATCTTAGAATGATGATACATTGAGATATTTAACAGTGGATTTATATATGACAATAAGTATTTCAACTTAGAACATACAGAAGAAGCAAGTTCAGTTTCCTATGCAGCTATAATAGAAACTTTATTTCTACAGCAAAAACTGAAAGAGGAGAAAGAAGCTAAGCGGGCTCATCTGGATGGAAGACATGACTACATACTGTCAATTGTTTCTGCTTGTGTGAACCTAGAGAAAAATGAAGTGGAAGATGCTGTCCTTGAAGGAAATCAGGTAAGATGGAGGTAGATTCAGTTGTCAGACTCGAATTGAGTACAAAAAATAATTCTGTGCCTCGTAGACTGCTGCTGTGATTAGAAAGTGAAAGCAGTATTTTGTAATATTTTTAATTTTAATTAAATTAAGTCAATTTTTGAAAGCAAATACATATAAATGCTCATTTTTTTCACAGCACTTCCCTGGTATAGTTTGTTTTCTGTATAGCTGTTTTGCAGCCCTGAATTAATCATCAAGGAAGATAAGTGTGTTTAGGGCACCAAGCAATGGGGAACACCACAAAAGGTTTTTTCCCCCTCCTATCATGCCCTTAACCCTTTCACTGCCATACTGAACTAATTAGCAGCATTTCTTGAGTTTTAATGTCTTACCTGTTAAAGAATGGAAGGGCTGAAGAGCACTTTTGTTAGGCTGTTATTTAAGGCATCTATTGGCCTTAATCTGGCATTGCCATTTTGACAGTTATCATTATTTAGAAAACTGTAGCTCTATGGCACACAATATAGTTGTGGATGGTTCTGAATAGTGCCTTGTTTCTGAGTGGGCTACAGTTCCAATCAAATATTTGGATCACATCACAGAAGGCAACTGGCCTTATCTGAGAAGGAAAACAGCATTCTCTTCATGGAGAATGTGTGATGGAGGCTATTACAGCTTTTCTAGATCAACCTCTGCAACATTTCTAAAAAGTGATAATTAGTCTATTCTCCAGGGAAATTGAAACAAATCTAGAATGCTAGAACCTAGATTACAGATAAATAACAATAGCACTTAGACTTATATACTGCCCAAAGTGCTTTACAACACTTTCTGGGCGATTTACAATGTCAGCATATTGCCCCCAACAATCTGGGTCCTTGTGTTACCAACTTCAGAAAGGTGGAAGGTTGAGTCAGCCTTAAGCTGATCAGGATCGAACTCCAAACTGTGTGCAGCCTGCGATGCTGCATTCTAATCACTGCACCACCAGGGCTCATCAGTAATCAATAAATGAGATTATTATAATGTTTGTAGTGTGCTTAAAATCAGAATGGTCATAGAATGGGGCCAATTCCCTTTGAACCACCTCCTGAGTATGGCTTAAAATTTGAACTAATCATATTTTTTTAAAAAATAAAGCTAACCAGTTAAAATATAATATTAAAAGCTGATATTTTGAATTTCTCCACACGCTTGCATTTATTGAACAATAGTAGCTTGATTTCCATATCCAAGATTGGAGCCTTGATTCACATTTTAGATGCATATTGTTGATCATATGAAACAGCAATTGACCCAGTTAAGTATCTGCTGAGAATATATGCTGAATGTGAATATATAAATATATATATATTATAAATTATATAAAATTATAGGTAAATGGTCTTACTGAGTACTCTGTTGTATGCATTCCTTTTAAAATTCTATGTATAAACCTTTAACTTTCCATTGTTTAATGTTTAACAGATTGAGCGTATTGATCAATTCTTCACTGCTGGAGGTTTTCGTCATGTCATGTTTTATTATCAAGACATGGAGGCACCAGAAATAGGTATCCAAACAGATGCCTGTGGTACTATTTTCTCAGATGGTAAAGATGATGACATTGTATTTATAGACTGCTAGATCCTGCAAGGCAGCAATTTAGAAAAAGTAAAAAATATGATAAAACTGAATGACAAAATCATACAATAAAATGAATCACCAAAATCGTTAAAACATCAGGCAGGCACCAGTTTAACCGTGAAAGGAAAGAAGAAGTGAAGAAGATCACTCTGCCTTGATTTCTTTGATATAAAAAGGAGAGAGGTGGAGAGAGAAACTCTTTGCCAGGCTTTCAAGGTTCTATTATTGTACCTTGCAATAATAAAATAGAATTTCAGAATTCCTTGTGGAGCCTTTTTCCTGACTTGACTACCTCAAATGACTGAATCTTTAGCATGGAAAGCTGGAGACCTCAAACCTCCTCTTCCAGAAGCTCTCAGTTTTATGCCTTGATAATTCATCCTTTTCTTCATCAGTTTGGAAGATGTAAACTATTATCATGGATATAAACAATCAAATTTTATTTTAAAAAATTGTTGAAGGCAATGCATACAGATTTGACCTACTCATGATGATTTAACTAGCAATTTAAAGGGAAACAAAAGAAAATCCAATATTTTGAACAGATCAGAAAACACACTTGCCTGCCATGTGAAATACTCACTGTCTCAACATTTCCATAACAAGATAATTCCAAATTAATATTCAGATTTCAAGAAGATTCTGCAGAGAAATAGGTGCTATTTTGAAGCCCAAACCAATGCAAAATAAGCACCATTTCCCAATTTGTACAATAAATAGAGATAATTAGATGAGGTGATAGTAACAGTACAGTACATACAATAGGATATAGAGATGAAACCTGGTACAAATTCCTGAATACATGTTTTGCTTGTGTCTATATAAACTACATAAAATTTTCTCCCCTTTACAGGACATGAAAGTTCAACAGGAACCAATCCTGCTTCTGCTAAAGGCAAAAAGACTAAATTATTCGTGACAGAGGGAGATGATGTAGCTTTAACTGGTATATGTGTATTCTTCATTAGAACTAATCCTTCTAAAGTAATTAATGCAGAGAATATACATCGTGTAAGTATTTTCTATATGTATCTTTGGTCACTTGATTATAAGAAATTGTAGCATTGCCTGAGGTCATCCATTTTCTTGTCAATCATATACATGGGATTTAGCAAAGAATTTATATCTAAGTCAGCTTAGATATATATAAATATTGGACCACTCAACATTGATCGTACTGGCTTGAAATAAGACCTGCAATATCAAAAGATTTGAAATAAGACCTGCAATATCAAAAGATTTGGAAAGCACACCAAGATGGAGAAAGCTGAGCTAACAACTATTAATGCTTTTTTTCTTTTTCATCATCAGGAAGTAGTTTTCAATATGATGGATGCAACAAATGGTGGTTTGCTAAACAGTGTTCAGCATTTGCTATCCGATATCTTCATCCCAGCTTTGAATACTATGAACTATGGTTGGGGAGAGATGAGTAGTTCCCAGAAAGGGGGTAACATCAAGCAGGACTTCATTGCATCCCTGGAGGGATTTGTTAGTGTCCTCTCAGGAGCTCAACAGAGCCTGATGGAGAAGGTGAGCTTGCATTTATCTTTTAGCTGTTTCTGCCAGAAAGAAGAGGAGTTAAAGAACAATGAAAAAAAAATACATACATGTCAGTGCTAAATCTACCATCGATAAAATACTAAAAATGTAGAAAAAACTAATTTAGAAGAGCATTTTAGCAATTTTGCAAATATTTCTGTTGATGTTTTCTTCTCTACACATCTTTTAAGTGCGGGAATTCTGTATTGGTCTTTTTCTTACTTGGTGAAAAAAGGAAGGTATGGCAACTGCAAAAGGGATGATCATATAAGGGCTTCTATATATCTAAATCTTATCTATGTATATGTATATCCAGCTGAACTGTAACATAAAATGGATTAAAGAAGCAGTTGTATAAATAGAAACCTGGGAGCAATATGGCTGTAAAGTGGGATGTCACACATGACCGCATCACTTGGCAGCTGCAATCCCAACAAGTCCTAGTTGCTGTTGTTAAGTGAGGATAGTGAGTCATTAAGTGAGGATCTTAGGTGACTGAGACTTGTGATTTCTTGCTGACTTCCAACAAGCAAATTCAATGGGGAAGCCAACAGGAACTTGCAATTTCCAGTCACAAGAGTGGAGAAGTGGAGAAAGAGTAAAGCTGATTACATCAATAAGAATATTCACTTACATATCATATTTTAAAGATGCCATTATGTATATTTGGGACCAGAACTAATATATCAACGAGATACAAAGTTTCTGTTCATGTGTGTTCTACAACACTATCCTCTGTCCATTTTAAAGTTAATTTAAGGATAATTTGATGAATTTATTTGGGTAGTAGGGAAGGATCAAGACTATATTTCAAAAACCGTTCTTGTTATTATATATATATATATATATATTTATTTATATTTAGTATTTCTTAACCACCCAGGTCTGTCAGAAAGAGGTTCTAGGCACTATACAATATAATCCAGAGTTGCTGTGAGTTAGGCAGCAGACAAGTATCATAAATCATTATTGCTACCTGATGTTCAAAATAATTGTTTTGTATGAATTATGGCAACAGGGATGTACTAGAGGTGCTAAATATGTGCAAGAAGTACTACCTCAAAACTGTATTCCTGGCAGCAGAGTTGAACCATTTTAGATGGCAATAGGGATTGCATGATATAATGTCTTTCCATGCAAAGCAAACATAATTCTACCAAAAAATAAACAAAACAAAACAAAAAAACCCTGTGTGACAAGATATGGAAAAAAGATTAAACCTTTCTTCCTAAAGCCTCTTTTTTGTTGTTACGCGGAAGAACTTTCATAATGAAAGATTCAATTGTGTAAGCCCTATCTGCAGGCAGAAGTTATTTAGGCTAGAGACCAAATAGAAAGAATTATAACAAATGTCTGTTTTGTTTGTGGCAGATCAGTTTTTAATATAAATAGAATATGGACGAGGAGACTCTTTGAACTTCTGTTGGAAGAAACTCAAAGTCTAGCAGACAGACCACTTAGAAGTCACAAGGGCAATAATATTATTCTAGGGTTTTCAACTGTAACTAATTTGCAGTTGTTCAGGTGCTGTGCACAACAAACTAGCATGGAATAATATGTAAATAACCATTGGTCTCACATACCAACACCTTGGGCAACACCCATAGTTACAATTTCTTGGGCAGAGGTATTGAAATGTATAGAATAATTGCCTAATACACAATTTAGGTGGTCCTGAAGAAGTGTGAAACCTATGATCTGAAAATGCTAAAAGGACCAGCTGATTTTCTGGCGGTAGCAAATAGCATGGAGACTGTGGAACGAATAGAAGCTTGCATGAAAGTGTGGATTAAGCAAATTGAACAGGTACCGTTTGGATGACTATTCTATTGCACATGGAGTCCTGTATATACAATATGCAACTACTTATCTTTCTCATAGAGAAAGGGGGGGAGGAATTGCCAAATGCATTATTTTCACATGCATGATTCTTATTCAATAGTGTCTCTGGAGCTGTTGTTAACTATGATAATCCCTTTTTTCCCCTCTGTAATTGAAAGATACTCATGATGCTGATTTGCAACAGGGAATAACCATTGTAAAACAGATTAGGATGAATCAATTACCGTACTCTCCTATTTCTAAACCAGTTTCACGGTAGCAGGAAAACTAGCAACCACAATCACTATCCATCTAAAACCACTTTTTAAACAATGTAGAAAGCCTATCAGATTTAGGCTGCAAAAATCTAAATAGAAAAAAAATCATTGTTTTCTATTTCTTTGCTATCTTATAGAGGTGGCCCAGAATTTTGCAGCCACATTAGGTAGACCTTAAGAATGTGGAAACTCCATATCCCATTGTATTCAATCCAGTTTCTGTTTCAGGGGTTGGTGAAAAATCTTGTGATTTCTGCTTGTTGCTTTATTAATTATGCTAATTCTTTGTTGCTCCAATCGTCCTTTGTAAATATAGGTGAATTAGACTATGAGAGTTTTTAGCGTATTGCCAAAACTGGAGCAAATTGCAAACAGATTGCTGATAATTCCCTGCCATACTTTGAATTATTTAAGCAAGGTTGCTTAATGCCACTGCCTGTTAGGACATCTTTTCCAATTACAATGTACAGGTAGTTCTTGATTTACAACCAAAATGGAGGAAAGAAGGATGGAGGAAGAGAAAGAGAAAGAGAGAGAGAGAGAGAGAGAGAGAGAGAGAGAGAGAGAGAGAAGAAAAAAAAGGAAAGAAAGAAAGAGAAATAAAGAAAGAAAAGCTCAACTCACATGGTATCATGTTCTTAGAATATTGCAAAAAGCGACTTCCGGTGGATCTGCGCGTGCGATGGCGGCTACTTTGTAGCCGTCCTCCTGGGTAAGTGTTTGAATCGCTATGAACAGCGGCCATCAGCTGTTCAGCGGTTCAAAATCCCCCTCCAGGGCAAAGGGGGGGGCAGAGGGTTGTCTGAATAGTGGTAGAGCCACTCTCATGCACCCCCAAGGCTTTTTTGGGGGGGTGAGAGGAGCGCTCCCACAGAGTTCAGACTGTCTCCGCTTCCCAGCTGCTTTTGTCCCTAGGGACAAAACAAGCTGCTGCAACCACCTCCGCAATTAAAGTGATCTGGTGAGTTTTTTTTAGAGGCAGACAGAGCTGAGTAGAGGATTTAGCTTTTGCTTTCTTTGATTTTATTTGGATTTTAAGTTTAAAGATTTACTTTTACTTTTATATTCCTTCTTTTTATTTTTTTCTTTTTGTTGAAAGGGAAAGTAAAATGGCGATCGGCAAGCCTTTCGGTTTTTTTTTTTTTTTTTTGGGAAGGTAGAATGGCGATCGGCAGGCTTTTTGGTGTTTTTTTTTTATCCTTTTTTTTTAATGATTGGAACGGAATATGGATTTGATTTTGATGTTGGGTTTGGATTTTAGAAGCATTATTATTTTTGTTTAACTTCTTTGTTTTGCTTTTTGTACTTTTAAAAAAATGGAATGGATTTTTTCTATTTAATTATTTTTTTCTTCTTCCCTTTTCTTTTTTTAACTCCTTTCTTTTTATTATAATGATCTCCTTTTGAAGGATTTTTTGATTTTTTGGAGTTAATCTCTCTTTTTCTTTTGTTTAATTTTTGTAACTTTTAAGAAGGAGTAAAGATTTTTCTAAGATGGCTCCAAAGCGTTCAGTATTTTTTTGTTATAATGATCTCCTTTTGAAGGATTTTTTGAATTTTTTTGGACTTAATCTCTCTTTTTCTTTTGCTTAATTTTTGTAATTTTTAAGAAGGAGTAAAGATTTTTTTTAAGATGGCTCCAAAGCCTCCAGTAATTCCTACAGCTCCTAAGGTGTTTCTTCTTCGGTGTTATCATCAGCGCAACAACCTAAATCAATAGCTTCACCCTCTTCCTTGGTACAGCCAATAATTGTGAAGGATTTGCAAGATATGATGGGAAATGTTATATCTCAAATTAGGGCAGAAATGAAAGAGATTTTAGAGGAAAATAATAAGATTTTGAGGCAAGAGATAGTTTTGGCTCTAAAAGGAGTTGCCTCTGTTCTTGAAAAGCTGAACTCTCGTGTAGAAGAGGTAGAAGAAAAAGTGGAATTGATGGAGGGAAAATTTGAAAGCATGGAAAAAGAAATGGAAAATGAGATTCTTATGCTTCAATATAGACAAATGGAATATGCCTTAAGAATCAGAGGTTTGGGAGAGTCTGTGCAAGGAGATCTGAGAGAGATGGTTGCAAAGGACTTTGCTGTGATTTTGAATAAAGAAAAAGAGGAAATACTTAGTGAAATTGAAAAATTATTTAGAGTTAACTCTGTGGTGGCAGTGCAAAAGAATTTGCCAAGAGATGTGGTAATTTACTTTGGGAAAAGATCCCTGCGCAACGAAATTATACAAGCTTTTTATAAGAAGAGATTTCAAATTGCTTCACAAGATGTTATAATTCTAAAGGAGATCCCATCTAAAATTTTAAGAAGAAGAAAGGAGTTTGCTTTTTTAGCAGATGAACTTAAAAAGAGACGAATCTTGTTCAGATGGGATGTTCCGATTGGAATGGTGGTGAATTACCTGGGGATATGTTATAGACTTAATACTGTTTCTCAAGCAAAAGACTTTTATACTTCGGTCCTGGGGGTATGTTCATCGCCATCTATTAAGTTTAAAGCTTTGGAAGAAAAGAAGGTAGAATTGCAGTCTGAAGAGCCTATACTTATGAAAATTGGGAAACCTCAGTTTGAGGGGCCTCAACAAGTTGAGATGGAGGAGCAGAGGATAACCTGTGCAACATATAACTGTAAAGAAAAGGAGCAACAGAAGAAGGTTAAGGAAGCCTCACAACTATTGGTTTCTGAATCTGTGGGAGAAGTAGGATTTATAAATTTTTTGGAGCAACCTTTAAGGGTAGAATTGCAGTCTGAAGAGCCTATATTAATGAAAAATGGGAAATCTCAGTTTGAGGGGCCTCAACAAGTCGAGATGAAGGAGCAGAGGACAACTCGTGCAACATATAATCGTAAAGAAAAAGAGCAACAGAAGAAGGAGTTTAAGGAAGCCTCACAAGTATTGGCTCCTGAGTCTGTGGGAGAAGCAGGATTTATAAACTTTTTGGAGCTACCTTTAAGGGCAGATTTCAAAGCACTTCTTTCGAGATTTATGGATAAGAGAGACTGACAAGGATGGAGATCGAATGAAAATTCTAGATAAGATGTTTAAGTTTAAGTACTTAGTTTAAGTATTCAAAAGAGTACTGAGTCTGTGGGAGAAGCAAGATTTACAAACTTTTGGGAGTTAGCTTTAAGGGCAGTTTTCAAAGCACTTCTTTTGAGGTTTATGGACAAGAGAGACTGATAAGGAATGTGTTTATTGTGGATGGAATTTGTTATTGGTAAAGATTTAAATGTGTATAAGGGAATTTTAATGGTTTATGGACAAGAGAGACTGATAAGGAATGTGTTTATTGTGGATGGAATTTGTTATTGGTAAAGATTTAAATGTGTATAAGGGAATTCTAATGTTTTAAGTAATGTTCAAATTTGTGTTTTGGAGGGAGTTTATAAAGAATGATGGATAATAACATAAGTATGATATGAAAAGGTTCAGAGTATATTATAATGTGCTTAATGATTGGGTTTTTTAAAATTATTATTATTATTATTATTTTTAAGAGAAGATAACTTGTTTAATTAAATGTACCTAGATTTGTTTAGGATTTATATGTCTTTTAAATTTTTTTTTGATAGGAGAGAAGATTATGGAGATTGAATGAAAATCTTAGATAAGAAGTTTAAGTTTAAGTATTTAGTTTAAGTATTCAAAGAGTATTTAGTTTTAATGGTATAATGAAGGTTTATATGTTTATTTTTGTGTTCTAGGATAAAGAAAGAGGGAGAGATTAGATTTTATATTGTAGGTATAGATATTCAAAGAAAGTAATGTTTAAATTTGTGTTTTGGAGGGAGTTTATACAGAATGATGGATAATAATATAAGTATGATACTAGAAAATGTTTAGAGTATGTTATAATGTGTTTAATGATTGCAATTATTATTTTTTAGAGAAGATAACCTATTTAATTTAATGTATTTAGATTTGTTTAGGATTTATATGTGTTTTAAGTTTTTCTTTTCTTTTTCTGAAAAATTTTAATTAAGCCTGTACTCAGCTCTGGGAAGGTTGGGGGAGGCTTTGGGAGGTTTGGGGAGGTGGGGGAGGGTATGGGAAGGTGGGGGGGTTTGGGGAGGGGATTTGTTTTGTAAAATTTAAAAAACTTTCAATAAAAAAAAAGAATATTGCAAAAAGCTTCTATTTTAGACAAATTACCATTTTTGATTTAAATTTTAGGTCATTGCTGAAAATAACCAGCTACGGAAAGAGGCAGATGACCTTGGTCCACGAGCTGAGCTGGATCACTGGAAGAAGAGGCTATCCAAATTTAACTATTTATTGGACCAGCTCAAGACTTCAGATGTAAAGGCTGTTCTTGGTGTACTTACAGTTGCTAAATCAAAACTTTTGAAGGTTTGTCAGTTAGATTATTGAAGAACAATTTATATTCTACCTAAAAATAATATTTTTATAGCAGTGCATTTACATTTAAAATCTTTCAGCCCAATGAGTTGAAAGGCAATTTGCTCTGAAATCTATCACATTTCAGAATTAAAATACAAAATGTATATTTTAAAAAGTGGATATCCAAAATCATGCTTGTAAAAAGACTTTTCTTTTTGTCTTCCAAAAGACAAAGGGGAAAGCTGCAGCTTGATATAGTAAAACATAACATTGTTTGTTTGTTTATTTATTTATTTATTTATTTATGAGACTTATATACCGCTTTAAGTGCAAGCACTCTCTAAGCGGTGTACACCAGTAAGCAATGTATATATATTTACATTGCCCCCAACAATCTGGGTCCTCATTTTACCTACCTCGGAAGGATGGAAGGCTGAGTCAACCTTGAGCTGGTGAGATTTGAACCGCTGACCTGCTGAACACAGTCAGCTAAAGTGGCCTGCAGTACTGTTATTGTTTTGAACTTACTAAAAAAAAATCCTAAAATACAAATGAGTTTGCCAGATACTTTAGCTTGGGAAAACAATCTCCTGGTAGAATTCCTACCTCAACTTTAAGTGCTGAAATAATAAATCATGATGGTTAAAATTCACAGAATGCCTGTGAATTTTAACCAGCATGATTTATGATTTCAGCGCTTCAGGTTTCAGTCCACATCTTCTAGAAGCTGCCAAGTCTTGTCTGCGATAATATTTTATTGCTGTCACTGAATTAGTATTCTGATTTTTGTGTGATTTAAGAAACATGCTAACTAGGCTTAGCATGTTTGCCGGGCAAATTTCCTTTCTAAAATACCAGATGTTCTTTTAAATAGCATTTGTTTCATTTTCATTTTCCAAGAGTTGGCGAGAACTGGATACCCAGATCACTGACGCGACAAATGAAGCCAAAGACAATGTGAAATATCTGTATACCCTTGAAAAATGCTGTGACCCTCTGTATAACTGTGATCCTGTAAGTTTAAAATGTCTGGTCATTGGACTGCACAGAATGCCCAGTTCATAAGTTAACGGTTGTGCATGCAACTGTGACTCAATTGAGTGAGTTATAACTTAATAATATCTCCTGTAATGTATGGTTATGGGTTATATAGATTTCAACAGTCTCATAAATGCAGAAAATCTTGGCAACTTTAAAAATTACTTTATCTGGTCAAGGACTGCAACTATTATTTGGGATGATGGCAGAAGCCCTTGTGCCCTCAGGCTAACTGATATAAATGGTGTTAGTTATACGATGTTTCACATCACAATTCATCTTGTTGGCATTTCAGGTGATCATGGTAGATGCTATTCCAGGACTCATTCATGCTATCAAAATGATCCACAGCATCTCACGCTATTATAACACTTCAGAGAAGATAACTTCCCTCTTTGTAAAGGCAAGTTGTAATGGCTCTTCTTCAGAACTGGAATTAAGCCACTTTAGGCCATCAAAAACTGTTCTGTAGAGAATAATAACGTGTCTATTTGTTTATTTACTCATCACATTTATACACCACCCAACTCATTAATAATTTATTAAACTTGTTTGCTGCCCTGTTCCCAACAACTCTGATCCATCTTAGGAAATACAGACTTACCTTAAGTAATGAAATACAATTTTTGAAATCTAGAGAAGATTTAAAAAAATAATTAAAAAATAGGACCTATTGAATCCTGAAATGGAGATCATTGATAAATTGTTTGGACTGATTATTAGGATAGATGAATTGGGTTTATCATTACATCATAGCTAGACATATTGACCCAAGGTCATCCATATTGTTCTTTACAAAAACTTAGTTACACACATTTAACAGCTGGGTGGGGAAGAATAACAGGTTATGTTAATTGCAAAACTGGAAACTAAAGAAAAGTCTACAATGAAAAGTAAATAATGGAACTCAGCAGTTGATCCATTATAACTAGTAGTGAGTTATGAGGGATTGTAGTTTAGTAACATCTGAACGATTGCAAGTTACCTATCACTGATTTAGTTGCTGGCTGTGACAGAAAATGGACCTCAAACTTCTTTGTTCCACACAAATTTTTGAGACAAAGCCTATCATTTTACTTACAGGTTACAAATCAAATGATAACAGCCTGCAAAGCATATATTACTAATAACAACACTGCCACCATCTGGGATCAACCGCAAGATGTAGTTTTGGAAAAAATACAAGCTGCTATAAGACTTAAGCAGGTAAATAGTTGGTAGAAGCCAGAACCAGTAAATACAACCTTCCTGCTTGAGTCAGTTGGGGAGGATTTAATTTCCAAAAAGGGCAAAATTGGATTTTAATTTCACTAGCAAAATAACTTAAGAGCCTTTATGAGTATTATGAACAATGTTGCAGTTAACACTGACTTTCATATATTTATATCTTGGTTTATGTTGCTAAGGAATACCAAAACTGTTTTCACAAGACCAAACAGAAATTGGAAGAAAATCCAGCTGAACGGCAATTTGATTTTAGTGAAATGTATATATTTGGAAAATTTGAAACTTTTCATCGCCGCCTACTTAAAATTATGCACATCTTTGATACTATCACAACTTACTCAGTCTTACAAGATTCGAAGATGGAAGGATTAGAAGTAATGGCAACTAAGTATCAGGTATGCAGTGCTGTTTTTTTTTTTTTTTTTTACCAATATTACTTGGGTCTAGAAAACCACAATTTCTTTGGCCTCCATATATTTTGCACTGTAAGTCACAGCATTTGGAACCACTGGCCATAATAATGGTGGGAACGGAGTCTACAACATTTCAAGGGCAAAGTATTTGAATGATTGCCTAGAGAGAGTATTGGAGATAAAAAAAATATTCTTTCTTTATGCTGGATTAGAAATTCTCTGAATTCTACAGACTGCCTAAACTGAACTGCTTCAGAGCTTGCACATCCCACTAAGCCATGATATTTTGTTTCTCATTTAGCATGATGTGAAGTCAGCGAGTCTTTGTAAAGCATGATGAATGTTTAACACCTGTGAAACAAGCCACTTTGACCTTTTCAGCAAGCTGTATTAAAACAAACTGTGATTTAATGTGAGGTATGAACCCGGCCACTGTGACAGCTATTTGTAGAGTTAGCCTGCTCATTAGTCTCTGCTTTAAAATCACCACTTGAGCTGGCAGTTTGTGTCGAATGTCTAAAACTAGCAACTTGTCCAAACTGAGTATATTGAGTTAGTAAGTAAAACAGATTGCCTACTGGTTTCAAATTGTAGTAGCCCTACATAAGCAGCTCTTAATGACTTCCTGCAATATAAGTTCTTGTGTTAAGTTCCAGTATGTGTGTACATACATGCCTTCAAGTGTTGACTTCTGATGATTGGCTGGACAAATCCCTGAAGTTTCCTTGGCAAGATTTCAGAAGTGGTTTGCCATTGCTTCCTTCCTAGGGCTGAGAGAGAGTAATTGGCCCAAGGTCATCCAGGTAGCTTCATACAGTATCTAAGGTAGATGTAGAACTTATAGTCTCAGATTTGTAGCCTGATGCTTTAATGACTACATCATAGAAAATATTACTATGTCTATGGAAATTCTCAATCATCTAGGTCAGACATGTCAAACTTGCAATGTCATGGAGCTTTTTCCCCATTGCCGGCAACGGAGTGGGTGCAGTTTCCTTGTGACGCATCCAGCCCATGGGCTGGCAGTTTGACACCCCTGATCTAGGTCATGGGTCTTCAAACTTTTTATGACTTTTTATAACTTGTGGACTTCAACTCCCAGAATTTCTCAGCCAGGCACGCTGATGTCCCAAGAGTATTTTTTCCAAAAGGCAACTGGACTTCCTTGTTTTTTTTTTTCCTTTGAAAATGTGTCTCTTTTCCTCCAGGAAGCTTCTTCAATTCAACTTTTTGGAAAACCTTTGATAAAAACATTCCTATGTTTTCTATAGGAAATGCATAAACATGATTAATAACTGTGATGGTGATACCTGTACAATTTAGTTTCCCCAGTAGGCAAGCCATCTAATTTCTTCCTCATGCCTTTCTGGTGACAAAACCTAAGTTTATTTTCCTGGCTGGCAAATTTGAGCATATTGAGATAGCATTCTGGGTAGCAGTGCTCTCAGGCCATATCCCATAGTATTGCTGACTGCAAAACTGGCAATGGCAAGTGGGTCCTAAAACTCCTTCTAGCTTTGTATGAGACAGTGTCTTGCTTTGTAGGGGAAAGAATTCTGTCTCAGGGATTAGAAGTAATACCAAAAAACAAAAACACAAAAAAACCCCACAGAATTTGCAGAGATGACAAAGTTGACGTTTGATTAGGGAAAAAGAATAACTGCATTTGTCAGTGACTGGAAACCCTTTAAGGATTTTTTGTTGAAAATGGGAAAAATGAACTAGTGATTTATAGGTTTGGCAATTAAAGTAGAATGTGGAAAGAAGGGAGCTACCATATAACTGTAGAGAGAAAGGACAAAATATAACTGAATTTATAACTGCTGTAAAGAAGATTGAAAGCCACTTCTATTTATTTTTCTTTTTTTCTTATTTATTTACTTACCACTTTTCTTTATTTCTCTTTCTCTTTAAACTTTTGCTGTTTTTACTCTGTAAAAAAATTCTTCAATAAAATTAATGCTAAAAAGAAAGAGCAGTAATAAGGATAATTAAAGAAAAGACATCACAATTTAGTGTCCCAGTAAAAATAAGATCTGTAATGAGGCTGAAACTTCAAGAACTCGGTCTGTTCATTATGAATCTACATTAACTAAGACTATGCCTACTCAAAAATAAGGCTCAAGAATTGCTTTGGACTTGTATAAACATAGCCTTTGCTATTCATTGAAAAAAACCTGCCATTTTTTTCAATCTTGATCACATCCTAGAAAAAAAGATGTGGCTGCTTTAAGAAGTCATCTAATACGATTTTTAAAGTAGCTATATTGTTTTCACATTCATGCAGAAACCTAAAAAAATATATACTTTTGCTTGAATTTGTGGCATAGAAGAGCTGCTGTTGATACAAGTTCCAAAACACTTTATTCCAAGTCGTTTCCAAAGGGTGCGTAGGCAGAGTATTGGCATTTTGTCAATTCAGTTTTTGTAACTTTCTCCAAAGAATTGTGGAAATTAATTTTTTGATGTTATAAGGGATTTTGAGTTTTCATACACTTGCTGAATGTTAATGTAGTGAAATATCTTATTGTACTTTTACCTGTACAGACTGCAGCAATGAAGGAGCAATGGGAGGTAATTCATGACAGGGCTGTTAATGTTATGATTTGTGGTGATGACAATGATTTCTGCTTTTTCTGCATGTTTTCTGTAAAAAGCATTTTCATTGTCCCAGAGTGTGTAACATGGATATTATGTAGGAGATGACCTAACATATATTATACAAACTTGCATGTTTCAATACTTATTTTACTTAGAAAAATGAATTGTGTTTCAGAAAGGAAAATTCATTGGGTTGCAAAATGTTACCTTGGAATGATGCAACCATATTCTTTGCATTATACATTTTTCTTCTAAGCATAAGAAATGATGAGAATAATATAACCTTTCAAATATTCATATTTCCAATTGCATTTAGAGTATTGTTGCCACTATAAAGAAAAAACAGTACAATTTCATAGATCAGAGGAAAACTGATTTTGATCAGGACTATGAAGAGTTTTGCAAGCAAACAAATGAACTACATGTAAGTTTGGTTCTTCCCAATTTCATAATTTTCAAAATTGTTAATAAATATTCTATTTGGGTTGGCTAAGTCATTAAAACTTTTACAGCAAACCTCATATTAATGGACCATATTGGGGGGTGGGTAGGAAATGATCTCCCAAATGTCTATTAAGTACAAAAGTGTAATATTGCAGTGATTTTCATCATTTGCATAATGACTTTATGCAGATGATACAAATCACCACAGATGTCATACAATTAAGGTAAAATTAACCTACATTTAACTGACCTTCAAATAACTTGGGACTCACTCTTTATTTCAGAGGACTGTTCAGATAGAAATCTAGTAATTTACATATGAAGTCCACTCAATGAAAGTCTCTTAAATGAAAGTTTTGTTGCATTTCGTACATCATATATGTTGTGGGTTTAGACTGAAAGTTAGTTTGAGCTCTCAGATCAGGACTGCTAATCTTAGCATGAACATTGCATCTTGCATAATTTCAAGTAGTAGAGGAAGGTATAATTATATAGGTATAAGCCTATATAATTCCTAGATGAAATTTCACATGGAGCTAATATGTGTCTTTTCATCATCTTTCTCTGCTCGGTCCACAAAAGTAGCATTTCATTCTTCCCTAGAATTTAATGACATTTTACATGGAAGAAATGGGGAGAAGAGAGTTGGAGACAGAACATGATGAGAGAATCTCATTCTTAATGATGCCATATGTTTCATATGGCTTAGAAAAAAAATGCTCACCTTGGTTGCTATGCGGTATATAAGTAATCCTATCAATTTTGAACTGTCTTCACCCACTTCTGTGTGTAGCCTTCAGAACAGTAATTACAATAGTTTAGTGGTCTCTAGATTCTCTCTTTGCCTATGTCATAAGGGTTCTCCAGTTTGATTGGTCTCTTTCTTGGTTACAGTTGTACACAAATGTAGTGGAATCTTGGGGACTGTATTCAAACAACAAACTTGGTATAAGTAACTGAATTCCTGGAGATGGAAAGTAAATTTAACAATAATAATTGTTTCGGTTTAGCTTATACCAAGTTTGTTGTGCTCTGCACCATAATTTAGGACTTCGTAGTTTGTGTGAATCTTGCCAATTTATTCAGTAAATTCTGTGTAAAAAATTGCTAATGTGATTTATAAATTTAGTGATTGTGCTTATGAACATTCTCTATCCCTTTGCTTCTTTCTACAGCACCAATTACAGATGTTTATGGACACTACCTTTGAAAAGATTTTGAACACTGAAAGAGCCCTTGATATGCTGAAGAAATTTGAAAGGTATAAAAATGATGACTTTTTACTTGAAATTGTCTGAAAAAAATAGTGCCAATAATACCAATATACTTTGCCAGTCTCTTTTGTTTTTGAATCACATTTTGAAAATTTTGCTTGTAGTCTATAAAGCACATATCTCTATAACATATAGAAAGGATTTTTTTTAATTATTGAAAAAAACCCTAACAGCAGGATGAGTAAGGTCCAATTATCTCAATTTCTTAAATAGGCGCATTCAATGTATGAGCTGCAGTAAAAAATGATATAATTTATCTGTTCACAAACAAAATACCATTGATCTTGTCTGGTACTAGTTATAATAATAATAATAAAGTTGGAAGGGACCTTGGAGGTCATCGAGTCCAACCCCCTGCTCAGGCAGGAAACCCTACACCATCTCGGACAAATGGCTGTCCAGTCTTTTCTTAAAAACTTCCAGTGTTGGAGCATTCACCGCTTCTGGAGGCAAGTTGCTCCACTGGTTAATTGTTCTAATTGTCAGGAAATTTCTCCTTAGTTCTAGGTTGCTTCTCTCCTTGATTAGTTTCCATCCATTGCTTCTTGTCCTGCCCTCATGCGCTTTGGAGAATAGCTTGACTCCCTCTTCTTTGTGGCAGCCCCTGAGATATTGGAACACTGCTATCATGTCCCCCCTCGTCCTTCTCTTCATTAAACTAGACATTCCCAATTCCGGCAATCGTTCCTCATATGTTTTAGCCTCCAGTCCCCTAATCATCTTTGTTGCTCTTCTCTGTACTCTTTCTAGAGTCTCAGCATTTTTTTTACATCGTAGTGACCAAAACTGGATGCAGTATTCCAAGTGTGGCCTTACCAAGGCATTGTAAAGTGGTATTAATACTTCATGTGATCTTGATTCTATCCCTCTGTTAATGCAGCCCGGCACTGAGTTGGTTTTTTTGACAGCTGCAGCACACTGCTGGCTCATATTTAAGTGATTGTCCACTAGGATTCTGAGATCCCTCTCACAATTACTACTATTGAGCAAGGCACCCCCTATACTATACCTGTACATTTGGTTCCCCTTGCCCAAATGCAGAATCTTACTTTTTTCACCACTGAATTTCATTTTGTTAGATAGTGCCCAGTGTTCAAGTCTGTCCAGGTCCTCCTGTTATATTATATAGTATATAGCATTATATAGTATCAGTGGCTAATTTATTTCTAGTCATTTTATTATTTTAGTTGAATCCATGCATATAATTGACTGAGGGAATATGCGCAAGTCAAATATCTTAGTTTTCACTAATGCTTGAAACTGCTTTATTTTCCCTTTCCAGTTTAAATACTTTTTAAAAAAATATTACTTATTTACGCAATGTTGACCTTTACTGTTCTAGACATATGACTAGAAGCAGAAGCATCTGTGAATCTAGAGGTTCTGTCAATTTTTTTTTTAAAGTCAAATTAATAGCATATAAAGGAAAAAGACTATGTTGAATAGTAATGGTACAGTGGAAAAATTAATCATACCATGGTGATTAAATCTCCACATAATAATGAGAACAAAGAAGAATTAAGAAAAAAATCCAAATGATAATAATAAATACTTATATGGAATTAACCATTTGTTGACCTAATCATTAAATCTGGACCATATAACAACATAATAATCAACACTTTTTTAGAGTACAAAGGCTTTAAAAAGTAGATAACAAAATCATGTCTTGGATCTGTTCCTTAAAAGACTTTAAAAGTAGATAACAAAATCATGTCTTGGATCTGTTCCTTAAAATCAGCAGAATAACTTATTTTCTAGTTTCATAGGATTATCGTCTGCTATACACCAGGCTCAATAATGCCAAAACTGTCTGTAAGAGGAAAATTTTCATAGTTTAGAAATTCAGTATCATGTATATGTTAATATAATTTGGGAAATTAATCAAACCAAAACAAAGTGATAACAGGACCAAATCATATGATCTAAAGAACTTTCAACTTTCATATATACCCAGCATAAAATAGCTAGTTGTGACTCATGTGTGTTAAAAAATCTTTTACCTTGCCAATCTTGGTAAATTTAGCTAGCTGCCATGCTTCCCATATTTTCTTTGAAATAAAATATATGGCTTATTTAACAGATAACAGCAGACAAGAATAACATCACCTTTCCTTAAAAAAGTTATCTGAACACTTCCACAAACAAAATGTGGTTTGACATGTAAAATTACTGTTAAGAAAAATAGTTAGAATTCAAAACATTTGGCATCTAAAACTTATATTTTACAGTTTGAAAGAGATGTTCTAATATTACTGATAGTATTTGAACCAAGAAGCACTCTTCCAAGCATAAAATAGGCAATTACTGCTGTTAGGACCATTTTTCTTGTGATATAAATGGCTAGGATATGGATTTTTGTTGAGTTTTGGAGTTTGGTTATTTTTTAAGTTCTTTTTGTTTTACAAGCTGCTCAAAGCCATTTTGGAACTCAGAGCAATATACATTACAGAAATTAAAATTCAATACAGGGCAATGCAATGCAATACATACAATATTTTGAAATGGTTAGAGAATCCTGAAAAATTCAGAACCATTTTGTTCTCAAATGACCGTTAGAGATTGAAAGTATTTTGAGTTTGAAATCTTTTGCATACTTCTACTTAAAATGTATGGGACAAAATGATACATATCACATTTTATCATGCAAATAAATAAATCTACTTTTTTCTTAGTTATACAGTGGTGTAGACTTGTCCATTCCTGTTTGACATCTCAGTGTGCTATGGTTTGATGATCCTGTAAATACATTGCTTCAGAAAGTTAAACTAATCTTTGGTGTCTTCTTCTGAATAAATAATTGAAAAATAAATAATGTACTGAATCTTCTTATAATAATAATAACAATAAAGTTGGAAGGGATCTTGGAGGTCATCTAGCCCAACCCCCTGCTCAGGCAGGAAACCCTATACCATTTCGGACAAATGGCTGTCCAGTTTTGGAGCATTCACCACTTCTGGAGGCAGGTTGTTCCACTGGTTAATTGTTCTAACTGTCAGGAAGTTTGTCCTTCTTGATGATGCTGAAGATGATGATGATGATGATGATTTTTCATAGGCTTGGAATTCCTAATCTTGGCATTGCTGATAAATATCAGATCATCTTACAAAATTATGATCATGACATTGAGATGGTCTCTAAGCTGTACTCAAAACACAAGAATGACCCTCCTCTAGCACGTAATCTTCCTCCCATGGCTGGTAAGATCTTGTGGGCACGACAGCTGTTTCACCGAATCCAGGAACCTATGAATCTATTCCAAAAACATTCCACAGTTCTGCAGACAGAAGAAGCAAAGCTTATAATCCGCAACTACAACAGAGTGGCTAAAGTCCTTCTTGAGTTTGAAATAGTCTACCACAGAGGATGGCTTCAACAGGTACTACAACGGGCTGCATATATTTATAATGAATATTGTGGAACGTCTTGCTGTTATTATACTTAGATGTTAATATACATTAGAATCACACTTGGAATTATCACAGCAACAGTTCATGTGTGACATAATAAACCAATATGATCAGTTTGTCCTGCTGTTGTAACTACCAGGATATTGAATTAATGTCCCTCAGTTTTATTGGTATAAGCTTGGTTAGAGCATCAAGGAAAGTTCTACATACTGTAGCTAGCAGAGCTGGGATCTATCACTGTTTAGGTCAGAAAAAGTCAAATGCTTATATGTGGCTGAACCTGTTTACTAGTTCTTCTCTGAAACTCTTGATATCTGTCTCTGATAATCTATTTGATGAGGTTAATATGTGGAACACTTGTTACTTCTAGGTTCAGCTAATTAAAGCCGGACTTCAAGCATCATTATTGGTGAAAGCTCCAGAGACTGGAGAAATATTTGTGAATTTTGATCCTGAGATTCTCACCTTAATCAGGGAAACTAAGTGCATGGCACGCATGGGGCTAGAAATCCCACCACTGGCCATTGTTGTTCAAGACAAACAGGATGCCTACAAACAAAATTTCAACAAACTACAGGTATTCTTGTTCTGCTACAGATAAATGCCTTGAAATAAATTTTTAAATGCTTTATTTTTTTAAAAAAAGCTTTTTTCCCCTGACTTCATTAAATAGCTGTATAACATTTGCTGCTAAACATATACATAAACAGCTGATTTAATTCAGGTTCTCTAATCACTGAAACGGATGTGATTCAGATGTAAAGATGAATAAATTATGGCAAAAAAGGAAGTTTTCAGGTTCCAGTCTAATTGGAACTTTATACTTCAGTATGCTGAAAAACAAACTCGATAACCCTGTTTTACTTCCTCTTAATTTCCAATTTCAGTACTTGATTATTGTCCTTTTAGTATTTTTATTTTCAGTCACAGGCTATGCAAATAAACTTTGAAATGTATGTAACAGATCATGACCAGTTAAGTGAATTTGCAATTATACTTTTAGTTACAATTTAAGTTGGTTCTTTTTCAGGTGATGCTGGCAGAATATAAGAGAATAAAATCAATAATCCAAGTCCCACTTCATGCTCTAATGGCTCCTCATGTGGCTAAAGTGGATGAGTCGATCCAACCAGGAATAACCACACTGACCTGGACATCCCTTAATATTGAAACTTATTTAGAGAATATTTTCAGTAAACTTGGTAAGTCTTTGTATATGGTCTATCTCAGTGTTTCTCAACCTTGGCAAGTTTAAAAAGTCTGGACTTCAACTCCCAGAATTCCTCTGCTGAAAGGACTGTGTTCAATTTCAAAGAGCCCTCTTTCAATAGACAGGAAGGAATACAACATCATCTATCTCCAATCTACAACACAATCCTTTCAGCAGTTCCAAGAAGGCTCCACACCCATTTGCATCACTCAGGTGATCTTGAGGACATAGATAAACCTCCGAGTGGCCTCAATGACTCTCTAAAACAAGGGGTGTCAAACTCGCAATGTCACGTGACGTGTTGTGACATATCACAACTTTTTTTCCATTGCCAGCAATGGGATGAGCGTGGTTTTGGCATGACACCCCTGCTCTAAAAGAATGCAAATGACCAGCTGTTTGCAAGGAATATAAATCCTTCCATTCCCCACCATCCAGTCAGATGTGAAGAAGCTTGGATGAGAAGCGAATTGTCTTCAAAGAAAAACAAGTCCAGTTGTGCCCCTTGAAAAAACACCTTTAGGATAGACAAGAAGTAGGCATGCTGGTAGACAATTTATCATTTATGATTAATTATTTTCCAAAATAGAGAAATTGTCTGGTTTAATGAAAAGAAGGATTAGAGATGATATGACAGCAGTGTTCCAATACCTAAGGGGTTGCCACAAAGAAGACAGGGCCAACCTATTCTTCAAAGCACCTGAAGGCAGGACAAGAAGCTATGGATAGAAACTAATCAAGGAGAGAACTAAGGAGAAATTTCCTGACAGAACAATTAATCAGTGGAACGACTTGCCTCCAGAAGCTGTGGGTGCTCTAACACTGGAGGTTTTTAAGAAAAAATTATTTGTCTGAAATGTTCAGGGTTTCCTGCTTGAGTAGGCGGTTGGACCAGAACAAGGGTCTGCAACCTTAAACACTCAAAGAGCCACTTGGACCCGTTTCCCATAGAAAAGAAAACACTGGGAGCTGCAAAACCTGTGCGTGCATGCGTGCACACACAAGGGGTGGGGACCTTGATTGAAGAGTTTAATTAAAAAGAAATAGAGGCTGCTGTGCATGAATTCTCTCTCTCTCCTCTCTCTCTCTTTCACTTTCTTTCCTCTCTCTCTTTCCTCTCTCCCCCTCTCTCTTTCCTCTTTCTCTCCCTCTCTCCCCCTCTCTCTTTTTTTCTCTCTTTCCCTCTCTTTCTCTCCCTCTCCCTCTCTTTCTCTCTCTCTCTTTCCCCCACCCTCTCTCTCTGATCTTCTGCTCACCTGGCAAGCTGGCTTCAGGCTCTTCTCCAACAAGCTGACACACATTATTGGGCTGGCTCTCTCCTGCCCTTTCTGCTTCCTGCTTCCTGCAGAGAAGCAGCAAAGGGAGGAGCCCCAACTAATAAGCTTGTCAGCTCGTCGGAACAGCGTGAGGCTACTCTCTCTTTTACACACACACACACACACACACACACACACACACACACACACACACACTGCAAATGGCAGAGGAGGCTGGGAACCACAGGAGAAGGCTCAAAGAGCCACATGCGGCTCCGGAGCTGCGGGTTGCTGATCCGTGGACTAGAAGAACTCCAAGTTCCCTTCCAACTCTGTTACTCTGTTATTCTGACATTCATTGATATTTTTTGCTAGAGAATTCATGTAGTATGGGATTGCTGTTGAGGCCGTAGCAAGAGAAATATAAAGGCTTTGATTTACATGGGTGAAGAAGTACTGTATCTTTACAGATGCCGGTCCTTGCCCCTTGGGCCCTTTTTATCTTTCTACTGCAGGAAAAGACATCTGTGATTACGTTTCTTTGAATTTGGCTTAGCCTGTAGTGAGAACACAGTCATTGTGGTTTGTAAAAAAAAAAAAGGCTTTGCTTAAGGTAGCAAACTTGCTTTTGCAGTCTGCTTTTATTGGAAAGGCAGAAAGAGATAAACTGAAAGAAAATTCCCTATGTGATCGGCCTTGAGCTCATGGAGGAAAAGCTGAAAAAATTGACCCAATAAATCAATAAATATGAAGTCTTCATCTGCTGCTTTCCTCTATTAGTCTATAGATTGTTGGTCAGTGTTCAAACTAATAAGACTCTGTGTCAGTGCCGGCACTTTCTCGTTCCTTTAAGAGTACATTACGATAAAAGCTGCACTCAGTTTTGAACATCTTAGAGACTGATCCCATTGGAATGTTTTCTTTTGCTCCCTTGACAATTTTGAGGATGAATTCTGCTATCTGAGAAAGATGACGCTTAACGTTGGTGTGAGATGCTATCATATTCTTCTTACATGTTTTCAGAGAGAGGCTTGGCTCTTAAACAGATGGTAATGAAATGTATCTTCTTTGCTTTTCAAGATAACCTTGAGCTGCTACTTGATCGAGTAAATGACTTAATAGAATTTCGCATTAATGCTATTCTTCAAGAAATTAGTACCGTTCCACTCTGCACTCTTCCTGAAGATGACCCATTGACCTGTGAGCAGTTCCTTCACATGACAAAGGTATAATCCTATAGCTTTATTTTCAGAGTGAAAGTAGTAGCTCACAACTGCATGTTCTTACATGTACACACACACTTCTTTGCAAAAAAATATAATCTCTTTTGGATGGGAGCTTGCTTGGTGTAGTGATTCAGGTACCAGCCTAGAAACAGGTGATCATAAAAGTTCTAGGCCCATCTTAGGCACAAAGCCAGCTTTGTGACCATGAGTCAGTCATTCTTTCTTAGCCTTAGAAAGAAGATTATGGCAAATCATTTCAGAAATCTTGCCAAGAAAAATCAAGGAGTCCACTCTGTCTTTAAGGCACCAAAACCAAACCAAAACAAAACAAAAACCTCAAACAAACCCCTAAACCCTCTATTACACATTGTGGCATTAATTCTCAGTATAGTAAAATAGGATATATTGTAAAAAAATTAGTATGTTACAAAGAAAGAGGTCAGATTAGGATTCTTCTCTCTGTCACCTGACATTCTGAGTAGAGTTTTTGGTTTAATTTTTGCAGGATTAAAAATGGTTTTCTTTTGCTCCGCAAGAATAATGGTGATCATTCTCAAAGTTAGTCTTTTTGATTTTTTCTCCCACAATCCTCATTCTTCCCAATCACTAACTCTTATTTCCTGCTATACAATAGGTCTGACAGACATCAGACAGGCATAGCACGGAGAAATGAAATCAGTAGCTTTTGAATCATTTATGGACGGTAGTGCCTATGTGTATGCATAGAGCTGAATTATGCATTTGAGAGATAGAAGAAAAAGAAAATAAGAAACTGCTATCTGACTTAGCAAATGGAAGACATATTTGTTGTTGTTGTTGAAATGATTGGCAAAGGTAGCTTCAGGGGTCAGTGTGTCTCTTTTCTTCCGGCAGATACAATTAACATGAAGCCACAATGCCCAGTCACTAAAGAAGGCAGATATGAGGCATTGCTATGAATCACAGTAGTCAGCTCAGGGAGGGAGTGTTGGCATGACAGTACAATAGCCAGTCTTTGTTTGAAGTAGGCAGCATAGGCATCATGCATCACAATATTTTTTTTATGGAGAAAGTTTAAAAAAAAAAGAGTAATATGTGGCCACGATCTGTTTCATTGAGTTTATACATTCAGGCCCTGTTGAAATATAAACCAGAAGAGTGTATACTATTGCATCAGTAACAGTATGTTACCAGAAAACATCAGGCACAAATAAGAGAAGGGGCAAGAATCAAAATGTTGTTCTTGACCTCCCTCCCTCCAAGATATAAGGATGCTTAAAGAGTTCCTAGAAATAAAGGTTAATCCTTAGGAATACTGGCTGCTAAGAAACTGCTAGGAAGAATGGAGGCTGGGAAAATAGGTTAGATTGCTATATTGTTCCAAGTCATTCTTTGTTTTTTTTTAACTTTTTTTTGTGAAATAAGACACTGTGGGTGGGTTCTCAGATTAGTATGGATTAGTGCAGGCATGTCAAACTCGTGACATTGCGTGATATATTGCGACTTTTCCCCCATTGCCGGCAATGGGGTGGGTGCGGTTTCAGCGTGATGCATCCGGCCCCCAGGTCAGCAGTTTGACATGCCTGGATTAGTGTGATGTGTGAACCCAGGTGTATACCAGCTGACTAAAATGGGAAGGAAATTACAATGAAAGAAAGAGAATAAAAATTCAAATAACTCTGAAAGAAAAGAATGAAGCATAGAAATTCATATATCAGAAGTTGTGGGTGTGGACCATGGGCATGATTTAGAATGTAAAGCCTGCTGAGAAGCATCTGCTAGTAGTTATTCTGCATGTAGAATCAGCAATGGCCCTTTGTGGAAGTGACTGCCCATTTGCTCTTTCTGTTCAGTAGATACCACCACATGGTTGTAACAAAAATGATTCAAATCTTTTGAAAAACATTTCTCAGTATACGTCAAGATAAGTGCTTGCACTGCCTCTCTCTTGATATACAAGAAACTTTGAGGGACCTCAAACCTTTGAAGATACCTTACTTCTGGAAAATGAGTGAAACAAGAATTGAGTGGACACCAAAACAAGGAGGTTGCAAATATCACACTAATCTATTCAAAACCTACAGAATCTAATCCTATAGGACCACTAGGCAAAACAAACATTCAAGGAAATGCTTGGGTAGATTTATATATATTTACACTTTGCTTCAAAGACGGTCAAACGAGGCCTGGTAAACAAATGGCAAACTTTCCGGCTATGGGAAAGTCCATCTCTTGCATTGACATACTTAATAGCAGTCAAAAGATGTGAAAAATGAAGTACTAGCATTTTAGGGCTGACTTGTTTTAACTATGTTTTGACTGAATAAGCCAAAGTGACTTCCTTCATACGAATCATGCAATATAAATAAATCTTACTTTGCAAACCACAATTCAGGATTCACACAGTACATGGAGCTAAAGCTAAAAACAAATCACATTAGTAGTCTTTTGCAGAACTGTAGACACCTGGGAGAGATTGTGGTGATTAAATTAATAATAGCAGAGGGCTGCAGGCAAGGCCTCTGCGAGCTACCTGATGCATATGAGTTTACCGTTTGTAATTATGATGAGATTTCCTAATGAAGAAACAATAAAAGATTTATCCCCACTTGCTTTAACTTATAATATTGGATGCCATTAATATTATGTAGGTAGTAGAATGTACTTCTGAGGATATGCTTGGATCCATTAATTTTGTCGTAGTAATACTTCTGTGTGTCTTTAAAACATTCAGATTTGGGAAAGGTTTTATTCTCTTTTCTTTGGAATTGGGTCTCCATTTGTTTTTGTTTTTAAATACGGAAATGTCAGTTGACAGCAGATTTTCTTTTCTCTCAGTGGCTACCCGCTTCATATTCATAATACAAATGGAGGAAACTGCTCTTGAATCAAGAACAACTATATTTCTGACAGCCCCAGCTGATGGGAGTAGCTAGCTTACCTTGCCTGGTCTTGAAAACTCATTAGAATCAGACATGTTTAATATTTGGTTAGGAGTTCTCCACTGTCTTTAATTCATGTTTCTCACGGCTATGGAACTTTTCTCTTCTTTTGTGGATATGTTGAGATCGTCTGAGTTTTTAAGTATATCCTATTGCCAGCATTGCTAAAGTAGAATGAAATTTAACTGAATGCTCCATATTTTGTTTCCAGGAGCTCTGTACCAAAGGAGTATACACACTGCATCTCAAAAGTTCATTAGCAGAAGAAGCAACAAATGAGCTTATCAACATGTTGCTAGATCTGGATGCTCAGCATAAGGGGGACACTGATGAGAGTTTTCTGAGTGGAAGCAGAACTGAAGGAATTAATGAAGGTAACAGCAAACATACCATATGTAAATTAGCACTATATTACTTGTTTATGCTCCTCATGGCTTGTAAGATTACAAGTAAATGAAATAAAACAAATGTATGGAATAGTACAGAGGTCCCCAACCTTTTGGGCACCAGGGACTGGTTCCATGGAGAGAGGTTTTTTCCACAGACTGGGGGGGATGGTAGATTTGCATGCTGCATGCATCCTGCAGATGGTTTGCGCGGACCGGTTTTTGGCATGCCACGGACCAGTACCAGTCCACGGACTGGGGGTTGGGGACCCCTGGAATAGTATATTTTAACAACATAATGAGTTCTGCCACCTACATAACTAATGGAAATTGAGCCAGTGGGAACACTTTTCGCATTTTTGTAAGTTATTTAAAGAATAAGAAGATCAAAATTCTAGATAGAACACTGCAGCTAAGACATTTTCCATGCTCATACAAACATATATTTACACTGGCACTGCTAGAAACCTTTGGGATGTGGAATATTTCGGTAATGTGATAAACATCTGAATAGTAAGAGCAAAACCTTTCGAAGAGTAATTTGTAAGAAAGGGCAACTGATGTAATAAGCTTTTACAACTTTTCTATTTTAATTAAGTAAATGTGAGTCAGGCCAATACATAGCACAGGAATCCTGGATTTTTGTGTAACGGCATGTGGAAATGACCTTGGGAAAGAGGAGGAAGAGCTGCAGCCTAAAAAACTCATGCAAGAGGTATCTCAGTCCACACAAAGAAAAGCGGTATGGGAAGTGTTTTAGAAGGGACCCTCCCCGGTTTTCTGGGAGTAAAAGTAAAGGAGAGGAGAAAGCTTTCAAACTTGCAAAATTCAGTTACTCTAGCCTTACGATAAAGATATTGTTAGTTCTCTGAGTTTGTTCTTGTCAGGCCTACCTTGAAAGATTAACAATATGCAGGCTTTGGTCATTAACTCATTCGGCAAGCTGCTGAAGCAATAATCTAAACAGGACAGTTTAAAATAAAGTATTGTTAGAAAACACATGCTAATACTGAAATGCTTCTGTTATGTAGAAAAAGGAGAGGGATGTTAGATCCTCACATTATTGCTGACTTTGTTATTGTAAAATGATAGAGATGATGACAATAATAGATCCAACCAATTCTTATTCATATATTTTCCTTTGACCATTTAAAACTCAATGCTGATTGTTATATGGAATTGAATTATGGAATTGCATAAGGTTGCATATATCTATTGATAGTACTGATGATTCATTTATTGGTTGATTAGAATTTTGCTGATTTAATTCAGTCGTTATTCCCATCTATAGAAGAAGAAGGTCCACTGGATGTCTTAGCATCCTCACAGACTGCTAGTCAGATTTCAGTAGGATTGTCTTCTCCTTTAACCAAGAAAAAAAAGAAAGAAATGGAGGTGATTGAAGAAGAAGCTCAGGAACTGCTTTCCCATTTCAGTCATCGCAATGTTGATGCCCTTCTGAAAGTTATTCGCAATACTCTGGAGGCCATACGCAAGCAAATCCACGCCTCTTCTGTGATCAGTTTTTTAGGTAATTGCTTTCTTTTCTTAACTTTTTTTCAGCAAAAAAGAGGTTGATTGTTATGAAGAAACCATATATATAGCATGGAGAACACAATTACATTGTGAGTGTGGTGTGAAGGAGTAAGGTGGTGTCAAGGAAGGAGGGTAGTATGAAAAAAGCACATCTCTATAGCACTCCTCCTAATTAGTCTGTTTCTCCATATAGATTACATGGAGTCTTATCCACAAAGTACAATTAAGAAATCAGAAGAACAACTCAAGTTCTGAAATGCCCATGTCACAGCTCTGTGCCACCATTGTAATAATTTGCTGTGATGAAAATGGGAGTACATTACAACTCTGGTTTTGTGCTTCCTGAACATTGGTCTATCAATAATGTGAATGTATCTTTGTTGACAGTCAGTTTAAAAAAATAGAAGAACATTCTAAAAATAGCTTGTTGATGAAATGCAGCGAGATTTACTCCTAAATAGTATACTCAAGGTATAACTCCATTGAACATAATGTTACTGTTTAAGCAGAAATGACATATTATAGACAAAATTGTATTTGAGCTCATTGCTTAATGTCCTATTGCAGCCTAGACACTTTTGTAATGTCAAAATATCCAGGACAGCATCTAAATGATGTCATAGGAAAGTTTTTGTTGCCATATGCTCACCTGCCTATTCAGGGTGAGTGTCTGTGTTAGGCCACTTTCACATGAAACAACAATCTTGAAGGACACCTGGGAGCCAAGCCATGTAAGGAAATATAAATGAAAAACAATACCTTGAATTTTACTCACATGAATTTTAGCCATGTGGAGCCCATAGAGTTTTATAGCTACAGTGGCTCTTGTACGCTAGCATTTAGGCTGTTCCATTTTACACCTCTTTTCAAAGATAATCCCATGTGAAGTATCTTGCAATAATCTAGCCCGGGGGTAGGCAACCTTGGCTCTTTTATGACTCGTGGACTTCAACTCCCAGAATTCCTGAGCCAGCCATGCTGGCTCAGGAATTCTGGGAGTTAAAGTCCACGAGTCATAAAAGAGCCAAGGTTGCCTATCCCTGACCTAGCCTAATGGTGACTAGGACATGATTCACCATTACCAGGGGTCATATTCTAGATAGGGTTGCAGCTGGGCAGAGGCCTCCTGGGCCCTAGCCTCCACTTGGTAATCCAGCAGGAGCTTCAACTCCAGGAAAGTTCCCAAGTTGTAGATTTGGTTGTTCAGATTTATAACCAAGGAAGTCTGAGGGCCAAATAACAACAAAATAATTATTACAACAGACTTAAACTGGTAAAAGGAAATGGAGAAACCAAGTTTGCGATTCCTCTTTCTTTCTGAAGAGAAGTTGGTTGATTCTGCAGAGCAGCATGAAATAAACCTAGGAGGGATAAAAAATGTAGCTTAACACTACTGTTTGCCTTCTTATTTTTATCTCTCTTGGCTTCAGTTCCAATGTTCATGCGATGGAAGATGTCCCAATGCGAATACTATTATTGATCTGAATCCAGCCCACTATATGGGACAAAATGCTGAAAGTTCAAAGCAAGATAGCTTTTTGTTTGTTCTAATGAAAACACATCTTAAAGTATTTATAGTAGAAGGGAATCTGTGAGCAGTGCAGATATATGCAATCTCCAAAGAATACATGTTTCATCAATAAATTGGTGGTCTTTTCATGACTGTATGACCAGCATGGTTCACATGATGTATATTACTTGTGGCCCAAGTACCTTGTGCTTCATTGTGTCAAAGTTTTCAAGGAAGTTATCTTTTAAATTGAACACAATGAACCAAGCTTCCTTGTTTTTTTTTTATTCAGACAAAATCAGTTGGTCTGGTATTGTTTTTTCAGTGTATCTTAACCACAAGCTTTGATGAATTATCTAACCGTTGGCTGTTTGGAAGATGTGGATTTTAGTCTGTATCTTAGTGGATTAATAAGGATTGTGTTTCTCATTTCCATATAGATAGTGAGAATATCTCAAAGCAGAAACAAAATGCTGCGACCATCTTTAAAGCTAGTGTTATCCTTTCTATTCCAAATTTTGCTATAATGCCAACCCTTGAAGAAATTCAGCAAACACTCAACAAAGCTGTCGATTGTATTGTAAGCACCATGAAAGGAGTTGGTCAGTGGAGTAAGGAGAGACTATCAAAGGTATGGGTTTATGTACTTCAAGGAGGTCTAGTGATAAACAGTATGCAGTTTTAGCTATTGAAGTCTAAGGTGGGTTTTTTTTTTTCATTCTGCCCAGAAAAAGTTGTTACAGCGCAAAATGCTTGCTTTACGAAATGAAGGAGGCAGTGATTCTGAAACTGAAATGAAAGACACTGAAGTTGGAAACCAGGGTAATATATTAGTAATTATTTATGTTTCTTGACTTTCCTAAGATTTAAATGCAAAGTCTTTTAAGTGTTATGTATAATTGCATTGATTCAACAATTAATCATGAAACGATGTGATAGTAATAACATACTTTAAGCACATATCTTTAGAATGTGGGAAAGATACTCTCGTCCCATTAATAGTGTCTGTGTGAATGTCAAAGTCAGAGCAGTCTAGATTAATAGATTGAGTTAGCCTCAGAATAAAAAGAAGAGGAAAAAGGTTGTCAAAGTAAAAGGTAAGACAAGAGAGCTGGCAACACAAAACCTTATTTTCATGCATAAAAGGATTAACTTAAAGCAGTAGATACACTAACTTCTAAACAAGTAATTTACTAGTCAAGAGGGAATGTCTACCTTTGCCTGTTGGAATTCCAAAGAGATAGACCAATCTTCCATAATTCTTCCTGTAAACTCTAGACACGTGCCATTTTGGTTTTTTTTTTCTTTTTGCTACTTACTCCATGAAGCTCTTTGAAGCCTATTAGGGTTGCAACATGCCAATCGCTTGCAGAAACTCAATTCATTCTCACAAAAGCAATCTAGAGCCTTTATTTCACTCCTTGCCAATCCACTGTACCAAATGACATTTTCACTGTACACGTTTTCGAAAGGACATATCGAAGCACAATTATAGCTAAGGTGTACAACCCGAGGCTGCAAGATTTTATGTGACCCACAGTAATCTTGGATGTAGGCCCTGTAGAAGCTCCAGGAAAAGAGAGAGAGAGAGGGGAGAGAGAGAGAAGGGAGAGAGAGAGAGAGAGAGAGAGAGAGAGAGAGAGAGAGAGAGAGAGAGAGAGAGAGAGAGAGAGAGAGAGAGACTAATATGTAGTCTAATATGCAAGTGGCCAAGTAAGCAATTCCAACAACCCTGTTAACTTCATCATCAGGATCAGACTTTCCCCAGCTTCAGATACCTACATGGGACCTATCTCAAGGCCAGAGTCCACTTTGGAGCAGATCCAAGCAACCATCAGATGGATGCTTGCTACTGCCCTGGAAGCCATCTAAAGCTTGACCTAGAGATTTCACCTTGAATTGAAACAATTATGAAGCCAATCCAGTTTTTATTGAGGTCCAGTATATCTTTTGGAGTATCACTCTTTTTTTGCTGCCAAAAGGCAAAATATCATCTCAGCCCCAAAGAAGCTACATATTCCTGATTGATCACATATATGCTTTGATCACATATATGCAGTTTTGGCCTTCTGATGTAGAGTTCCTTGTTTTGTTTTGTTTTTTGTCTAGATGCAGCTTCCGATACAGCCTCTGTGATCTTGCCTTCTCCTATCCAGAAAAAGAACTACTACAAAGCCATCTCAGAGAACAAGGAAATAATTAAATTGGTGTCCGTGCTTAGTACAACAATCAGTTCTACCAAAAGGGTGAGCAAAAGCATAGGAGTGAAAGTTGGAGTTGTCCAGAAAGTGAGAAAGGATCATGAAGCAGGAAACAATGGAAGAGAACAAAGTGGTGGTGAAGGGGTGATGGGTGTACAGAGTGGCAGCAGAAACTGAGAGTGAGAAAAAGCAAAATATTTCAGCAGTACAAAATGGATTAGTCCAGGAAGGCTACCAAAGCAAAACAAAATGGTTTTGTTTTACAAGCTATACAAAGACCAAGTCTGCTTTTGGTGGCAACAAGGGCCTAATGGGAGCATGTCATATTAGAGGTGTTTAATGTACTGAGATAAGGGTCCACCTCCACCTCGTGTGTATCTTGCTCCCTTCTTTGCCATCTTTGTTAATCTTAAGTTAATTTTATTGTTAATATTTTTAAATGTTTTATCTTACTGCTTTTACTTGGCTGTAAGCCTGCTCTAGGTGAGATGAGTGGCATATATTGTACATTTAATAAATATATAAATGAATGAATGAATGAATGAATGAATAAATGATACCCCATGATTTTCCAGATATGAATGAAAACCTTTAATGCCAAAGTTCATGGGGCATTACTGCATGAAGAAATATATATCAAAATTTAGCAGTGGAACTGTTTGTATACAATTGCCTTGTGTTGGTTTTTATCAATGTTTCAGGAAGTTGTTTCAGCTTTGGAGCGTTTCAAATGTTATCATCACATCTGGCAGAGAGAGAAGGAAGAAACCATTGAAAATTTCATCAAAGGAAGCCCTTTGCTGTCTGATTTTGAATCCCAAATCATTTATTACCAAGACTTAGAATTAAAAATTAATTCAGAACCTGAATACATACGTATGGGAACTGTTGCACTATATACTGGTATGGCGATTTCATGTTCATCTAGTAGTAAATTTTATTCAATTTCATTCAGAATGCTTTTCAAAGCAACATTAAGACTGTAGTCCTAAAATAAGGTTGGATAATCTGAAATATCAGTGCCTAAACCTTTCCTTTGTTTTGCCATTATAAGGCAAAAAAGCATTAAAAAAAATCTAGATTAAAGGCCTGAGCTAATTAGCAAGAAAAGAGAAATTTCCAAACTCTTGCACCAACATTTTAAAGAAAAAGAGTATGCTAGCCCCTTTGGAGTATACAGTGTGGACAATTCTACTTTACATCATTCTCCAGACGGGAATTCTCATCTTTTCCCAAATCATTAAGTGCTCTTACCTGCACCAAAAGGTTTATCTAGAAATCCCTTTGGACTCAGTGGAATGTATTTCTACATAGCATTCATCGCATTCATAAAATAAAGCTATAAACCTTTCTGCTTTTGCTGCTTCCCCTGAGGTATACTAAAAAGGTGTTACTATTTTGTCTCTTGTCACCAAATATGTGGAAGAGGGGATAGCAGATTTAATATGTGTTGTATCAGTACTTATAAAACAATCTGGTCCTAACTGAAGCTTCTCCACGTTCTGTAGCGGATTTAAAGTCGGCCCTTACAACTGAAACCAAAGCTTGGATGACTGCATTTGGACGCCACTGTAATAAGAAATACAGGACAGAGATGGAAAACATCTTCACCTTTGTAGAGGAAATCAGCAAGAAACTGAACCGTCAGATTAAAGACCTGGATGACATAAGAATAGCCATGGCTGCTCTGAAAGAGATTCGAGAACAACAAATCCCCATAGACTTCCAAGTGGGACCAATTGAGGTAACTGGGAAGGGAACTCGGGCCCATTGCTTCTGACATCTGGCACTGAACTCTGCCTTGTGTTAGATTAATGAAAGATGGCAAATTCATTTCTTAGATAGGAAGGCAAGGCAAGATGATGGAGAAGTCTACTCAGAGGCTCATGTTTTCAAAGTTGTCCTATCAACTGCATCTTTGTTTTCACACCAAAACCTTTTTTTTGCTTTCAGCAGCTTTAGTATCTTTTCCTTTCTGCTTCTTCCTTGATGGTGTAATACCTCGCTTTACAGATTTAGCTTCTTAATGGTGTCATTCAAGGAGGAATGGAACTTACTTTGCTTGTCTCTGACTGACTTTCTGCCCAGTGGCTTCCAAAGATAAAGTATGAAAAATCTGCAAACTTTGTTTTTACAGGATAAAGAGAGCGCAGAAGAGATCAGTTCCTCAAAATTGAGGGACAAATGCCCCATAAGTATTGGTTTCCCCTGCCCATCAAGCCTTTTGTCAATCATGTAACACTTTTTCATGAGATAGAGCAGGACTTCACAACTCCTGAAGAGGAAAGGACCCTATACCTTAAAAATAATTGTGGGTCCCAAAGGAATAGCTGGTGCACTGATTCAATAAATGGCTGGTTCAGTGGTTCAAAAACATTTCTTTCTGGGTAAAAGTGGCAGTGTGGCAGTGGATCCTTCCTGGCTTTCATCATTTTTGGTGGCAGTGGATTGGTTATTTTTCAAAAAATGCTGAGGGGCTCCACAAGGCTGTTTGGTGGGCCACATCTTTTGCAGGCCAGAGATGCAGGAAAATGTAAGAAGATAACCAGCTTTAATCATACTAGTGATATAAACTAAAGAGGCCATGCCACTTTTCATTTTCTAAAGCAGCAGTTCTCAACCTTTGTGTGACGGCGACCCCCGTCACACGGACGCGCCGCGCATGCGTGGCGGCGCCCCCATGTGCGATGCGCATGCACGGCAGCCCCCCATGTGCGACGCGCATGCGGGCGCCGCCCCCTGAGGGGGAAAAATGGCGGATTGCGTTGTTTGGCGACCCCCGTAAAATGGTCGTTCGACCACAAATGGGGTCGCGACCCATAGGTTGAGAACCGCTGTTCTAAAGAATAAACAATTTTTTTCATTTTTAAAAATATATATGTAATTCCCCAAGATCCTATCCCCTATTATACATTTCTTTTAAATCTATTGTTGCTTCAACTAATACTACAGGATATGTTGAAATTATTTGAGTTACTCAAATCTGGCCCAATATATATTAACTGAGGGTTAAGATATTAACTTAACCCTCGGAAATATGTAAAGACATGTTAAAGATTTCTGTGTTTCTGCGAGTGATGCTGCTTTGTTGAAAAATAATATCAAATTTGTTTCTAAAAAGCAGCAATTTTCCTAATCACAATACTTTGATTTCTATCTTAATTTAATTTCCATGAACAGCAAAGCTTCTCTGCTTTTCATTTAAAGACACAGCAATCTTATATACAATAGAAGCATGTGTGTGCCTCTCTTTAAATTAACGTACCTGATTCACAGAGAAATAGCTTCATTTTTTCTACTTTCTATTATAATTCAAAACCAAAATAAAAGTTTGCTATTGTATGACTCATTAGGTATTACTCAATAATCTAGCTTTAATTGTATCATAATTTATGCACTAAAAGATCATTATTAGGAAATCTGTTTGGGATATTGTCGTCATCATCAGCCATTTAGTCATGTCCGATCCTTGGCCATACTATGGATCATCACTCTCCATGCCCCTCTGTTTTGCACTGCCCCCCTCAGATGTGCCATGGTCATGTCAGTGTCATCTTTTATAGTGTCCAGCCAGAGGGTGCTAGGGTGGCCCTTTCTCCTTTTTTCTGCTGATCACTCACAGCATTGATTGATTTTAAGAGTGAATCAGCTCTCATGACATGACCAAAGTATGGCAACTTCTGTTTGGCGATCATGTCTCCAAGTGATATTTTTGGTGAGGTTCAGTCTAGGACTTCTTTGTTTGTTATTTTTGCAGTCCATGGGATGTGTAATAGTCGCCTCCAGCACCACAGTTCAAAGGCATCCACCCTTCTCCTATCTGCCTTTCTCAGAGCCACTCCTTTTTTGCAGCCATAAGTAGCAATTGGAAAAAAAAATTGCATTAATTAATCTGCATTTGGTTGTGAATTACTGTAGCTGTAAATATATTTACTTTCAAAAACAAAAAACTAGATAGTAGTATGTAAATGTTGCCTATCCTCTGGTTTAAATGTTATTTAAAGTTCCATGTTGCTGATTTTTAAGGTGGGTTTTGCATAAGCTCAACTCTCTTTTATCTTTATCAGGATCTCTACGGATATTTTTTATTTTGAATCCCCAAATCTATGTTTGGTTAGTATGCCATGTGTAAACTTTAATAATGAAAGATAACAACTGTTGCCTTGGCAGGAATCTTATGCAATGTTAAACAAGTATGAGTTACTGGTGGCAAAGGAGCAGATGGAGAAGGTGGACACTTTGCGGTATGCATGGGAAAAATTGTTGGTCCGAGGAAATGAAGTGCAAAATGAATTAGTGGCTTTGCAGCCCAAATTCAGAGGGGAACTAATCAGCACAGTGGAAGTGTTTGTTGAAGACTGTGATCAATATTACTCGGATTATGACAAGGTACAATACTGCAGTACATTGGGAAAACATAATTTTCGAACTTGTTTCTTTTATCTGAAAATAAGTTGAAAGTTAGACATTTAAAGTAAAGTCTATTCATGGTTAGCTCAGGATAACATTAAAAAACCCCAGCAGAAATAAGGTAAAATTAGCTTACATTTCATTGTAGTTTTTTTAAATGCAGGGTAGTAGTTTATTTTTTTTTAAAGCCATCCCTATCTGGTCTATAGGTGCTTTTCCTTAGTTGGTCAAATATAGAAAGCAGCTAACTCTAAACACATTATTCAAGATGGAAGAGTATATCTTAGTAATAGAATCAATCATCTGACAAGTCTAGCAAATATTTGCAGAGAAATATATATTTATATATTGTATTTTATCCCCAAGTCAGGCTCTGGAAATTTCCCTATTGAGAAGGAGTTCCAGAGTTAGAGTGTTATATGTAGTAAATTTCTCCGATATCTGAAATTTCGAAGAAACCTTAAAATTTTTAAAAGGTTTAATTTAGAGTACAACTAGCTTCACATAAGCATTCTACATTTGGATGATGTGAACTAATTCAACTGAAAAGTCTGCATTTGTATCACCGTGTGATATGGAATAAAGTCACACTTCATTTTAAATGTATGAGGAGATTTCCCAGTATGAAAAGTTTGATTTGAGGTTGCATAAACATTGAATATTTCATTCTATGCCAAAGTCGTAGTTGATCCACAGATCATAAACTATGTTATCTTTCTGCTTAGATTTATATGTTCTTTGCATGTGATGTGAGTATCCTGGAGAAAAATATGACTTGATTGCTTGTTCTGTTGGCAACTTTGAAGTTGGTGATTGCATGTGGAAAAGGAACTATCGCTTTAATTACCATAACCTTAATGATGTAACCATTTTGGAGATGAGAATAAAAGATATACTCTTGAAAGACTTTTAAGTGGATTTTTATTAATATTGCAATCTGTTCCTCTTCCAGAATGGTCCCATGGTAGATGGACTTGAACCTCAAGAAGCTAGTGACAGGCTTATAATTTTCCAGGTATTTCCTCTACCATTTTGCTTATTAAAGTAAATTCTCTTCCCAAACTTATAATCTTGCACTGGACTTCACCTTCCTCCCAGCTAGGATACCTTAGGTTATATCAGATTGCAAAATGGCTAATATAAATAGTTAATGCTTAATGAAAAGCTGCAAGATAGTATCACCCTGATATGTCACTAAATTTGTATCTGACCCAGCAAGAAAAAAATTATATCGTAAAAGTGAATTCTGCAATAGTCAAGGAGCCCTGTTAGACCATAGCAATTCTCTGTTTCTATAGTGACCAAAGTGTTTGTGCTGAAGATACGTGCAGATGCTACAAGTGCTTGTTCTCTGTAGATGTCTATATTGGCATTGGCATTTTGTAATTTGGTTCACCTTACCCGAGACCAATTTCTTTTTCTTTTGTTCTTGGTAGAAGTGACCCAGCTGGGACCAAGGCTGGAGGAACAACCAGGAACAAAAGGCCTTGATTTTTTACAGTTGCTCCTGCTCCTGATTTCTAGAAATAATTGAATTAAATGGTGTCTGCATCACTAATATAAATACAAGAAATTGCTAGCTTATTGTAAATTTCATCCCTTTTTAATGCTCAATTTACAGGGCAGATTTCAGTGCTGACATCTATATTGGTGCCCCTCCTCCACTGTGTTAGGAACAGAGGGTAATTGAAGTTTAGAAAATGAATTATGTCTTTGTGACCCTCTCTCTTCTCTCTCTCTCTCTCTCTCTCTCTCTCTCTCTCTCTCTCTCTCAACCTTCCTCCCTCCCTCTCTCTTTCTCCTTCTCTTTCTCTCTCTCTCATACTTTATAAATAATTCAAGGTGTCAAACATACCTAATAATCCTTCCTCTTCCTGTTTTCCCCACAACAACTCTGAGGTGAGAAGGAGTGACTGGCCCAAGTCATTAAGCCAGCTTTCATGTCTAAGGTGGGACTAGAATTCACAATCTCCTGATTTCTAGCTTGGTGCTAGAAAAGTAAAAATGCTCTGCTCACTCCTAAAACCTGGGAGTGGGGGAGTGCAATTTCCCAGAGGTTGCTTCCTTTTAACAGTATTTTCCAGACTGACCTTCAAGTAGTTACTCCAGAGAAATTTGTAAGAACAAAGTAGTGCCTGCTTTGTCCCAAGTGTTTGGGACAAGATCATTAGTCTGTTGGTATGTTTTCAAATATATGTTGGATTTTTTTATTTTTGAGTTGAAAACAAATCACTGACAAACTGATGTTAGTATTCTCCTTCCATGGATGTCCTGGGAATAGAAACCTTAAATCTATACCCAGGGAGATTTTCAAGGGAACACCTTTTTCAAGGAGACTAAATTGTATGCACATGCAGGTGCCTTTTTAATGCACGGAGCTATATTTTGAACCTGTATTGCATTGTGCTGCATGTCTCCCAAAGTGGTAATGAGAATCATGATAATATTCAAAAATGGAATTTGCAGAGACAGTTTTCAGCAACCATCCTTTGCAGGCAGCAATAATCTAGTTTAGTATATCATCATTGTATGTGTTTATGAGTGCCAGTTTTTAACATAGGGGATGTCAAGATTCTTGGTAGCTGTATTGGTTCTTTTGTTTCTTAACAATTTTCACCTACAAATGGGAATTCAGAGGCTGTACAATAGAGAATGGAAAACCCAACCCACCATGAACTCTATATTTGGCTGTTATCTCTTGAGTTCTTAATTTTCTTTCGTTACTGACTTTTCTGCTTTAGAAAAAAATTAAACCTACTCAAGGTAGTTATTTATGTATTGCTTATGGTTTTGAATATTGGTAAGTATACTCAAACTTTTATTCTACTCTCTAGAACCGATTTGACAACCTTTTCCGGAAATATATCACCTACACGGGAGGTGAAGATCTTTTTGGTTTGCCTGTCACTCAGTACCCTCAACTCCTTGAGATAAAGAAGCAGCTGAACTTGTTGCAAAAGCTTTACAGCCTGTACAACAATGTCATTGATACCGTGAATGGCTACCATGATATCCTCTGGTCAGATGTAAACATTGAGAAGATTAATAATGAACTTCTTGAGTTTCAGAACAGGTGAGGAGATCATAGGAACTGTATGTCTCTATTCAACTGAGCTACTTACTGTGCTCTGTTACTGAGAGTAGGTGGAGGGAACAATTGGTTTCTTTCAGGCTGATGCTAACAATACACTGCTTAAAGCAGACCTCTGAAAAACCAGCAGAAAGAAAATTGAAATTCATTTACTTGTTGGTACTTGATGAAATGTTAATTGATTTTATTTCTTCTGATTAATTTGTCTGCATCTCTAATAAATGCCACTATATTATGACTCTTCTTCTATTGGGAAGTGCATATACCATGGAAATAAATGCACCAATAATGCAGCATTTTTTTTAACAGAACAATAATATGGAAATAAGCTTGATTGTCTTTGTTACTGAATATTCTTTAATATTTAATGCGCAGTGTTATGTCATAGAAGTAAAAACTGAATAATGAAGATGGAGGAGTAATGGATGATTAATATTAGTATTCCTTGGCTACTTTATGGGAGCTTTTCTAATATATCCTTTGGGTTTATTTTAAAACTTTGCAATAATTGTAGGTATAGTCACTATAGTAGAAATGGTGCTTTAAGCTTTCCAGGGTAGGGTGGGGTGTTAATTGATTTTAATAGATGCCTGTTTTATGGTTTTGCAGGTTCAGCTAAATCATAATGTGGTTTGTATGTAGTGCAATTTGAGGGATAAATATCAAAATTGTCAAGGATGATGGACAGAATATAACAACGCAAGACCTGCCTGTTTTGCATGTGCATTTGCATGTTGCCTGCCTTGTGGCTGCTTGCGTGTCGATTTTGATCCCTTCCATTTTGATATCGTTTAATGTGGGGCATAGATTCGACTACTGTGGCTTTTTAAACAAGTTATGTGTATACAGGACCGTTTGTGGTTTAAAAAGCACTTCTTAGTGTAAGATGTGAACTTGGGATATCTTTAGACAATTCCTTTCAAATCCAAAGAAATAAGGCTGTGCTCTCATGTATTTTTCCAGGATGGGGTGGAAATCTGTGGACACAGGATTGCAACTTGCATAATTTGCCTTTGGCAGAAAATTAATGAAATATCTCTGCAGGGCCAGACACTGCCATTCCACTGCTAATCTATATTAATAGATTTTAAAAGTTTAAAAATAAATTATATATTGTCCTGCAAATACTAGAGTGTTGATGGAAGTGTTTAGTATTAGAATTCTGTATATGCTTATCTGGAAAGAAAATTGCTTTGAATTGTGTGAGACTAGTAATAAATACTAGACAACCTGTGACCAGCTGAGTCATTGTATCAGAGACATTTCCTTACCGAATTTCTCAGTGACAGAGCTTCTAAAGTACGTTCTTCACTGGAAAAGTTCTTAAAAATTCAGATGGATATTCAGAGATGCATCTGCCTTGAAAATAGTCCATGTTAAACAGTACAGTACAGTCATATATCAGGAAAAGTTTTGTGACATTTTACATTTTGTCATAAAATGTTTTATAAAATATGCCAAATTTCAGTTCCACAGAAGTCACGGGTTCTGGACTTTGGACACATTCTGCAAGTTAGCCCATTTGAGATTCAAAAATGATTGTCCTACAATGCACCATTTTACCCACTTAAAGTTTACACACAGATAAACAGGAGAGTTTTAGTAGTGTATAGATTCTTAAGATCGTAGTTGTTTTCAAATATTTCTCTCTAGTGGAATGTTACAATTATTTTGAGCATGTCCACTGTATGTGTACCTTGTAGGTGTCGTAAGCTACCTCGAGCATTGAAGGAATGGCAGGCATTTCTGGATCTTAAGAAAACAATTGATGACTTCAATGAATGTTGTCCTTTGCTTGAGTTGATGTCCAATAAAGCCATGATGGCACGTCACTGGAAACGTATCACTGATCTCACTGCCCATAATTTTGATGTTGAAAATGAAACTTTCAAACTCAGAAATATTATGGAAGCACCCTTGCTGAAATACAAAGAAGAGATAGAGGTAGTAGAAAATGATGTGCTTGCATCTTTGATATTGCAATGAATATTTAGTCAATTCTATTCCCAAAGCACACAAGGTTTCTCACTCAACATACTCTGTACAAAACCCCCTCTGAAGATAGCAAATCTGTTATTGCTACACTTGAGACATTACTTTTTTATTTGAGTAAAATCTCCAGATCAAGCTCAACTCTGGTGACTTCGTAGCTATCCCAGCAGTGTGGATGTTGTTTGCCATTGCCATCTCTTGGGATATTTTTAAACTTCTCAGTCTTTCTGATAGCCCTAGTGATCTTTCATCGTAAAACTAATCCAGGTCAGCTCTATTTAAGTTTTAAAGGGTTTGATCAGGTGTTCCTTCCTGCTCTAAGAAACAGCCAAATTTATCTTGATCATTACAAGTCTGAAAAATGAACATCACTGCCTTGGCTCAGGATAAGAATCCAATTTTGCTATAGTAACCTACTGCTGTGGCACAGTGGAGGACTTGGGACTGACAGCTGCAGTATATACTAGTGCATTTAATTGAGAGGGACTTCCCAGGCCTCCAGCTGCAAAACAAGTTCAATTGGTCAATGATATCTTTTATGTTTGGAGAACTCTAATTATTGAACAGTTGCTGCCTTTGTGCTGCTTTTACTCCAGGAATGCATATGGGATTTCCATGCAATCTATGAGAATTTGAATCAAATTTGCAACCCAAATAAATTTCAGCATTATGACTCATCAGGAAATCTTAGACTATTTTTTGGGACCAGTTTGTAGATGTCATAAATTTAGATTGTGATTTGACTATTGCTGAAAGAGATAGATGATTGGCTGATGGTCATCCTTAGGAAGCTATATATTATGTTCATGGGTAGTAAAATACTTTGTTTTGGATTATAGCAAGTGGGTTTATCTGCCTGAATAATCATTCACATTTTATTCAACTTTTTTGTACCCACAGTATGTACTGAAGCAATTCCTTTAACTTTAGCTTGGGAATTTCCATGTATTTGCTAGAGGCTATTGACTGGAAAATATTTTAATAAACTGGATTTAGTTTTTCACATTAACCCTGATTGATTTTGGTAGGACATCTGCATCAGTGCAATGAAGGAGAGGGACATTGAACAGAAGCTCAAACAAGTGATTGCTGAATGGGACAATAAAACATTTACTTTTGCTAACTTCAAAACCCGCGGGGAACTTCTCTTGAGGGGAGACAGCACTTCAGAAATTATTGCAAGTATGGAGGACAGCTTGATGATTCTGGGCTCCCTAATGAGCAATAGGTAATATGTAATATGTAGACCTCTCTTTTTTTTTCTTCAAATGTAGAGATTCATTTGCTCATTTTTGAATATATGCAATTATTGCAGATATAACACACCATTCAAGGCTCAGATACAAAAATGGGTACAATATCTTTCTAATACAACTGATATTATTGAGAACTGGATGATGGTGCAGAATTTGTGGATATATTTAGAAGCTGTGTTTGTTGGTGGAGATATTGCCAAACAGCTTCCTAAGGTAAGAATCCTTGTTCTGTAGATAAATCTGCAAATCTATTAAAGATAACCTGTGCAGCTGCGACATCTGGATGCTGTTGCACTACATCTGTCAGTAGCCCAAACTGGGATGACTGATACTGAAACTGTTCGAAGCTATAGTTTAGAGCAGGGGTCCCCAATCCCGGTCTGCAGACCACTACCAGTTTGTGGCCTATTGGCAACTAGGCTGCACAAGCAGTGGGTGAGTGCAGGAAGCTCCATTTGTGCAAGCTGGCATGTGCGTATGTGTGAAACCATCCCCTCCCCTCTGTTGACACAGCTCCTGGTCCACAGAACCAGAAAGGTTGGGGACCGCTGGTTAGAGGAGTCCCATCTATATTATTATTATTATTATTATTATTATTATTATTATTATTATTATTATTATTATTATTATTTAAAGTTGGAAGGGACCTTGGAGGTCACCTTGTCTAACCTCCTGCTCAGGCAGGAAACCTTACACCATTTCGTACCAATGGCTGTCCAGTCTCTTCGTAAAAACTTCCAGTGTTGGAGCTTATCTTGTGATAAGGCCATTACATTAATAACTCAACAGACATCAAAACATTAGCTTAGTATAGGCAGAAGACAACGAGAAAATAAATATTGCTGACAGAAACCTATCAAATCTTTACATCTATAGAACAAGTATAGTGACTGAAGTGCCACTCATGTTTGTACTTTAAACAGGAAGCCAAGCGTTTCTCTAATATTGACAAATCATGGGTGAAGATAATGACTCGAGCCCATGAAATACCAAATGTTGTCCAGTGCTGTGTTGGAGATGAAACCATGGGACAATTACTGCCTCATTTATTGGAGCAGCTGGAAATGTGTCAAAAGTCTCTAACAGGGTAAGTTCTGCTTATTTAAAAGCTCTTCACTAACATACAATCAATTGTATTAATTAATAGGGGAAATGATATATTTATTGCTTTTTGTTCTAGTATGCATCTAGGTTAAAAATCCTTTTTGTGGGCAAGAGCAGTCGTGAACCTGTTGATATTATTTTGAAATTAAAAACTAAATTACAAAGGAGTTAAGTGGTCCTTACAATATTCATGACAGAGCCTACAATATATGGCTATCTTAACATAGAGTATATAAGCATCTTCGTGAATATTGTGTTAATTCATAATTTGAAAACGTATTTGAATAAGTGTGTAATTGGCTAATAAATTGTCTTTTTCAGGTGAGGGGGCAAAAGGAATAAAAAACTGTTGCTGTGTTTGATAGCTATGTCTCAGATTAATACAACATGGTGTGTATAAGTCTTTTGGGCTAGTCCAGGGGTAGGCAACCTTGGTTCTTTTATGACTTGTGGACTTCAACTCCCAGAATTCCTGAGCCAGCCATGTTGGCTCAGGAATTCTGGGCGTTGAAGTCCACAAGTCATAAAAGAGCCAAGGTTGCCTACCCTGGGCTAGTCATAATCCTGCTTTGCATGGCGTTACTAAGTCACAGCATAGTTAGGCTTGATTTAAGATTTAATCTGTATGTGATTTATGGTTAGAAAAGAGAGTTCAAGATAGTTGACTCATGCTACCTTGTCTTCACTGCTCCCAGCTCTGTTTTAATTGATTCAGATAGAAGACATAAAGGAAATGCTTTATTGCTGTGTTAAGTTTTTAATTTAGCATGAAAGATAGGAATAACACTGACCAATGTGAATTTACTTACGATTACTTTAGCTTAAATTTATCAGAGCTTCCAAAATTTATAAATATTGGGAAGCACATGATCTACTTGTTTCTGTGCTAATGTGGGAATGGGAAAGGATAAGAGAGTTTTTCAATTTCTGCACGTAATGTTAATCTGTGATCCAAAAAAGTCTGTGTTTTCCTTGCTGGACTGGATACACTCATATGGTTGCTGGAATGGATACAGTTGAGACAAGGCAATTAATCACTATTTTCATCATATTTAGTACTTATTCAAGCCATTGTTCTGCATATTTTTGTATTGCTTAACATTTTAATTTAAATATGTCTGAGTGAAGTGAGGTTCATTAGTTCAAACAATATATGAATTAATGGATGGCAGTGACATGATCAAAACATTTAAAATGTCAGCTGCAAGACGAGACTCTGATTATATCATTAATGACGTTTTCTGTAGAGAAGAGCTGAGGAAATCTGACCATTGGAAAATTATGACAAACTTAGTTTAAAGTTTACACCGGTAACCCTATTCCTCTTGGTTTTGTTCTGTTTCAGTTACCTGGAGAAAAAGAGGCTCTCATTTCCTCGCTTCTTCTTTGTGTCAGACCCTGCTCTTCTGGAGATCCTAGGCCAAGCTTCAGACTCTCACACTATACAGGCTCACTTGCTAAATGTTTTTGACAACATCAAAACTGTAAAATTCCATGATAAGGTTTGTGTGATTGTAGTATTTTATTGTTTTGATTATCTACTAAGGGCATGATCATTGCTGCAGATCTGCCAAGCTCTCTTGAACCCTGGTGTTACCTCCAAGAATACAAAGGCACCTCAGTGACCTGTGAAATTATTCATAGTTGATAATCTATCCATCACCTCTCTATTTTTCACCTCATGGTTGAGTTTAGAGTCTTACCTGGAGGGAGGCAATCTGATCACTCCATATGCTCGGCTAAATTAACCCAAATTGCAGAATATTAAGCTGATTGGGACTGGTGAGAATTACATCCTGATCTGTTTGGCTTCATCCATTCCCTGTTTTTTTTGTTTTTTGTTTTTGCTATCTGTTAGCTATTTTTGTTGACTACATTCATGCAATGTAAAAACACAGCAGTATTATCCTATCTGCAGAGGAGCCATTGTCTAGTAGTGCATGAAATCGTCCAATTAATTTGTAGTATTGCCAGCTAAAAAGTTATCAGGTTCTGAAAAGATATTTATCTGCCTCTTTGATGAGTGAATGTCAATCATATTAGAGCAGGGGGTTCCCAACTGGGGGTGCTTGCACCCCCTGGCGGTGCAAAACGATATTCCAGGGGGTGCGAAAACTTGGGTTTTAAAAATTATAGTGTATATGCATAATTTGTTGCCATTATTTTGAACTTTTGTAAAGGGTGCAAGAATATATCAGAAGCATTCTAGGGGCGTGGGGTATAGAAAAGGTTGGGAGCCGCTGTATTAGAGACTATAAATATTAATACATGATGTGAGATATAAAATGGCTGACTTGGTATAGGATTTGTTGTAGGAGCCAGTGGAGATCTGTGATAGAATTGTATGTAATATGTATATTATATAGAATTACTGTAGTTGTTTTAAGTATTAAATAAAAGACAGGGAATGGGGAAGGGAAAATAAATCTTTTCCTTTTATTTTGTATCCCTAATTTAAATCTCCTTTCCCCAAAGTTGCTATTAGTTCCAACAAAGAGCACATATAAAACATTGGTAGTCCTCATATCAGATTCACAATCTAAGTTAAAAAAAAAACATGAAAAACAAACTGTTACTATGAAATGTTCATGCAGTATGTATGATTCACAGGTATATGACCGGATCCTTTCCATTTCCTCCCGGGAAGGTGAGACAATTGAATTGGAAAAGCCCGTTACGGCGGAAGGCAATGTAGAAGTTTGGCTCAATTTACTTTTAAAGGAGTCCCAATCCTCCTTGCACCTTGTGATTCGACAAGCAGCTGCAAATATTCAGGAAGCAGATTTCCAATTAATTGAATTTCTTAATACCTTCCCTGCTCAGGTGAATTATCCCTTTCCTTCTTCTCAGTAGGGGAGGGTGTGATCCATGTTTCCAGGATTGTGATTGCTACAAATGTTAATACAGACAGAAATATCTTTACTATGAATTATTTCTAATAAATACTCCAGTTGGCATTTAGGAGGTCTTATTAAATTTGGTAGAGCTTCAGAATGAGTAGGTATATAATTTGCTAATGTGATTCATCTTTAGCTCTTATCTTGGGTTTGGAATTCTTATGAAATAGTCTTAGTTCCCTGTCTTGAAAAAAATATAGCGTACGCTTTTGGGGATTTCCAACATGTCTAAAAATGCTTAGGTTAAATAATTTATAAGCCTTCCAGTACATGATACTAATAGCTTGTTTGCAATAATGCCAGCTTTCAAAAAAAAAACCAAAACAATCCGAAATAAATAAAAACTGAAATTAAGACCTGGGGAAACTAATCAAGAGCAGAGATAATTCCATTCCTTCCAGATGATAAAAGAATAACAGAATAACAGAGTTGGAAGGGACCTTGGAGGTCTTCTAGTCCAACCCTCTGCTCAGGCAGGAAACCCTATCCTATTTCAGGTAAATGGTTGTCTTCTTAAAAACTTCCAGTGTTGGAGCATTCACAACTTCTGGAGGCAAGTTGTTCCACTGATTAATTGTTCTAACTACCAGGAAATGGTTCTAACTGTCAGGAAAAGAATGTCTTTTATTGTTGAAGAATGAGACCATAAGCACAGCAGAAAAGAAAGGCAATCCTTCGGGTGTAGGTCAACTTAGGGAGCAGAGTATTTGGTATTGAGGGTCTTCTGCACCTTGCATCTGTTCCCCGAAACATCACTTGTAGCAATTACTCTCATCGTTTCAGATTTGCTTTTTGGGTACTACTAATTCTGGAGGCAGAAATGGGAGAACCCTGCTTATAGATTCTTATTATCACTTGATAGTGGGTACCGGTATTCTCCCTGAAATAGTTCATTTGCTTTGCTCTTTGTTGCCTTCCTGTGCTTCTTTTGAGGAAGTACTATTTGATTCCCAGGGTAGCCTAAAATGGCTCATGAGCTGTTCTCATAATGAAGCATTGCTGCAAAACCCTGCATTATTTTATATTCTACAATTCCTTTGACTACCTCAATTAAGGCTTGTGTAAATATTGGAAATGCAGTCACATCTCTTGTCTCTTATGATGTGTGACTTGGCAGATTAGGGGTTTGAGATGGGAGAAGATTATTCAACCTCGTTTCAGTTTTCACGAGTATATAAAACCCCACAGATAAAATTAAATTTTTAAAGTGTAATGACTCATCTATTGGTTGGCTGAATAAAAAAAAGGCTTTGGGAAACTTAACAATTAACACTGTAAACATTAATGTAAATTATTTTTTAAGGTTGGCTTGCTGGGTATTCAAATGATCTGGACACGAGAAGCCGAGGAAGCTTTGACCAATGCAAAATATGACAAAAAAGTGATGCAGAAAACCAATCAGTTTTTCTTAGAACTCTTGAATACCTTGATAGACATGACTACCAAAGATCTGAGTTCTATGGAACGCGTTAAATACGAGACACTGATCACGATTCATGTGCACCAAAGAGACATATTTGATGATCTGGTAAAAAGAAATCTCATTTAAATAACTGCTAGTGAAAGGCTGAATTCTTCTGAATAAGATGTGTCTGTGATATATAAATGTAATCAATACGGTCAGTCATTTTGGACCAAATGTTACTGGGTTTATTAATGTTACAAAGCTTCTTTGACATTGTAATCTAATAGCCTTCTTGATAAGCTGGACAACAGCTACTAATACAATCCCATTTTCCATTGTAAATAATAGTTTTGGGGATTTCCCTATGCACTGAGTCCAGATTACTCTTCTTTTGACCTACTCAGAGCCCGTAGAAAAGGAGACACAATTTTGTGGCTGAGGGTTACTTCAGTCTTATAGATGGACCTCTAATGGAAAGTGACTAGGATTAGAGGAAGATACTGTTTCATGTCTATTTTTTAAAGTTAATTCACCGTTACTTTTCGAAATCTAGTCATGTTGTATTTGCTCTTAGTCATAAAGTAATATGCATTACTCAAATTTAATTCATTACAAATCAAGTTAATCACTTGATTATTCCGTTTTTTTTCAAGGCAGAAGAAAAAGAGCAACAATGGTCAAATCCCATTTGAGGATGGGATCAGTTATAGAGCTTATATCATGTATTTACTGTATGTGCTGAGATTGTTTTATCAGCTTTGTACTCCCATTGCATTCTGTGGTTACCACAAGGATGACCTAACTTTGCATTTGAAAATAGTTGTTTCCAAGTAATAAATAGAAGGCAGGTCTGTACGGTTAGTCCTTACCTTAATATTGAACTATGATAGCGCAATCCTTTGTTTCTAGTGCCGCATGCATATCAAGAGCCCTACAGATTTTGAGTGGCTGAAACAATGCAGATTTTATTTCAAAGATGATGCAGATAAAATGATGGTGAATATCACAGATGTGGCCTTCATATATCAAAATGAATTTCTGGGCTGTACAGACCGACTTGTCATCACACCTCTCACAGACAGGTGAGGAATGCATGAATATTTACAGGTTGAAAAAAGATATGCTGACACTATGCAGTGTTATTTTCCAGTATTGGTTATGGAGAATGTCTCATGAATTTTTAGTGAAGATTCAGTGGGAGATAAGGGAGCCTCAATTGACTCTGGACTTCTCAGGATCAGGAAATAGACTCTATAAGAAATCTAAAATTAAAATTTATTGAGATATGCTATGTTAACAGAATCTTTTAAGTTTGTTTGCTTTTTTCCTTTCATCCTTTTTATACTCAGTAAATCAAGAAAGAGCCAGCTTGAATCTCTTCCTAATTCTGACTTCTTTCCCAGGGCTCAAAGAATCCTCTATCTCCGTTGTTCTCTACAGGAATACAATTAGATTATGCATCATATTAAATTTTACATGGGGGGGGGGAATATTTTTTTTGTCCCTGAAGCAACATACAACATCTAAATCTCATTATGTAATGCAGAGGTCCCCAACCCCTGGCCTATGGACCGGCATTGGTCCGTAGCATGACAGAAACCGGGCCACACAAACAAGAGAAGCCCCATCTGCAGGCTGTAGGCAGCATGTGAAACCACGCCCCCTCCGGTCCATGGAAAAACCTCTCTCTATGGCAGAGGTCCCCAACCTTTTGGGCACCCGGGACCGGTTCTGTGGAGAAAAGTTTTTCTGCAGACCAGAAGGGGTGTGGTTTTGTGTGCTGCCTGCATTCCACAGATGGGGCTTTGCTTCTTTGTGCGGATCGGTTGCTGGCATGCCACAGCCTGGTACCAGTCCATGGCCTGGGGGTTGGGGACCTCTGATGTAATGTACCTCCCCAGTCAAATGCTGGAAAATATAGATGGCTTTACAGAATACAGCATAAAAAAGGCTCTATCACAACTGATTCTCAAAAAAAAAAAAAAAAAAAAACAATGCTAAAAGAGGCCCACCAGGCCATATGAACACACTAGGCAACAGAATATAGCCTGTAACTCCCTAATGGCATTCAAACATCTATTAAGAGAGGATACCTTGAAATAGCTTTTTCTTTTGCACTAAATCTCCATATCTTATCCTGGCATTTTAGTACCTTTAAGTCTTCCAAATGTCCACAAGAAGAACTTAATCCTGTTCCTTATTTCCTTGTAGGTGTTACATTACTTTGGCTCAAGCATTAGGGATGAGCATGGGAGGAGCACCGGCAGGACCTGCAGGGACTGGCAAAACAGAAACAACAAAAGATATGGGAAGGTGCCTTGGAAAATATGTTGTGGTCTTCAATTGTTCTGACCAGATGGATTTTCGAGGTCTGGGAAGAATCTTCAAAGGTCAGGATATTATTTATTATGGAAAGTGACCTTTTGTAAGAATCAGTATTGTTGCAATAGCGGATGAACAGCATATGTCAACTTTTGGATATGAAAATGAGAGTATGTTGATTCTAGATTGGCCTGGAAATGCTGGGGAGGGAAGGAATGAAATGTCTCAAAATATTTTCTTTCCAAAATGTCTGTATTCAAAACTAATGCTCCAAGATATGACAACTAGGATATGCTTATTATCAAATGTGTCTATTGTACTTAATTGCATCCATTTCAGACTAATCATAGCTAATCACCGTATATAAGAGGTTCATGCAGGGACATGGTTTGTGTTAAGTAATAAGGCACAGGAATGAGTAAAAGCAAAGTTAAAAATGCAAGGAAAAGGAAACAAATGTTATCTAGTTCAGCAGCTTGCCCAGAATGACAAGTCATTTGCTTCTTTCAGGCACCTTGATTTTAATCCTTTTATCTGATAGAAGTACCAACATTTCAAGCACATTTTAAATATCATAAATCCAACTCTAACCTTCTCTAAACTTGTTTTAACTTTTTTAATTTTACAAAACACTGTGATTTGATATCTAATTATGCAAAATGAGTGCAGGGCTGACTCCTTTTAATATCAGCCTTTCCTCTGTTTTAAGGTCTTGCTCTGTCTGGATCCTGGGGCTGCTTTGATGAATTTAACCGCATTGATTTACCAGTGCTGTCTGTTGCTGCTCAGCAAATTGCAATTGTTTTGACCTGTAAGAAAGAGCGCAAGAAGAACTTCATTTTCACTGATGGTGATAATGTAGAAATGAATCCTGAATTTGGCCTTTTTTTGACAATGGTGAGTATTCCAAATAAATAGTTTAACAATATCACATATGAAATATGGGACAGAGTTAAAAACCATTTTAGAACTTCCAGCTCTGATCTACTTTGAACTCAGTAACACAAACATTCTGATTCCAGTCAAGAGGAAAATACAGGTAGTCCTTAAGTTATGACAGTTAACTTAGCAATAGTTCAAAGTTACTACACCATCCCCAAAAGTACTTATGACCCAGTCTCAAAGTTATGAATGTTGCAGCATCACAGCAGTAGTTCACCCTTATGACCAACTGCAGAGATGCCACAACATGCCTTCTGCCTACTCCCCCCCCCAGGTTCCTAACAAGCACTGGGCCTGCTATGCTATGCTCCTTCCCACCCTGATCACTGATCACTCACGTACCTTTTGAAGATCTGCAGAGCTCAGGGCCACATGGCAGAGAAGGGGCCATCTTCTCAGATGGTGGTGAAGCTGTTTTCATTAGATCTTGTGTTCCTACACTAAGGCAGAATATCAGCAAGTAGCCCGAGCTTGCAAATGTGAAGTGAGGCAATCTAAGGCTCAGAATGAACTAAGGCTTGCGCCAAAAGTCAAAAATAAAAAAGCTTCTTTCAACATGTAAAAAACAAGGAAAATAGTTAAGGAAATGATTGATCCACTAATGGGAAAAAGTGACAAGAAGGTGACAAGCAACAGGGAGAAAGCAGTCCAACCTATCAAAAACAGTACCATAAAAAACAGATTAGAAACATAAGTTAAAATAGGCAAGAAAATAGTAAGTGAGCACCTGTCTACTCTAGACAAAGTCAAATCACGGGACTAGATTACACCCCAGGGTTCTGAAGGAACTGGCAGATGTGATGGATTACACCCCAGGGTTCTGAAGGAACTGGCAGATGTAATCTCAGAACCACCGACCTATATCTTTCCATGATCTTGGAGCACTGCGGAACTATCAGATGACTGGAAAAGAGCTGATGTAGTTCCCATCTTCAAAAAAGAAAAAAATGGATCCAGGAAACTACAGACGTTTCAGCCTTACCTCAATACCTGAGAAGATTCTGGAAAAGATAAGCAACGAATCAGCGAATACCTAGAGGCAAACAAAGTCATAACCATAAGCCAACATGGGTTTGTCAAAAACAGATCATGCCAGACAAATCTTATTGCATTTTTTGACCAGGTGACAAAATTAGTGGACGAGAGATATGCTGTGGATATAACTTATTTGGACTTCAGTAAGGCATTTGATAAAGTAGACCACAACCTACTACTTGATAAGATAGAAAAATATGGGTTAGACAGAAGGGACCTGGAGGTCATCAAGTCCAACCCCATGGTCAGGCAGGAAACCCTATACCATTTCAGACAAATGGCTGGCCAGTCTCTTCTTAAAAACTTCCAGTGTTGGAGCATTCAGAGCTTCTGGAGACAGGATTCTCCACTGATTAATTGTTTTAACTGTCAGGAAATTTCTCCTTAGTTCTAGATTGCATCTCTCTCTTTGGTTAAGTTTCCATCTGTTGCTTCTTGTCTTGCCTTCAGGTGCTTTGGAGAATAGCTTGACTCCCTCTTCTTTGTGGCAAGCCCTGAGATATTGGAACACTGCTATCATGTCACCCCTGGTCCTTTTCTTCATTAAACTAGACATACCCAATTCCAGCAACCGTTCCTTGTATGTTTTAGTCTCCAGTTCCCTAATCATCTTTGTTGCTTTTCTCTGCTTTGCTCTTCTGTGTACTCTTTCTAGAGTCTCAACATCTTTTATACATCATGGTGACCAAAACTGGATGCAGTATTCCAAGTGTGGCGTTACCAAGGCATTGTAAAGTGGTAGTAACACTTCACATGATCTTGATTCCATCCCTCTGTTAATGCAGCCTAGCATTGTGTTGGCTTTTTTGCCAGCTGCAGCACACTACTGGCTCATATTTAAGTGATTGTCCACTAGGAATCTGAGATCCCTCTCACAATTATTACTATTGAACAAAGTACCACCTATACTATACTTGTGCATTTGGTTTTTCTTGCCTAAATGTAGAACCTTAATTTTTTGACCATTGAATTTCATTTTGTTAGATAGTGCCCAGTGTTCAAGTCTGTCAAGATCCTTCTGTGTCTTAAGCCTGTCTTCTGGAGTGTTGGCTATTCCTGCCAGCTTGGTGGCGTCTGCAAATTTGATGAGTTCCCCATCTATCCCCTCATCTAAATCATTGGTGAAGATGTTGAAGAACACTGCACCCAGAACAGAGCCCTGGGGCACCTCAATACACACTTCTGTCCATATAGATGCAGATATATTTGATAGCTTTGTATGCGAAATAAAAACTGTAAAAGAAATTCTGAAAATTATGTCTGAAGTCTAATTCAGTTGATAATGCTATGTTAAATCAGAACCCTGGATATGCTGGTCGTCAAGAGTTACCTGAAAACCTGAAAATCAACTTCCGCTCAGTGGCAATGATGGTTCCTGATCGCCAGATCATCATCCGTGTCAAATTGGCTAGCTGTGGCTTCATTGATAACGTTGTGCTTGCAAGGAAGTTCTTTACTCTGTATAAACTCTGTGAAGAACAATTGTCTAAGCAGGTAGGAGAAATGATCTTTTATGAACAATTCTGTTCTGCAAATATCCCAAAGAGCAAGCATGAAGTAGAATTTAAATGCTCTAGATGACAGCAGCTCTAGTGATGAAGTTCTTAGCAATGGTAATGTTACAGAATAATCTTAAGACTCACTCTCGTTTTGGAGGGTAAGGAGTAGCTCATCAATAGTATATTTCTTTTTCTTTTTAAATGGAACATGATGCATAGGAATTTTAAAGATCTAAATTAACAAAAAACTAGGTAGTAATTCCTCAAAGTATTCCTTTGAGATTTAAGTTTAAATATGACTTCTTTGAAAGGTGCATCAAAGCCAAAGGGGGGGGGGAAATGGGGAAAAGACATTGTTCCCTTGGAAAATATTTTTTTCAAAGAAATGCATTTATTTTAATATAATGCAAGCAATATTTAATGAATGTTTTGTTAATTGAGAAAGGGTAAGAGTTGTCCTGGCCTATGATTGATTATGTATCATCAGATTAGTGTTGACTCTTAGTGACCACATTGGTTTTCTCCGGAAAGATCTCTCCCCAATCTGGTCTCTTCAAGTTGTCCAACATTGCATCCATCATTGCTGTAATGAAGTCCAGCGACCTTAGTACTGGTTGTCCTCTTTCCTTCTAGTATTGGACTATGCCTTTGAACAAACATGGCAAAATAAACACAAAATAATTATTTTTCTCTGGAGAAATAATTCCTTTTTAAAAAAAGGAATGCTTTATTTCTATTTTCTATTTTTATTGAAGCATTGATACATTTTATCAGACTTTTTAAAAAAGAATGAGAGACATGTTTTCATTTTCCTTTGTTTATTTGTTTTTTTTACAAAATTTTCATCAGAAAGATAGAACAGATAATTTGCTTTCCCAGATATTTGAAACTAGTGTGATAAGACCAGTTTCCCACATGGGATGAGTTTTATGTCTTTCTCTCAGTGTATTATCTTGAATCAAAGTCTCCAGAGGTTCCGACTATTTCAGCATTAAGATAGGCTGGTGTGTATACTTTTTAAATCACTATTTACAAGTAACTAAGGGAGGGTAGTCATAGTCACGAAGAGTAATACCAGTATCCTATTTATTCAACATTTCTATTTCAATCAACAATCTTTAGCTTAACAGTGTTACAAATGCATACTATATTTCTTCACATTCGTTCTACGTATTACTGTTGCTAGTTGTGGAAAATATATTTTGTTCTACCACACATTTACATTATGTCACATTATGGGCAAGAGGATTTACTGTTATTATTGGGAACTTTGAGCTGATTACAATTCATTCTACCATTTTCAGCAGCAGGCCTTCAATTGAGTAATGTCCTTATTTCTAAGCCAACCAGTGCTGGAACCCAGAATGTCTATTTGCCTCCTTGCTTTAATTTTGTTCCTCTGTCTAGAACCTTTTGTCTTATTTGTAGGTACATTATGACTTTGGTCTGAGAAATATATTGTCAGTACTACGGACCTTGGGTGCAGCCAAAAGATCAAACCCCAGTGACACTGAATCCACTATTGTAATGCGTGTCTTGAGAGACATGAATCTTTCTAAATTGGTAAGCATGAATTCAGACATCAGACTTGAGACAGAATTACAAACCTGAATTCTTTTTTGGGATCATCATGGCCCAGGTGAATAGGATACTTGTTTTTGAAATTACAGGCCAGACAATTTCAGGTGGTAACTTGCTTCTGGCCATGAGCTTATACGTTGCCAACTCCTGAGTTGGAGCAGTGATGGTGAGCTGGATGGCTCTTGATACTTCCATTTTGGATAAACAGTACAAAATCTGTAATATGGAGCATTAAACTCTAATTTTGATAATGATGAATAAATGTAACTTGTGAGGTCCAGGTAACTTACGAGAGTGCAGAAGGGGTCTTCTCTTTTTACCAAACTCCAAAGTGATAGGCATAACCAACAAAGCCTATCTGAGCGTGTGGGAGAGGAAAGAAAATTGGTACAAGGAAATAAGGTTCATACTGGTTTGAAAAAGCTGCGTTTTTCAAAAGGGACAGAGCACATAGGATTTGAGGAGTCCACACCCAGAACCCTTGACACCAAAGAAAAGGCTTTTGTTATTAAATAACCCTACTATGGAATACTTTGTAGTTGGGTTCATTAAGATTCATTCCTACATGCTCTGTCTCTGTCTATGGAATGGAATGTATGAATGACCTTGGGGAAGGAGATGCTGTCTAGGAAACAATCAGATGAGAGAGGCAGGAACCCCCAGTGGCTTAATGGTCAGAGGAAGAAACTTAGGAAAGATGTATCCTAATGGATCAAATAGTTAAAAGTGGAGGCTTTTTGCCTTCAGACTTGCAAGATTCTGTTAATGTGTTCTGACAAGAAAATAGAATTACTTCATCTTCTCTTGTTTGCCTGGGAGGGCTGACAGTCATGTATGTTCAGCCAAGATATTTCTAGTTTGCGAATTTATTTTGCCGCTGTATTTCACCATTGTTTTAATAACCTGCCAAATATACCGGGTTTGTGCTTTTTTTTTGTGCAGAACAATACTGTGTACTGAACTTCCAAATGGGTGACTAAACGAATGAACAATTTTTCATATGTTGAGGGTTGAGTGGAGAAATCAGTTAGAATATTATAGGCTACAAATTTTCTTTTCAAGACAATTCCTTTGTCATTGTGCTGGGAATGTAACATGCAACAGATTACTGCCCATCTTCTGTTGCGCCAAACGCTGTGATTTAAATCCTTGTTTTGATGGAGAGCTAGCATTTTCTCTTGCTCCCCGGTTTTGTTAAAAGTTCTTCTTTTGGCATTATTTAGTGTTTTCTTACCCTAACTTTCTATAAACCACCTTCTTCGTCAGGGTGTTATTTTTCCTTCCTTTCCTTCCAAATAGTTTCTGAAACATAATTTTTCACACCCAGCATACCTGCCTTCACTGAAAGATGATGGGTCTGAATTAATTACCTTTCACTTTGAGCTCTTTCTTAAAACATTTTTTCAGATGTTATAATTTTTTCACAAACTTCTGGATCCTTCTAAATCCTAACATTTTCAGTTTGTTCTTTTTAACTATTCCTACCTTGATAATGTTTCAGTTTTATTTGCTCTGTCCTTTCTCTGACCCAGATGTGTAAAATGTGCATTATTCTTACCAGCAATGCAGTAGAAATATATTTAGATTAGTGAACTGTGGTTTTTCTGTATAGTATAAAATTGTGAACTTGGTACTAGGTACTTGCAATTAAGTATTACATGATAGAAAACACTTTTCCTTTTACTTTTTATTGCTAGATAGATGAAGATGAACCCTTATTTTTGAGTTTGATAGAAGATCTTTTCCCAAGTATACAGCTTGACAAGGCAGGTTATCCAGAACTAGAAGCTGCCATCATCAAACAGGTACCGTTTATAAACATTTGTATGCTTTTTTCTAAGAACATCTCATATTGGTAATTTTTTTTTTGTTTTCCTTAGCATAACATATTCTTAGCTATCTGTCTTGTTTTGTGATGAAGAGATGATTTGTAATTAAGGGCACAGGCCTACCTTGAATTTAATGAGCAAAAAGACAATTTAGTTTGGCAGAAATTCATAGAATAGCTGATATGTCCTAGTAGAACTGTCTAGATGCAAAATATTTAGAATATCTAAAATGGATTGGCTGTAGACAGCACAAGAAAGGAACCTTCCTTTACCATATGTTAAAATTAGTCCAAGTAATAGTGAAAGATGCTACTTTACACCCACTGTAAACACCTTTTATACCCTCTACTGACATAAAATGGAGAAAATGTTTTATTTTTAACTGGTCGATGTATTAGTCCTATATTGAACGAATTACATCACTTTAGCACCACTGCCAAAATAGGCACCTATACCTGTGCTCTCTTCATACCTCCTAATGCAGACATGTTCAAAGGGAAGATCTGGAAGAACTTTCTATTCATGTGAGCAGAAGCTTCTTCATGTTCTAATAAAGCAGTATATTCCAACCTTAGCAAATTGACGATGAGTGGACTTCAACTCCCAAGATTCTCAGTAATGGCTGCGCTGGCTGTAGAATTCTGGGAGTTTAAGTCACAATGCCTGGAAACTGCCAAGTTGAGAAATCCTGTAATGAAGCAAGGGTAAAGTCTAGGCAGGGATTCTATATAGATAAAGTAATTAGTGCTGTAATGTTTGACAGGTTGAAGAGGCTGGCTTAATTAATCACCCACCCTGGAGACTGAAAATTATCCAGCTTTTTGAAACACAACGAGTAAGACATGGCATGATGGCTCTGGGTCCGAGTGGAGCAGGAAAAACAACATGCATCCACACACTGATGAAATCCATGACAGGTCTGGAAAACTGACCCTGGGATAAGTAAAAAAAATATTTTTTTGCATTTTGGTAAAATAAATTAGTACTCAGAGGAAGCTTTTTAAGGACTAAATAGTAAAAATATATATATAGTTTTACCCAAATGGTTATGTGATTATTTCTGAAGATATTAGCATTTTTTGTTGTTAGCCATCATGATGTTCTTGAAATTGATTAAGAATCTAGTTACACTGACAACAGCAGAATTTAAAGAAGTCTGTATTCCTAAGAATTATAAACAGAGAATATATGTGCTGGTTGTTCACATATCACAATAAAATGTGCCTTACAAAAACCTGTCGATAGACATTTTTCTACTCTACAGTTTATTCTAGCTACACCACTTTTTTTCAATGACTTTTGTCTCCAAGGATGCTAGAATATTGCCACAACACTAAATTGTCTAAATTATTGTTATGGGCCACAGACAGTGAGCATAGTTATGGTCACAAAATTCTTTGTGTGATCTCTGCCAATGTTCTAATGAAAATATTTTTTAAAAGTCTGCAGAGGAAAAGCTATATGAATTACTGCTGAGAGGTGGTATGGGGTAAGCCTAACTAGAAGTTAGTTTTATTGCAAAGCTGTTTCATTAGCATGATGCCACGGAGAATGCAAAATTAGCAAAAATGGCTCTCTTCCAGGAGTGGCTTTGCTATCTGTATCCTTGGTCTAATCGAGTTAGTTGCATTTAAACCGGGTCCATATGTCTTGGTTATCTAGAGGTAATTTCTGAAATCATTTGCACTTATTTTACATGCATTGAATTGTTAATTGGCAGTTATAAAGATAGTGTTGTGGTTCCGGCTAATGAAACATTCCAAAGAACTTCCAGGCATTTATTTTCCTAAAAGTCTTTTATTGTTACAAAATGTCGGCACAGGCACAATGGAGGGGGTATTTATTTTCCACACTTACAGCGCTGAGTCCCTTGTGGTCTATGCAGAGATGAAGAGACCCATCTTTTTTCTCTTTGAACAACACAGGGGCTCCCACAGAAGATTTGGCCTGTTCAATAAACCCCCTCGCTAGGTTTTTGTTCATGTATCGCTGCATCTCTTCCATTTCAAGGGGGGACATAGCATACATTCTCGGACATGGGAGTTTGGCTCCGGGCACCAGTTCGATGGAGCAGTCATTCGGTCTGTGAGGGGGTAGGGCATTAAAGAAAATTATTTTTTTTAAATGTAAAAGTATGATCAAGGCATAGGAATACTCAGAATGCAACGTTCAAAGGTAGGGCCATTTTCTCCCAAAATGCTTTTATCCAACCATCCTGAGAATGATTCATAATTTTCTGGAAGTAAACCTGGAACAGTAAGCAGTTCATGGTGCACTGGAGTTCTGATGCTGAAAGAGGAATATTATGAATAATAGTGGGTTTTGCACAAAGTGTTCAGCAGTCAGGTGAGATTTCAAAGTGAGAAACACTTAATGAAAGTTTGATGGTAAAAAGAAAGGCCATTTGGCCGTTTAGGAAATGGCTGCTAAAGTAAAGGAAGTTTCCTTTTTTCTGTCCCCTGAACTCGAATGTATCAAAATAGGTAGGTTTTTTATTTAATATTATTTTAGCAACAATTTAAATCCTTCCCTCTTCAGTTATTTATTGAAATAGTTTTCCCACTAGCTTCTAACCATTTTCTTCCTCTCTTAAAACATATCAGCCACGGAGAAAAATAGCCCACTGGTGTCAGAAAGCTTTGTATCTCCTTTAGATTGTAGTGACCTCATTGCTGACTTCACAATGCCAAGGGTTCAGCTAACAGTTTTCTGTGTTAGCTGAGTATCCTACTTCAAAGCCTCCAATCCTGTGCTACCTAAGTGAGATAATACATTTCAAGGCATTTATTTGTAGAAGGGTGATGCAGTGTTTCAGATTAAAAGGGATGAGGATACTTCAGAGCATGTGTAGCACCTTTTGCTAGTTTCTTAAGCCAAATGTGTCTTTTCCTGAAACTGCATTGTGGCTGCAGGAAACAACCATTCAGTCCCAGGAAATGGCAAAATTGCTTTAATCAGTTGCCAACAGATGCAACAAGAATGGTTCACATGCTTCAAATATATTATTTCCTTCAAATCCAAAGAGCTAGCCAGTCTTAATTGGTAATAGTTACCACCTGGGTCTTTGCTGCACAAAATCTATAAATGTAGATCAAAGATATTTTTAAAAAACCAATTTAATTGCAGTGAAATCTGCTAGAAGTAATATTATGGTGAGCAGGGGAAGGCAAGTATCCCTGCTTAATATGAACAAAGGAGATTAACTGTGATGGATGCCTACATGTGCACAGTGCCTAAAGCTGTTTCATGCTTCCTTTAATAATGTTCAACATGAAAATGTATATGTTAATAAAAGTCATGCAAATGTGTGTAAATTGTATATGCTTATTTAACATGCTTTGTTAATGTCAAGAATCTCTACATATAAAACAAGCTGCGAAGCACAAATCATTCCTTATGTTGATCACCCAATACAATTCTTGTACTTAAAGAACAAAGCTAAAACAATTTCATCCTAAATATTATTGGATTAAAGTTCCCATAATGCATGACATTTATGTTGATGAAAGAAAATATAAATTGTAATCTAATATCACTTGGAAATCTAAAATTGAAGGAAAAAAATCAACAAGTAGCAGCTTAAAACGTTTGAGTATGCCTTTATTTCTGTTTGTGTTTCCCCCTTTTTAACATGGCTGAAAATAAATGAATAGTTAAGGGAAGGCTGCAATATACCATGGATAATTTTAACATTGCAACCCACAGAATGTTTTTACACTATCAGATTCAAAGACTAAAATCCACCTCTTGATAGAATGCTGTACTACTGTAGCAATGATTTCAAATGGATTTTCCCTTTGGCATGTACAGATTGTGGCCAACCCCATCGTGAAATGAGAATGAATCCAAAGGCCATCACTGCACCTCAGATGTTTGGACGCCTTGATGTTGCAACCAATGACTGGACAGATGGGATATTCTCCACTCTTTGGAGAAAAACCTTGAGAGCCAAGAAGGGTACTATATTATAATTGCTAGAGTTATATTTCATTGGAAAAAAACATCCAAAGATCCAGTTATTCCCTTCATTCCTCTCATTTGTTATAATATTAATTGAGCCATCCTCGTCTGAAACTAAGGAGGCTCTTGGGAGCATATTATGGATAAAATGGAGAAATTGCAATAGCAGACAGGGTTGAGTTTGGAGCTTTGGCTGTCCCGATGTTACTATAAATATAGTCATATAATTGGTAATGGCTGAGAATACTGAAAATCGTACTTAAAAGCTATCAGCAGATCATATAGTTGGGTTATTGTGAGAATGACCTGCTGGAAAGTACACTCTATTCCAGTTGGTTGCTGTATTTATCAGATTATTACAATATTTTAGATTCCTGAATAGAATGTGCAGATGAAAAATAGAATTCTTAAATTCATAGATAAGCCTCAGGTTTTTGTAGCAAGGCTGGGAAACATTTTCAGCCCCATAGGTCACAAGCAATATGGAATGGAATGGAATAGAATAACAATAGAGCTGGAATGGACCTTGGAGGTCTTCTAGTGCAACCCCCTGCTCAAGCAGGAGACTCTATAGCATTTCAGATAAGTGGCTGCCCAGTCTCTTCTTTAAAACCTCCAGTGATGAAGCACCTACAACTTCTGAAGGCAAATTATTCCACTGGTTAATCATTCTCACTATTAAGCAGTTTCTCCTTAATTCCATTGTTTTTTGTGTTGCCCTCTGGTGCTTTGGAAAATAAGTTGACCCCCCTCTTGTGGCAGCCCTCAAATACTGGAACACTGCTATCATGTTACCCCTAGTTCTTCTTTTCTGTAGACTAGCCAAACTCAAATCCCGCAACTGTTTTTCGTATGTTTTAGTCTCCAGGCCTTTAATCATCTTAGTTGCTCTTCTCTGCATTTTCCCCAAAGTTTCAACACCTTTATTTTTTCGACTAGCATCCTTGGCCTGCTCACTATGTGTGGATACGTTTTTTCCTCTCAGTCTAGGAAAAAGAGTGCAAGAGAAGTAGTTCTTATCAAAATTGCTGAATGGCAGCTTTGACAGATGGGGAAAGAGAATAGGAGGGTGACTTTTTATTGCTTAGGTGTCACCTGTCAAGGGCTTTACATGTAAAATAAAAATGTCAAGTATCTTGTAAGTAATGTTTCCCCAGCATATTACTTGCTTTGAGAAATCTGTTACTATTAAATAAAATCTATTACTGTTAAACAGAATACACATTTTGTGCTTTTCAGAATTGCTGGAGAGAGCCAAAGAAAGAAATGATTTAAATGAAGCTTTTCTGCATTTCACTTCTGCAAGGTTAAGTAGGAACTTGTCTAAGATCATCCACTGATCTTCAGAGTCACTTGAGAAGTTGACTATAAATATCACACAGCAAATTAGTCTGTGTTGTTTCTACTTTTTAATCATATTCATATGTATTCCATGAGGCAGGAAAATGATTGTATCACAAAATACTCTCTTTACAAGAAATGTTTTCCCCCCCTTTTGGATATAGGGGAACACATCTGGATAGTACTCGATGGTCCTGTTGATGCCATTTGGATTGAAAATCTGAATTCGGTGCTTGATGATAACAAAACATTGACCCTAGCTAATGGAGATCGGATCCCTATGGCACCCAATTGTAAAATTGTTTTTGAGCCTCATAATATTGACAATGCTTCTCCTGCAACAGTGTCAAGGAATGGCATGGTATTTATGAGCTCATCTGTCCTCAACTGGAGCCCTGTTCTGGAGGTATATTTGCTTTCATGAGTTCAAACTCTTTGTATCATGAATCACTTTTGGATTGTTAAAAATTACTTTATGAATGCAATTATAGAATAGTCTGCAATATGCTCTGAATATACATTTAGCTGTCTAATAAAGCTGTGTATTTACTTCCACAGCCATTATTTTCAATGGTTTAGCTACTAAGTACCAATAATGTCAACTAATAACCATCTTAACATTTAACATTGTATAGCCATACTGTTCTAAGTAAAATCATTATCGACTCTGGTACAAGATTCTTCTATAGGAATATGATTACCACTTTGGGGACCTCCATGGTCATGTTACACAACTGACTATTCTTAAGAAGTCTAGTGTTTGTTGTATCTCTCAATTCAAAGAACTGATGGTCAATTTTGAAGTCTTAAAAGGTTTGTGTTTCACATCTTCAGATTTTTAATCTGATGCCATTGTGTCTTCCTAGAAGGAGACTGTACTAATGAGGTTAGATTAGGTTCTTGAGCTACTGGGAACTCATTTTATCTGTGGTCTGACATTCAGTCTGGTTTAATTGTTGTTGAAAAGCTTGACAGGATCATCTAACTGACTTCTTCTGAGTTGCTGTCTTCAGATGAAGCTATGTGCCAGGGATGTTGACACTATGATACTATTCTTGAAGTCTACTAAAGAATCTAGGGGGCATGTAAAATATTATCTCATGTTGACTTCCTCCCCACATCAGCTCCGTATGGGAAGGGACATCTTTCTGTTCCCTTATGACACAAACACATAACTCCATTTCCTATATTTTACACATATTTCTGATGTGATTCTATGTAGACATCATCATGTAATTGAAGGGCCTTCTGAAAATGAATAATATTCACAACTTCAGTGTGTCTCTAATACTACCTTGCTTCATTTTCCACTGTATTCCTGCATGTGGCTAATATGTAGTCTCATCTCCGCCTTTGCCAAATTAGTCTGGGAAAGGTTATAAGATGAGAGACAGGAATGCTCAACAAACCTGATTTTCATAGTTGAAAAGGAAATGAATGTAGGCTTTATGAATGTTACCCCATGATTTAAGGAGATATGTGCCTAAGTTAGTGTTTACCACTAAAGGATTTTAATCAGTGCCAAAATTGTAGGAATTGTCATTAGTGCACACTATGCCCCTCCAACGGGAGATGAGGCTGCAATACATGGCAATCCAATGAGCTAATATGTGGAGAAAGATCTTAATACACTTTTTTCACCAGCAGATCTGGCTGTTGGGAAAAGAAATAGTTCTGGGTGGCAAAGTAGAGTATTGAATTATTGGGATGAGTAATATGATAAATGACTGAGCAGAAGGACATGGGAAGGTAGGAAAAGAACCTGATAGGGACAACTGCAAATCAGTTTGGAAGGTCAAGACATTAAGAAAAGAGAAAAGAGGAGAGATGACTCTCATGGCAAATATGAGGAAATGAGACAGCTAAATGAGTGTAAAGATCAGGCTGACAAGCAGTAAATTTTTGTAAGGCATTGACAGACATCTAGAATTATGCTTCATCAATCTTAGCCAGCCAAGGGATTGAGTCTCTGACAACTCCATAGGAATTGGTTTCTACCCCCCCCCCCACAAATGAGAGAGAAATTAAAGATAAATTTGCCTGTATCCACAGTAGTCTGTGACAAAAATGAAGACTCCAGTGAAAGTTTAAACTTATGTTGGAATTAGTTAACCAGCTAGGACAACAGTTGTCCATATGTTGGCTGCATTATGACTAGATGATTGAAATCACCAGAAATTTTTAAGTTTTCAACTGCCTCTAGGACTTCTTTGACCAGAAAAATAGGATACAAAATCATTATAAGTGAACTCAAGAATAACAATTCAGAAATTCAATTAGTACTTTAATGGAGCAAGAATGAGAGAAATATCTCTTGTCATATTTTATATTGACTTTGTGGCTTCTAGACAACTTTTTGCTATTTCTCAAACTTTTGTTCAATTGATTCATTTACTGTGTTCCCACTTAGATTCACTTGTCGCCCTTGACATTTTTTAGTATTTGATGTTTTTATTCAATGTTTTCCAATATTAAAATTTGCATCTAATATGCTATCCTTCATCATCATACTATCACCTATCTGAGAAGCAGATAAGATGAAACCCTTGCCTCAAGTAGAGACAATTATTCTCTTGCCCAAACAAAATGTTTTGGTGAAAAAAATCTAATTTCTTCCAGAAAATAAAAATTAGAGGATTGAAACTAACTCTAGTTGCTTGATCTGGTAAATTTGGATAATAATTTCAAAAGTCTCATGGTGATTTGTTTTCAATTATAACAGGGTTTTCTGAAGAGGCGTGCTCCACAGGAAGCAGAGATTTTGCGTCAGTTGTACACAACATCTTTTCCAGACCTTTACCGGTTTAGTATTCAGTCCTTGGAATACAAGATTGACATGTTAGAAGCCTTTGTGATAATGCAGAGCATTAATATGCTTCAGGGCCTTATACCTTGCAAGGTAATCATTTACCGTATATTGTTCAGACAGATGGATGATGATGGTCATGATTCATCTAATGATTGTCACAGGTATTTTCCAGTGACTTAAGTTCTAATCAATAACATGGGAATCATGGAAGTATGAGCCGAGGTGGCGCAGCAGTTAGAGTGCAGTACTGCAGGCCACTTTAGTTGACTGTGTTCAGCAGGTCAGCGGTTCAAATCTCACCGGCTCAAGGTTGACTCAGCCTTCCATCCTTCCGGGGTAGGTAAAATGAGGACCCAGATTGTTGGGGGCGATGTAAATATATATATATATACATTGCTTACTGGTGTACACCGCTTAGAGAGTGCTTGCACTTAAAGCGGTATATAAGTCTCATAAATAAATAAATAAGTATCAGTAAGTAATCAAGTCAGAGCAAGGTAAGGTTTTTTTAAAAAATATTTTTATTCTTTTCATTTATAATTGTTTAATAAAGAGCCTGTTTATTTTGCCCAGACAGGGAGGTTGCTCTCGGACAAGCCAGATGGATTGCTTATATGCAGTCTCTTCCTGAGCTGCTTTTCTCTGCAGTGCAGAGCTTGCTAACCTTTCCAACTTTGTGAACCGGAAAGGGGGGGGGAAGGGGATAGTTCTGCATGAGCAGGCGGCAAGCACTCATGCGCACTGGCTCCATTTGCGAGAGCGGTGTGACGATGTGCATGCACGCACGTGCGCTCACTTGCTGTTTCTGTAGCCAAGTTGCAAACAGCTCGTGGTCCACTAGAAACTTCCAGCCATCTCCCAGCTGCAGCCTGAAACTGACCAGAAGTTAATCAGTTTCACTCTGAAGGCTTTTATTGTGATAAATGCGCTCATTGGTAGGAAAATGAATTTATTTCTGTTGCATTTGCAGTTGCTATCCAGTGGGGTAGCTAAATTAGATATTCTGTATCATGTTTGTAATTGTAATTGTAACTGTAATTGATATTCTGTATCATGTTTGTTTTTGTGGCTTGTTCTTATGCTTCAATGATTGTTTCTTCAGTCTCTTTTTTTTACTTTTCTACCAAGTTTTGCTTTTCAACCAATAGCCAAGACATTTTGTATCTGATTTTCTTTTAACAATCTCTCTCTACAAACACACAAACACACACACAATTAAGATATTTATATTTCCAATTGCTTCCTTTTTATAGTGTTGTTTTTATTTTGCAGTCTTCGGTAGTTTTTCTTTACAAATTTCTACCAATAGATATTACTTACTGTGCATCTTAAAATCATTCAAGAAGTGTTTTTCTTCTTTCAGTGTTTATTTTACTTGGAACAGATCAATCCCAGTGGCATAATAGAGTTTGTCAACACTGCTTCTTAGGTGAAAAGCATAATTCATGGTCATTAATTTTCTTGTTTCTCTATGAAGTATGTATAATTCAGCTTGTGTCTAATCAATTATACCTGTAATATATTGAATAATTGGAACAGTCCAAGTGTTTATGGCTTTAATTATATTCCCACATTTAATTTTCTTCTCAAAAGTTCTTTGATTAATTTTCTATAATTAGAGTTAGTATTTTTCTTAAAGTGGCTCATGTAATATGCCAAGTGTTTCTTTTAATACTTCATATTCGTATCCTTGTGGCACCAATTTTTGTATTATTATTATTTGAAATTCATCAACTACAGGATGAAAGTGTGTTCATTGATGGCTATAGACTGTAACAGATTTTTTCTGCTGTGGATTTGTAGATGGATGATTTTTGATTTTCCAGTCTAGGGCTGAGAGTAAGTGACTGGCCAAAAGTGACCCATCCAGAATTCCATAACTTAGGAAGGACCAATGCATCATACTGGCTTTTAGATAGATAGCTAACTTAATATGTTTTAACCAACATCATATTCTAAGCAATATCTGGAATGTACCATGGCAATGTATATTAATGATGGATTACATGAATAATAATAATAATAATAATAATAATAATAATAATAATAATAATAATAATAATAATCCCCCAGTGAGGCACTACCTTGACGTGGTTGTGGGGCTTGTGTACTCTGAGGAAGATGAGAGCTATGCCAGAGGTTCAACCATACTGGACAGGTCTCATCAGAGGAGTCAGACAAAGAGTGTCTCTCCCATAAAAAATATGGTGAGACGTAAATTTCAGAATGCCATACCGGCTCGGACGTCGCCCGGGTTAACAAGGTCCGCACTAGATATTGGAGTTCCTGGATATCTGGTGAAAAATGGGTTACAGGACTCAGGACTGTTGGCTGAGCAACCAGGGCCAGCAGCTGCAGAACTACTGGAAGAAAAGGTGTTTACCCGTCGCAGATACACAGTGATGGAAAACAAAGAAATAATGATCTGTTACTACAGATCAAGTCCAACAAGAAGAGGATATCTAAAACGAATGCACCAGTTCTGGAAAGAACAACATCCAGAATCAGAAATAACAGAACAGAGACTAGCAGATCAACGCCGATTTATAACACGAAACAAAATATTCACAGAAACAGAATTGGACGAACTGCAAAGGTTTACCCAGGGCAAAGAAATCAAAGCCTTACCAGAAGTAATTCAGAATGTAGAGGCTAACCAGGGGGAGTTGGCAGTGAAGGAATCTAGCAGAAATATACAACTGTTCTCATTTGGAAACCAGGCACCTCTACCTCAGGAAGAACAAAACCCTCTAACTAAAGAAATAAAAGAATTGAAACAAAGAATAACTGAGCATCTAGAACAGCACAAAAACAACAGAATAAGGCTGCCTGCATTGAAACTTGTTTCAAAGAAACAGCTAGCACAAGCATTAAAAGATGCAAATACTGCAATAGCAAGTATAAGCACCAATTCACTGCAAGAAACAAACCAACTAATGTACAGCACAGCTGCAGTTATAACAGAATACCTGGGATGCAAAATCAACAAAAAGAAAAACAAACAAACAGTGCACCACAAAAATGGAAGGTTAGACTAGAAAATAAGATCAGCAAGTTAAGATCACATGCAAGCAAGCTAGAACAGATGAAAGAAAAGAAGCTGAAGAACAAGAAGACCAAAGAATACCTAATCAAGAAATACCACTTAGAAACAAGGAAGATCAAGGAAGCACTGGAAATAATAAAGCAACAAATAACAGCTATAGCCAGGAAAATCAGTAGATATGAAGCTCGAATTGCAAACTATAGGCAGAACCTCCAATTTCAATCCAATCAGAAACGTTTCTACCAATCCATCAATGGAGAAACTGCAAGGAATCAGTCAGTACCTGACAAGAAAGAAACAGTGCAGTTCTGGAAGCAGATATGGGATAACCCAAAGAAATACAACAAGGATGCGGCTTGGTTAAAAGAGGTGGATGCAAATAAAACAGAAGTTGAAATGAAAGAACTAGTAATAACAACAAAAATGGTAGAAAAAAGAGCAAAGAAAATCAAAAATTGGTCAGCACCAGGTGAAGATGAACTGCATGGGTTTTGGTTGAAACATCTAACTGTTATACACCCACTCATTGCCAAGCAGTTCAACAATATACTACAAGGAGGAGAAATTGAAAAGTGGCTAACAACTGGGAAAACCTACCTAATAATGAAAAATCCAGCAAAAGGGGCAACACCAGGCAACTACAGGCCAATTACCTGCTTACCAACAACTTTCAAATTACTAACTGGTGTGGTAGCTGATGCAGTACAACAGCATCTAGTTGAAAACAATCTCTTTCCACCTGAGCAGAAAGGAAACCGCCCCAATAGCAGAGGAACAAAAGATCAACTCCTAATAGACAAAATGATCTTGGAAAACTGCAAGAGAAGGAAGACCAACCTGAATGTGGCATGGATTGACTACAAAAAGGCATTTGACTCTCTGCCACATGATTGGATAATAAAGTGCCTAGAAATAACAGGAGTCAGTAGAAACATCAGAACATTTGTGCAAAGATCGATGGCACAATGGAAGACACAGTTGCAGATCAATGGTGAGAAGCTGGGAGAGGTTAATATCAAGAGAGGAATATTTCAAGGAGATTCATTATCACCATTACTATTTGTTATTGCACTGTTTCCTCTGTCAACAATACTGAATAACTCAGGACATGGCTATCAAACATCAAAAACATCTGCCAGACTATCCCACCTCCTTTATATGGATGATCTGAAGCTGTATGGAAAAACATCATCTGAAATAGAATCGCTGCTCAACACTGTCCGTATATATAGCCAAGATATTGTAATGGAGTTTGGCTTGGACAAATGTGCCACACTTACTATCAAACAAGGAAAAATAGTGAAAACTGAAGGAATCAAGATGCTCCACGAAAATAACATTAAGAGTCTGGATGAGGAAGAGTACTACAAATACTTGGGTATTCTTTTTTTTTTTTTTTTTTGAGGAAAGGGAAGTTTATTGCATGCAGGTTCAGAGAGCCATCCTGGCTTAAACAGTCTGAACCCAGATTGTACTTTGATGACCACTTTTATAACCCTTTCTGGCGGGGGTTATTTTCAGGTCACATTACATTCTATAGGTCCTTATTCTAACATAGAAAAACTACTAGACAGATCTATAATCGATAGCTCCTCGTTTACATTGGAATGTTTTTAGCAATCAGCAATATATCAAGTGTTAAGCAATTTAGATATACCATGTGACAGGCAGTTAGTAATATATCATGTGCAGAGCTGGGAACAGGATGTCTGGCCATCCTAAATTTAAGAGTTGTCTTGTAAGCAAAACAAACCTCACCCTTTTTGTTGGGCCATCTGCTTTTTATACACATCCTTTGTCGGACCATCAGTATTTTTCCAGGTACCACTTTATTCCCCCCTGATGAGACTTATCTCATCCATGCAGATAAGTTTCATTCCATAACACTTGGGTCTGATGTATGTATGTTGTTATACTCTTGTCTCTGGAATTCCCACATGTGAAGAACCACCCTTTAGGTAACCATATGTTTGCATACCCAAAAGACACTGTTTGGAAAGATGTGCAATTTAGCTTTTCTTGGCTCACTTTCAGGCAATGAGGTGAAGGTATATTCTGCTCACACCCTGTGACATGTGCACATTGTAAGTCTTCTGGAATGGCAACGTTAGGAGTATGTGACTGAATTCCTTAGCTGCTGTGACTGGAACACACACTGGTATTAAACATGTGGACAGCAAATTTTCCATGTCATATGCTTCAGAAAGGCAAAAATCAGTTGTGTTGGCTAGTTTAGCCAATTGGACCCACAAATTATATTGCATCCTTGACTCCAATGGATGGGGCATATCCTTATTCTGATGGGACCTTCTACTTTGTTTTCTCTCTAGGCACTTCCTCGGGGGTCTTTGGATAGTTACTCCAAATTCCACCGGGATAACATGTACGATGCAAGTCCCCTTCCTTCCCGTCTTCAACTGCGAGACTAGGGTGACCCGCTCCCATCCCCAGAATAAGGGAGGCCCACACTCCAGAGTAACAGGAGGAGGAGGCTTCTTATATGGGGCCTTTACACATATGCCTTTCCTAAGAATATACCCAACATACTGACAGGCTTCGGGATTGACAGGTGGTCTTGTAATACAGGCTTCTTTAACTATTCTGTCAAATGCTTGGGGAAATTGACAAGGATGAGGCCAGCTACCATTCCATCATTCTGGGGAAAATCCAATAGGGGTTGACCTTTACAAGTGCCCGTGCCTATAGCATAAGATTGGATAAGGCGTGGAGCTTCTTCTGGCTTGCTCCATTGGCCTAAATTAGAAAGACAAACATTATTACATGCAACAACAGTACTATATAAAAGCAGAAGGAAGCCTTTCATCCTTTCTTCTCCCGTGCGTAGAAAGCCAGCTTCCGGGTGTGGCTTAGCAGGGGGTTGAATTTCAGCCAGGCAGCCGTAGATATATGTGCAGGATACACTTGTGCTAATACAATATCTGGTTTACAAACAATAAAATATTCATTAAAATACTAAACACGTTTTAAGAGTGAGTTTGGTGGGAACCTTGGGGTCCCTGTTCACTGTCCACAGAGGTTCTGCAGCTGCTTTAACTCTGGTCTAGTGAATCCAAGATTTAGATTCTGCAATCTTTATTGCTAAAGGAGAGGCCATTATTACTTCATAAGGTCCTTTTCATCTCCCCTCCAGTTGTTCATGTTTCCAATGTTTCACCCACACCCTATCCCCTGGTTTAAAGGGATGACATCTTGTTATTAGTTTAGAAGGTGTTTGTTCAACAACCTAGTCCCTAAGTTTTTCCACTTGCTTATTCAGTTCCCCCCATACTCCCCCCTGATGGCCCCTTTACAATGCATAACTGAAACCTTTGCTGGCTTTTGTACTGCATCGAGAAGATGCTTTATCAAGTGTCCATGTAACCCATGTTTGCCAGCCGAATCCCTGAATCCCCTCTCCTTATACACAGCACCATGAGCATGCAGAGTTAGAAAAGCATATTTACTATCTGTCCAGACATTTAAAGTTTCCCCTTCAGCTCTTTCCAATGCTCTAATTAATGCCCACAATTCTGCCACTTGAGCACTGCAGTTTGCTCCTAGCGGACTACTTTCCACCACTTCCTCATCATTCACAATCGCATATCCAGAAACCCTCCTCCCCTCCTTCATGTAACTCGAACTGTCTGTATACCAATTCAGGGCAGCAAGCAGTTGTGTTCTGAATCCACTTCTGTGGGCAATAGGGTGGCAGGGTTTAGCCGGTTAGACACCACTAATTTCACTTGAGGATTTTCAATCATCATCGCCTGATACAACATCAAGCACACTGAAGTCAAGAAAAAGATTAGAGGTGAATACATCAAGAGAGTGAAGAAGATCTTAAAGTCCAAACTCAATGGAGGAAATACCATAAAGGCAATCAACACCTGGGCAATCCCAGTCATTAGGTACACAGCTGGAAGAGTGGACTGGACTCAAGCAGAACTAAAAGCAATGGATAGGCAGACCAGAAAAATAATGACAATGAATCATGCCCTTCATCCACGCAGTGACCTTGATAGACTTTATCTACCAAGGCATATAGGTGGGCGTGGAATGCTACAAGTACATCAGATGGTTGAAGAAGAAAAAATGGCTTTGGAAGAATATCTGGAGAACAATGATGAAGATGCACTGAAATTAGTATATCAGGAAGGCTTACTGACTACTGGAGAGACCAAACTGGCCTACAAGAAAGACCAAATGAAGGACAGAATAGAGGCATGGGAAGACAAAGCACTACATGGCCAATACATTAAAAAAAATAGCTGGAAAAGCAGATAATAACAAGACCTGGCAATGGCTAAGAGCAGGAAAATTGAAGAAAGAGACCGAGGACTAATTCTGGCTGCACAAGACCAAGCCTTAAGGACAAATGCATATAAAGTCAAAATTGAGAAGACAGCAACAGACAGTAAGTGCTGCCTATGCAAAGAAGCTGAAGAAACAGTGGACCACCTGGTAAGCTGTTGCAAGAAAATTGCACAGACTGACTACAAGCAGTGGCATGACAAAGTAGCAACAATGGTGCATTGGAAGATCTGCAAAAAATATCATTTGCCTGTAAGCAAAAACTGGTGGGATCATAAAATAGAGAAAGTCATAGAAAATGATAAAATTAAACTGCTCTGGGATTTCAGAATTCAAACAGACAAGCACTTGCAACATAACACTCCAGACTTAACAATTGTCGATAAGAAAGACAAAAAAGTCTGGATAGTGGACGTGGCAGTGCCTGGAGACAGCATAATAGAAGAGAAAGAACTGGAGAAGATAACAAAATACAAAGACCTACAAATAGAAATAGAAAGACTGTGGCAAAAGCAAGCAAGGGTAGTACCAATAGTCATAGGCTCCTTGGGTGCAATCCCAAAAGAACTGGAGCACCACTTGAACACAATTGGCATTGACAAATTCGCTATTAGTCAATTGCAAAAGGCGGCCTTATTAGGAACTGCTTCCATCCTGCGACGATATCTGTAATACCATCAAACATCCACATCTGCCTATCCCAGGTCCTGGTTAAGGACTCGATAGGTAGACAAACTGCCAAATCCAGTCTGAACATCTGGCTGACTGTGCGATGATCCATAATAATAATAATAATAATAACAACAACAACAACAATAATAATAATGATGATGATGATGATGATGACGAAGATGATGAAAGGGACCTTGGAGGTCATCTAGTCCAACCCCCTGGTCAGGCAGGAAACCCTATACCATTTCAAACAAATGGCTGTCCAGGCTCTTCTTAAAAACTTCCAGTGTTGGAGCATTCACAACTTTTGGAGGCATGTTGTTCCACTGATTAATTGTTCTGTCAGGAAATTTCTCCTTAGTTTTAGGCTGCTTCTCTCTTTGGTTAGTTTCCATCTGTTGCTTCTTGTCTTGCCTTTAAGTGCTTTGGAGAATAGCTTGACTCCCTCTTCTTTGTGGCAACCCCTTAGATATTGGAACACTGCTATCATGTCACTCCTAGTTCTTCTCTTCATTAAACTAGACATACCCAATTCCAGCAACCGTTCCTCATATGTTTTAGCCTCCAGTCCCCTAATCATCTTTGTTGCTCTTCTCTGTACTCTTTCTAGAGTCTCAACATCTTTTTTACATTGTGGTGACCAAAACTGGATGCAGTATTCCAAGTGTGGCCTTACCAAGGCATTGTAAAGTGGTATTAATACTTCACATGATCTTGAGTCTATCCCTCTGTTAATGCAGCCTAGCACTGTGTTGGCTTTTTTGGCAGCTGCAGCACACTGCTGGCTCATATTTAAGTGATTGTCAACTAGGACTCTGAGATCCCTCTCATAGTTACTACTATTGAGCTAAGTACCACCTATACTATACCCATTTGGTTTTTCTTGTCTAAATGTAAAACCTTACTTTTTTCACCATTGAATTTCATTTTATTAGATAGCACCCAATGTTCAAGTCTGTCAAGTCTTCTGTATCTTAAGCCCATCTGGTCCTGGTGATTGGAACTTTTCTAGGGTGGACAGGTACTCACTTCCCATTTTCTTGCCTATCTTGTGTTTCTAATCTGTTTTTTACAGTACTGTTTTTGATACGTTGGGCTGTTTTTTCCCCTTTGTGTAAAGACGGATGCAAAAATATGAGTTAAGTAGTTCTGCTTTCTCTCTATTGCTTGAATTTAGTTCATTGCTGGTATTGAATCAGTTAACTCGTTACATTCAGCCTGCATGCATGCCAAAACAAAGCTATATTCATTGGCCAAATTTGGTATTAAAAGAAGAGAAATGCAGGCATCTACAAAATCATACTAGGTTATCATGTGAAATCTCCTTATCTTGCTAATGCAGTGTTAATGCTTGATGGAATTCATGACACTTCATTCATCAGTTATCTTTGCTCTTATCAGCCTGTCATTGGACCCATGATTATGACGATCTATTGCTGCACTGTGTTAGCACATAGTTCTATGTAAAAGTCTGAAATAGATGTTTTTCTTCAGAATAATGAACATATGATCTAGTGGAATAGTTTCATGGACTGCAAGAGTAGCTTAAGAATTACTTCATGCATAATTATATTATTGGAATATCTTCCAAGAACATTGATGTTGAAAATAATTGTCAAGTCATTTATGTCTATGAGTTGATATTTTTATTTCAAGACCATAAAGAAGGCAGCTCCTTATTAAGAAGAAAGTCAGAAGGAGAAACATTTGCTGAGCTAATTGTAGATAATTGCTTGCTTTTACTATTGTTCCAAACTCAGTCTTCTGCACCATTGCCAAATGTCCCATATAATGAATCTTTTGTCTATATAGCAATAGCATTTAGACTTATATACAACTTCACAGTGCTTGGTTTACAAAGTCAGCGTATTGCCCCCAACAATCTGGGTCCTCATTTTATCAACCTCAGAAGGAGGGAAGGCTGAGTCAACCTTGAGCTGTTCAAAATCAAAGTCCTGGAGTAAGCAGTGAGTTAGCCTGCAATACTGCATTCTAACCACTGCACCACCACATAAGGAATTAATTGTAGTTTTAAGATGGTGTTAGAAAAAACAGTTCCCAAATTGGGACAGTTTGTATTGTTTTCAGGCCCCTGAAAAAATTGTGATCAATTATGATAGTGTGATTCATCAAAATATGTCACAAAAATATTTTTGACATACTGCATTACATAAGATACAAAATATTTAAGTTGATTTTTAAAATCTCAGCAAAACACAGATCCAATAAAAGAGTTTTTTAAATGCTTAATTTGATCAACTTTGATCTTGCTGTTAATGGATCATTTTGTCCTTTCTATCCATGGTTGGCAGTTAAAACTCTCTGAAATATGATAGCATTTATAATTTACAAAAATTACTGGTAGTCCTCATTGCATGGAGACCATAATATAGCAATTCCTGTTGGGAGCTTTCAGAAAAGGTGACTTTAGATTATAAGAGATACAACTGTGGTGCTTCTCATGTCTGGTGCACTTCATCCTATTTCTTCTTCATCCAGGCAATAATTTCTTAGTTTCGTCCATCAGAAATATTACATTTTATGCATTCTTTTCTAGTGCCTGATCTCATGTGAAATTATAAATCATTAACCTTTAGGGCTCCATTCGTGTGTACTTTCCCCCCCAGCAATAAACCTTTTCTAGAAAGATGTTTGAGATTATAGTGGCAAAAAGGCATTGTATTAATGTTTTAAATCAAAGTTTCACTTTAAAGTTTTTATTTTTCAATTAAACATTTGCCCATAAAATTGTATTTTTTTTAAAAAAAAGCTAATAAAACTTCAAATTAGCTTATGTTTTATTGGCTGAATCAATTGATATACTATGAAGTTGTAAAATTTGAATAACATGTTGCTTGTATACAAGCAAATGTTATTGATGTTTCTTTGTAGCTTCTGATATCTAATGTATGTTACATGTTGAATCCTGACTGCTGCATTCATATTAGGGTATGATGTGGCTCACTCTTGTCTTCTCTTCACTGAACATTGCCTGCTACTTGAAAAATATATCAATTGTCCAATCATGTTAGATTGTTACATTTGTCAGATATTGCTTGAGATGCATTCCAAAGTTCAAATGTTTTTACTACTAGTACAATCTCGTGTAAGAATATTTCAGTTCTTAGTTGTTTTATGAGACAGGAGCAAAAGATTGTTTTTACAGATCCTTGGAAAAGTATGTTTTCTAAATGTTTCAGAATTCAGAATAATTTAATGATTAAAATCATTGTGCTTCTTTACTTAGGACCAAGGTGTGGAAATCACTGCTGAATATCTGGAAAGATTGTACATCTTTTCCCTAATGTGGAGTGTTGGGGCATTGCTGGAATTGGAAGACCGTTGGAAGTTGGAGCACTGGCTCCGTAGTCATGAAAAAATAAATCTTGATCTTCCTAATATCCCAGAAGGAAGTGAAGACACTATGTTTGACTACTATGTTACCAGTGACGGTTTGTGAACTTTCAAAAAGTTGCTGTTGCTTATTGACAAAAAGGACTAGATCAGGCATGTCAAACTTGCGACGTCACATGACATATCACGACTTTTCCCCCATTGCTGGCAATGGGGTGGGCGCGGTTTCGGTGTGACGCATCCGGCCTGTGGGATGGCAGTTTGACATGCCTGGACTAGATTATATAATGCAGCTAGATCACATCTCATAATCTGAGATCTTCCACTGTAGTTTATTCAGTGATGATATTATTTCTTGAACTGAAGAAGCTTCAGCATTTAAAATATCTACTGTATACTTCTATAACAGGGGTCCTCAAACTTGGCCCTTTTATGACTTGTTGACTTGAACTCCCAGAATTCCTCAGCCAGCATTTGAAGACCCCTGTTCTATAACCTTCAGTTACACCGAACATAGAAGTTTCTGAAAGGAGTAGTAGAGATTATGTAATTGCTGTTCCTATCCTCTTCATAAACTTCTGCTTATAGAAGACACATGTGACGTCTAAAACTATGATACAAAGAAAGTATCCACACACTCCAGCTGTCCAGTGTTAATAGTCCTCTGTGCTGAGACGTGATGACTGTTGACTGAGATTGAGGGGAAGTTAATGTGATTGCCTCCCTCTTCCTCTCCACATGCAGAGCTCACACGTTCTACATAAGCCAATGTCAATCACTTTAAGTTCTATTTCACCTGTGTTTTGCTAAGTTAGTTCTAAATTGGTGAGATACAAGGCATCTTTGACCTACTGTTGAGTAAATTGCAAGGATATATTTCCTAGGGGCTTTTATTTTTAATAAACTCAAGTTTCTACAGCTGAACCTCACTGGCTCGGTGGAAAGAAAAAGTATCCAGAAATCCAGGATTCTGACAGTAGTGGCAGTGATAACATCTCAGGGAGCAGCCAGAAAGAATGAACAGGCCTTCCCAGTCTCTAGGAAGAATGCTTTGTCCTGCTGCTTCTGATTGGGACAAAGAAGAGTGGCCAGCAACATATAAATAGAGTTGCTGTTTTCTATGAGTCATGAGAGGTCAGGCTATGGTTTGGATGATAAGGACTGCTGTTTTGATTTGTTTTACATGAGAGAGAAAGAAAGAATTTTTTTAAATACAAGCTTAAGTGGCAAAGACCTGGTTTCTAAATGACAGAGATTTGTAATTTTAAAATCTGCTGCAACTGCAATCAGTTACGATAGGGAAGACCAGATTTAATAAGCAATGCTCATTAAATGTTGCTTTTTTCATTTTTCACTTTGGCAGAGGAAGCGAATGAGTGCATTGTGCAACTTGTCCTATGTGATATAAACAATCAGTTATTCAGGGTGCCTTTTTAAAAATCTGAAATATGGGAACTCTGCCAACCTGTGCCATGCCTTTTCTTTGCCTCTGAATGGCTTTACATTGGCTATTTTTAACTAAACTGGCACTAGGTTTTTCTTCTATGCTTGTATTGATTTAAATGAGGAAAATGTTCAAAAGTTCTATCAAGCTAATTCCTGAATGTCTTCTTATGTGCTAATTAAATATAGGCACAATACATTAATTAAATAGCAGACATGTTGGAGAAAATTGTATTTATATTTTATACAATTATTTTCTTTTATTTTTTAATTAATACTTCGTTATGTTATTTCTTCCATAGCTACAGAGTTCAACCATTCTGGTAGGGTTTATTATGGACAAAGGTGGTGCTTTAACTTGGTTGCATTTCCATTTTATTCTGAACAACTAATAGACATAAAATCACAATAAGACCCTTACTTTAACTTAAAATTCAGATAGATTGCTATCAAATTTCTAGAATTATTTTTTCTTTTGGCTAGGTAATTGGATGCACTGGAATACATGTGTTGAAAAATATGTGTATCCTACTAACAGTACTCCAGAATATGGCTCTATTTTGGTTCCAAATGTTGACAACGTGAGAACTGATTTCCTTATTCATACAATTGCAAAACAAGGCAAGGTAATACTCTCCTGTTTCCTATTGAGATGCTAGCAGTGCTTTAGTGAGACAGTGACTTCATTTTAAAATGCTTCTGGAATTGCTACTAGACTGTTAATTGTCCTTATGAACTGGGTAAGGATCAAATGTCTACAGCCACAAAGAAATCTTTGACGCTCACTAGCAATTTGAATGTTCCCATTCAATGCAACTTTTCTGAATTATTCTATTTGCCCTTTTTGAAGCTCACTCTAATCCATCTTTTAACTTTCGGGATGCTGCATTATTTATTTTTTGTCTTTAATTATCCTGATGGTCTTGTTTTACTTCAAGATTGAAAGGGTTTTATTCTATCCTTCATTTTCCACATGAAAAAAGTAACAAATGGTTTGTTTATTAAAGTCACAAAACCTATTTTTGTGTTACAATATTAATATTGTTGGTAGAACTAATTTTATTTTGGTTATGGATAAACTGTGTTGCAAAGAGTGATCTATTTCTTCATTATTTGAATCCGTTTTGAGATCTGAGCCTTTATCACTTACCTTTGACTCTCATATCCCTAAACTCATTTGAATTCTCTTTTCATCTTCAGGCTGTTCTGCTAATTGGTGAGCAAGGGACTGCTAAGACTGTCATCATCAAAGGATACATGTCAAAATATAATCCTGAAAATCACATGGCTAAGAGCCTTAACTTTTCATCAGCAACCACTCCTTTCATGTTTCAGGTGAAACTTAGAATTTATTCCTCCCCCCCTTTCCTACAGAAATAGAGGTAACTTGTAACTCATCGAAAATATACCAGAATAAAAATTAATCAAAAATATTTGAATAAGTGGTAAAGATTCAAATGTTCACGGTTTGCTATTTGCAGTGGTTCTTTTGATTTGGTAATAAATTAGTCATTTTGGGGAGAAACTGTTCCTTTCTTGTTCATATATTAAATTTCATCTAATTTCTATATTTTGAACCTTGTACAGGGTTTTCATTCTCTCAGATAACTTATAGCTTTCTTGTCACATTTAAAAAAATAAAATCTTGTCCCTCTCCTTAAATCATATGCGCAATAAATAAGGAAGGACATTATGTAAAATATATTCAAAATAGATAGAAGTCTTTCAGAAATCATACCTTGGCCAAATCCATCCAATATTTCCAAAAATTATACTTTTATTTATGCTTTTGTCTCCAAAAATACACATGCAATACAATTATACGTACAGGTAGTCTTCGACTTACGACCACAATTGAGCCCCAAATTTCTGTTTTTAACTGAGACATTTGTTAAGTGAGTTTTGCCCCCTTTTATGACTTCTCTTGCCACAGCTGCTCAGTGAATCACTGCAGTTGATAAGCTAGTAACACGGTTGTTAAGTGAATCTGACTTTCCCATTGATTTTGCTTGTCAAAAGGTCGCAATAAGTGATCACATGACCTTGGGACACAGCAATGATCATAAGTATGAAACAGTTGCCAAGCATCTGAATTTTGATCATATGATCATGGGGATGCTACAAAGGTCGTAAATATGAAAAATGATTATAAGTCACTTTTTTCAGTGCTGTTGTAACTTTGAATGGTCACTAAATGAATTGTTGTAAGTTGAGGACTACCTGTATGTTGATTGTAAAATGAATTCAGTTGAATTGGAATAGATATCCCCCAAATAGTTTTGAGATTGCAGCCTTAGAGTGCAGCTCTATATTTTAATTCCACTAATTCTGCCTTAGATATGTTGGCTGAACATTCAGGCAATGACAGAATAGGTATGTTAACACTATCATGCCTGGAATAAAATAGCATAGATGTTTCTCATATTGACTTACATGGGATGATTTATTTTTTAAGTAAATGTCCTGACACTAATAAGCACTTTGCCAAAATCACCAGAAGAGTGCAATATGTAGTATAAGTTAGCATCCCTTGATGTTTGTGTGCCACCTGAGAATCATTTAGCACTATAACCTTTTCTGGTGGAAGAGATTTTGTGTTGTGGTTTCTTTTAGTCTTTTAGAACAGGTAATGGCAAATTTCTTTCTCCTCATTCCTTTCATCTTTGGAATATGGGATTATTCTATTCAACCCTTTGAAGCGGAGATATCTTTTAATATCCAGATTGGCCAGGAATATTTTATTGTTTGTTGGAATCTCAGTATTGAGGACTTTCTGACTAAAGATTTTTAACTGTATATTACATTTCTTCCTACAGTTGCTTTAAATTCTTTTGTTCTAAGCAAAGAGTTTGCAGAACACACAACTTTTCCTTTAGTGATTATAAAAAAGATGCTTACAGTTAAGTTATTTTATAAATTCATGTGTCTCTTGCAGCGCACGATAGAAAGCTATGTGGACAAGCGCATGGGCACAACATATGGTCCTCCCACAGGAAAGAAAATGACGGTTTTCATAGATGATGTGAATATGCCTGTAATTAATGAATGGGGAGATCAGGTCAGATACTTGCATCATCAGTTCTTGACATCGCTCAATGAAACATTTTGACTTGGAGAAATAGTTAAGATCAAGATTACTGTTTTGCTTGGATTTGTTAATATTGGAGAACAGTTCAACAATGCATGAGTTCTTTATATGTCAGCAGAGAATAATTTCTAATTTTTCTGAATGTGAAACCTCTCATGTTAATTTTGGTACTTTGCTAAGGCTTAAGAGGAATCACAATGTTTCTCACTGGGACTTGTGTTTCTACCTTTATGTTAATAGAATACTACTCCTGGGCTTTTATAGGCATAGTTATTCAGTACGTCTACACCAATGGTGTCAAATTACCGGCCCACAAAAAGAGTCGCTATACATCGCGACACGTCACGTGACGTGGCGAGTTTGACACCCGTGGTCTACACCTATCCTTCACTTGCAAATCCTCAGAATAATTTCAGAAAGATTCGTGCTTGACCTAACTTCTTATGTCTGCAACTTTGTATAACTAAACCAGTACTGCCTCTATATCAGGGTCTCCAACCTTTCTGGGTTGGTGGCCCGATGGGAAAGGGAGGGACAGCACCTTTATGCGTGTATGCACACACACACAAATGTGGCTGCTGGCGCCGGCGAGAGGCTCGTGGCTCTCCTAGTGCTGGCGAGAGGCTCGTGGCTCTCCTAGTGCTAGCGAGAGGCTCATGGCTCTCCTAGTGCTGGCGAGAGGCTCGCGGCTCTCCTAGCGCTAGCGAGAGGCTCGTGACTGTCCTAGCACCAGCGCAAGGAGAAGGGGTGAGTGCGTGCACATGCGTGTACACTGGCCAGCCACTCATTCGGCCCAGTAGTGGGATGCAGCCTATAGGTTTGGGAACTCGATTCTATCTGACCAATAATGGAGAGCAAAAACTGATACCCAGCCAGTGCCCTGCTCTAATCCTATCCTTTCTTCATTTTGAAGTTTTATGTGGCAATTTGAAATGAAATAAACATGTGAATTGCCTTTCTGCTCAATCTTAGAAGATTAATATGAAAGTATTGTAGCACTATAGCAATTTACCAGCTATAGAGATGGAGACAGCCAAAAAAATATGTGATGAAGTCATGCCCATGAGAAATTGCATCCCTCAAATCCTCAGTTTTATAGCAGGATCATTGACTGTGTTGCCTAACGGGGGCAATAATAGGTATTCATGAAGATGTAGAGCGATCCAGGAATGGTACAAGTGATGTGAGGGTTGCATTAAACCGAACTCCTTTTTAAACTCAAATGGCTCAAATGGATATATAGTTTATGGTCAAAATAGATTGTATTTTGTAATCAGTGAAAACCAAATAGAAAAAAAGTGTTTTATAACCTAACTTCCTTGATTCCTCTAATATATTCATCTCAGGAAAAGTTTTTGACTGTTCCAAATTGACCCCCAAAATAATATTCAGAATGGTAATCTAAACCACATTATTCCACAGGGCCTTTAGTGGTTGAAGACCTTTTTGTATATGCAAAATACAGAATAGTGGGATTATTATTTAATTATAAGATTTTGTTATGGATTTAATGGATTAATTAATCAATTATATTTGCTATAGTTCACCACGAGTGCTTTAATTTACTGTATAGTTGTAAATCATTGTGAGTGTGAATAGATTAGGCAGCATGTAAATCCAGTGACTGACTGACTGATTGATTGATTGACTGATTGATTGAATGAATGAATGGTTTCAGAGTAGATAAGTTGGCCATAAACCAGGAAATTCACTTATGATTGTGCTAATGATGTAATACTGCATATCACGTTTTACGCTTTGTCTAGTGCAGTGTTTCTTAAAGTATGGTCCTAGGATCCCTGGGGTTCTCCCAAGAACTTCTCAGGGGTCTGTAAAATTAAAATTATTTTCCAGCCTATGTTGAAAAACAATGCAATATTAAAATCACTACCAATCACGAGAAGTGGTAGTGGCAGCAAATAGATCATTTTTAATTTTTAATTTGGTAAAGAATGATAAATCCATACAAACAAATGCTCTTTTGGGGTCCTCCATAATTTTTAAGAAGTGGAAAGGGGATGCTTCTGGGAGAGTTATGTGAAACTGAAAATGGCTTTGTGAAAGCAGAGCTGATGACTGTGGCAAAGACCAAGGAATTAGTAAGTAGAGCATAGAACCTCTTCAGGTAAGGATAGGCTTCTCTTTATTGCTGCCTTCTGGTTTTCTACCTTCTGTTGCTGGTATTCTTGAGAACTCAATGTTCTTGCCCCCAGTTTCTGGTCAGAACCTTTTGAATTAGGATTAAAAATAGTAAGCGCTGCATCTGTTATATCTCTGCTGGAACTGGGGTACAGTTACACCAGCTTGTTCTTCTGAAGAATGGAAGACACAAAGATGTGTCCAGCTGGGCCCAGATATAGAGATAAACTCACTGGGAAAATTATAGTATTATCAATTAGAAAAGTTATGGTGGAAAGAAGAGGCAGTAAAACCCATTCTGTTGTTGTATGCATATAATCTGCTGTATAAACATAGATGTCTGCAAACAAAGTCAATGGGTGTTTTTAATCCCAAAACCTTTCTTGCAGGTCACTAATGAGATTGTTAGGCAGCTGATGGAGCAAAATGGGTTTTATAATTTGGAGAAGCCTGGAGAGTTCACCAACATTGTGGATATCCAGTTTTTGGCTGCCATGATACACCCTGGTGGTGGACGAAACGACATCCCTCAGAGACTGAAGAGACAGTTTTCTGTGTTTAATTGCACCTTGCCTTCTAACCCATCCATTGACAAGATTTTTGGTAAAACACAATGGTTATTTAGTCTTGTTGCTCATTAGGTAGCGCTTAGTGCTTGCTTTACTTTGAAAAGCTAAGAGAAGTGAAAAATTTGAGTGGAGGTGTAAATACAATCTTCTACCGTGTGAGCAGATGCATTAAAATTGCAGCATTAGTATTACATTGCTAATGTCTGTCATTATTTTCAAAAGAGTGCTAAAACAAAAGAGGGAGGAAAAAAAAACAAAACCCCAGAAACATAATTGTAAAAAGGGTGAACAAAAAAGGTTAGCTCTGTTAAATTAAAGGAATGAATGTATATGGGAGATCAGTGATTTGGGGAATTTATATTAAAATCAATTTCCTGAGATATTCTATTTTTAACAACGTACATTGTTGAAGATTGTAAAAGGAAGTTCGGTGGTTGGGTGGTTTTTTTTTTTTTTTAAATCCCTCTGTGCCATGCCTAACCTTACTATTGGCTTGTGTGTTTTGGGCAAATGATTTTTTCAGGCATTTTTAAACAAGTGCATTCATTTGCTAGGTATCACAATATGATATTTTAATTAATTTTTTTATTTATTAAATTTATTAAATTTATTTCTATGCTGCTCTCAGTTAATAAATCTTAATGTGACTGGATGATGTTGTTTAGTGGTATTGGTAAGACATGGAAGTGGGTTGATTTCTTAGATATCTAACTTGAATCCTCCAGGTGTGATTGGCACAGGGCATTATTGTAGCCAAAGAGGCTTTTTGGAAGAAGTGAGAGCAACGGTTGCTAAGCTGGTCCCATTGACCCGGCGGTTGTGGCAAATGACCAAGATCAAAATGCTACCAACTCCGGCCAAATTCCATTATGTGTTCAATCTCCGGGACCTTTCCAGGATCTGGCAAGGAATGCTTAATACTATTTCAGAAGTAATCAATGATTCCAATGTAAGTAATGCATATGTCATTTTCATATATTAGATGATGTCTTTGATTCAGATTTTTTATATTGGATGCATTTTTATTTCGGATTTTAAACATTGTACTATAGGAACTACAGGTCCAGAATTTTAGACAGCCCCATAAGTAGTAAATAATATACTTTAATTGCAAGCACTAAGTCCAAATGTATTAGTGCAGATACATACACGTCACTAGAATTCAGGACAAGCCAGCTTCTGATTAGTTCTATGACATACCAAGATAGAACAGGCCTTAATTAATCTACATTATAAAGAATTAAAAAACTTCAGCAGTCTTACCTGAATGAATAAGTAGTATAATTAGTCAAAGATACAACAGTGCTGAACAAATAGAGTTTGTGACTGATCCTCCGAGTTCTGATCTTTCCAGTACTCCTGCAGTCTTGTGATTGTGATGTGGGAGATAGGCAATCAGTTTGCACTTATGACCAGTTGTAGCACCTTACAGTCACACGATCACCATTTGCATCCTTTGGTGCTGGCTTCTCCAGAAACAGGAAGCCTGCCAAGGAAATTATTGGGTAAGTCTCTCCCACCTATCCATCCTCCCCTAATCTTCTGCATTTGCCATGCACTCCCAACTCACACATCTTTACCCACCCTCCCCAACATATATTGTGTGTCTTGTGCACCCTGAGGCACCTTCCTGACTCGCCTCACAGCCCCTCACCTAGCAGCAGCCACTTATCTGTCTCCGGACAGAGACCTGCAACTTGCTAGCTGCCCCACTGACTATACTTACCTAACAACCATGGGCTTTGGTTAATGGTGGTAATTGGGACTGCATCACTCAGTAATGGAAATTCTGGGCCCAATTGCTGTCATAATTTGAGGACTGCCTATAGCATGTTTCAAAGACAGACCATTAAAAATTGGCTTCATTGGAAATTCTTCAAATCAGACCAATTAAAAATTCACCTGGACAGAGCCAATTGGAAATTGGCTTTCTAGAATTCTAGTGACTTGGTCAATTAAAGATTAGTTTGCTTACAAATATAAGAACTTGAGTTCCTGATCAGTTGCCTGTGAGCAGTACACTTTGCCTCTGAAGATGCCAATCTTTCTTGGTGAAAAGTCAGGGTACCAGAAAATCAGACTATCAGTTAGAATCCCATCACTATTGGACCAAGCCTAGATATTTCTGGAATTGAAACCAAGTGAAGAGGAGATGAGTTATGGAAAAGCAGTTAACAGAAAGGTTAAATATTATTCTCCAAGAAGGAAACAGGGCAAGCTAGTATCATAGACTGATTTAATATCACATTTACTTAGTCCCTTTATTAATGTGTGGCTTTTTTTTAGTTCACAGACTAAATGACATTTTTAAAAAGGCATAATCTCTTTATTTCTGGTAACTTTATAGCATTTACGGGCAACATTTGGGAATAATTTGCTGTTTCCTGCTTCTAAAATTGTTGCTGTTATTTGACTTCTACCCTATCTGGTTTTTTCTAGCAATTCCTCATCCAAGTAGTAATTGTCATTAACTGAAGATTACCGGTAGAAAGCTTTTACACCAGGGGTTTTCAAACTTGGCCCTTTTATGACTTGTTTGAAGATCCTTGTTTTACACCATAGAAAGTATGCCAAGCATTATTTAGGGAAGTTATTTCAGACTAGAGAGGCACAGAGCAAATGAAATTGTTCTGTATTTGGTGGTAGAGAGGGGTTTGAGCAAATGTCTGCTTTTAGATATCCACAGAGGTGTTTGTGATAGTTAACCACAGCAGGAAAGAGCAACAAAACTAAATTGAAATGTGAGAGAGCACACTGTCAACATTTTTTTTTTTTTTTGCAAAAGGCAATCTGTAAGTGATATTTGAAACTAAAGAAAGGTGTTGAATTTTTGTACCACTAAGATCATGTTCCCTCTTCTCATTTGTTTACATTGATTCTGGAAGTAATCCCAGTTAATGGATTCACACAGTACATTGAATTATAAACTAACCAAGTGAGCAGAGTTTGCACAATTCACCAAGCAACAAGACTAAGCATAACATGCTGCACAAAGACACTTGCTAGATCATTAGTGACCCATGGATATCATTTCTAACTTAATTCTGAATTGCCTTTGCTCAATCCCAAAGCAGATAGTTAGGATATATCACATAAACATACAAATGGAAACCAATTAAAAAGAGATTATGGAGTCCCTTGTCTTCTTTACCTTCCCTAGTTCTTAGTTGAAAAAATATACACATACACAGGCAAATACAAACAGATGGTTAGATGCAAGATATGTGCCTATATCATGTATATTTTTAAAACATTTACCAATTTGGAAAATAATTACTGTCCTAAATAATGTAGCTGAGATTATTTCCCATATTTAATAAATAATATGGGCAGCATTCTTTCAGTAACAAAATAAGCCCTTCACATGCAACATCTTTTTAAAAATAAATATGTATGAGAAGCATCTATTTTGAATGTCGTAAATTCCAACTTAGTGAAGCTATATACAGTTGTTTTTCTCTTCTCTCTCTGAACAGGTGCTCATTAAGCTATGGAAGCATGAATGTAAGCGTGTTATTGCTGATCGTTTCACAACTCCCGAGGACGTGGAGTGGTTTGATCTGGCACTGGCAAAGCTAATTGAAGGAGAACTTGGTAGCGATAAGGCATCACTAGTGGCACTCAACAAGGATGCTTTCTTTGTTGATTTCTTAAGAGACGCACCTGAAGCAACAGGTAAACTTAATCTAAAATGAAAAAATATGTGCCTGATATTAGTACCATACAAGTAAGTAATAGCTTTGGGCTTGGAAATGCAGAACAATTATGCTTTCAAGCTAATTATAAAGTTTAATTAAGGAGGTGGTGGAGCAGGAGGAATTGTTTGCAGATGTTTCAGCTTTGGGAAGAAGTCTATCCTTTCTTCCATGTTGGAAACCAAATATTATGTAATCTTCCTGCCCAGCATCTAGGCAATAAAACTGCTTTTGTTAATGTCTACAGAATCTATTTTAATATGCATGGCATGAAAATGGTCACTGCTGTTCCCACAAAATGGACAAGCTAAGGAGTTATCCAAACCTGGTTCATATAATACTGGATAAACCAATAATTTCCCAGTAGAGGAGATCTCAGTTAGCTCCCAGTTAGTATAAGGGAATTATATACAATTTGTCAAACCCTTCAAAGTTATTTACTGATGTCGTATGCACCATTCCATAAAGATCTGCTTAATTATACCCACTTCCTCAATAGCTTTAAAGTGTGAATATTAGAAGAAGCATTTGCCCAGAGATATTATGGATGATTGTTATGCGTGGCAGTTGAGATGATTAGAAGGGACAGAAGAAGTAAAAGCAGGTTGATTTGCATGAGTTGCTGACAGTATGAGCTTCAAACTAAGTCTGTCTTCAGACTATTTTATATTCCAGTTGCAGAAGGCAAGGTCTCACCATCACTTAATCCAGAATGTATATTTCTAAGGATGCTAACTTTGAATACAGTTCCAGTGGACTCAGACTTGTGATCAGAGTATGCTTGGAATTTTAATTTCTGTACATGATGTTTTAAAATGGCTGTCATTAAATATAAAGGAAGTACTTTCTAGGAGAACATGCCTAGATTCTCACTGTTATGAGTCATGAGAAAAATCTATGATGCAGTATCTTCCACACCACTTGATAAATCTGTCTCTTCAAGAAATAAGTAGGAAAGCTATAAACAATCCTTTGTAAGAAATAAGTTATATATTTTATTTAAATGGAAACACATTTTATTTCATACTAGGTCTGAAGGGAAAGTCTCTCAAAGGTAAGCCAGAGGCTTCTGATCTTGTCAGATTTACCTCATTTCTTCTAACAGTTTTGAGTTCTGCACTTAGGAGTGCATCTTTAATTTCATAACAGTCAATGTACCAAGCACAGCTAATTGTAGATAAGATAATGACCTTGAATTTTTATTTCTATTCTGCTTTAAAACATAGTCTAACAGGGAATAATTTCTTAGATATGTAGCATGCTTCTTAATAGTTGATCCAGCAATTTGATAAAGCTGAAAGTAAGCACTGGGATGTTGTTCAGCAAATAAAACTATTCCAGCTTTATAAACAATATAGGAAAAAGATATTCTCAACATAGGATAAAATAGTTGGTAAAGCCAGTTGTCATAATACACAAAAAAATCTTAAAAGACTTGAGATATCCTCCCAACTGGCATTTTTAAAAATCTTTCTTTTCTGCATAATTTTATTGAAGTTGCTTTAATGCTTGATTCAGCTTTTGAGATGAATTTACTTTGAGCAATTAACTGTAGTACTAGCATTTTGTTTTGCATGGTTCAAAAACTATTTTAGCGCAAAGTGTCTTTTATTTAAATTAATTTCGGCTAACATAGTATGCAAGTATGGCATTTTGAAAAATGGCTGAGTGGGGATGTCCTTCTCTGAACTTGCAAATATGCTTCAAAATCTTTTTTTCTTACTGTAGTTTTCATATTGCTAAGCATTACTTCAATTTCAGGAGCTTCTTCCACAAATCAAAATGTATTGACATTTTCTCATAAAGAAGGGAAATTAATTGGCCAAATCTTCACTTTAGGAGGGAATTATAAGAACATGATCTGAATGCATGGACACAATTCTTGTATGTAAACTCTTGATTTCTATGGTTGCTATTTTTAATGGCCCACTTTTATAGATATAGTGGTTACAATATACAACTCAGCATGTGTGGCTTCCAGTTTCTCCAAAGGTACTACAGGTATTTCTCCATTCCTAGCAAGTCTACACCAAAGGTCCCCAACCCACGGGCCGCAGCCCATTACCCCAGCTTGGCCCATTCGGAACTGGCAAGTGCACACAGCTCCATTTGTGCGAATTGCGGGTGTGTGTATCTGCCACTCATGCAAATGAAGCTGAGTGTGCCTCACTCCCGCTTGCGCATAACCATTCCCTCTCCCTCCCCTCCCTGTCGGTCCACAAAGCCAGAAAGATTGGGGATCGCTGATCTACACATCTTGTTGTCTCTGTTTCTTGCTTTTCCTACTGCAGTGTGTTATCCAGCTACAATTTGTTTCTTCTCTTTATATTTATTCTCTTGCCATCTCTTCTCAGCAATTTCCAAACTCTAAGCTGAGAAGTACTACTGTGCCATGAAAAAAAATTGTATTACAAAAGAGTTGAGATTAATTGGGACTCTGGAACATGTATTTTGGCATTTAAGATTTCAGCATATGATATTAAATTATATTTTCTTCTAGAGAAAGCAGCCAACTGGGACAAATTGGAGAGAATGCAAGGAAGAAATAGTTTGGTTAATTTGTTTGTGCACTGCCAGGTATAATTGGATTGGGAGAAGTATGTGCATATCTTCAGTGACTGGATGTGGGGGAATTTTTTCAGGAAGCATTATAAAGTTATATAACTAATTAATACAAGTATTCAAAATGTTTCAAAGTTGAAATAAACGAAGTTCCATTCCAACTTCAAAATAGCCATTCTTTCTAACATTACTGAAAAAAAGTCCAGACTTTTAAAAACAATGGACCAGACTAGGAGATTCTGGGCTTGAAATCTTTTAAATTTGAAAAATTGGCATGCCTGTATTAATTAAAAGCCAGATTTCCTTGTTAAACCACACAAACACAAGATTTCAGTTTATTACTTTAAAGCTCTGAAAAAGGAGGAAAAATATTGCCACATCCATTTTGGTCAACAAAGTTCATAGGAGCTCATCAGCCACATCACTGTACAAACCGCCAGAATGACAGCTTTTAAAATTTCTATTTGTTCTCACTAATTAGGTAGGTCATTAAGCTGGACATCTGCTAAATCTTACTCTTCTGCACTGCTTCTCATTGTTGTCAGTTTTGCATTTGTAGTCATCAGTATTCATGCATTTTAATGCCCTTCGTTTTTTCAGGAGCCAATAGACTGTAAAGACATACAGGAATGATACACAAATCCATACTAATTGGAAGTGTTATTTTCTTATAGGAGAGGAACCAGAGGAAGCAGAAGTTGACATGCCTAAAATATATGAACCCATTGAATCTTTTAGTGCCCTGAAGGACCGTTTGAACATGTTTTTGCAAATATATAATGAAAGTATCCGTGGGGCAGGAATGGATTTGGTGTTTTTTACCAATGCCATGATTCACTTAATAAAGGTATTGGTGGACATGACAATTGCTTTAGTTAGGTTTTGGTGATTTCAGATACCTGAGTTGAACCATTGCTAATCTATCAATTTCATATGCACAAATTCTAACAATATTCAAATGTAATCAGTGAAACTTTCTTGAATGAAGACTTACCCATGTGGACTCTGAAATTTTCCATAAAATGCTGTTCTCATGATCAGAGTGTTGCCACTAGAGAACTAAAAGACAAATCTTTCAAAGTATAAGGAACTGAATTGAGGTAAAGATGAACATCTATCATTTGTTTTACAATAAAAGAAAACAAAAAGCATTCCCCATTCCTCCAATAAAAATCTCTTTTGCACAATTATTGTATGTTAATTTGTAATTAAAAAAATCTCCATCAGGCATCCAGTCACCTGCAGGAGTAAGCAAGGCCAATGCTGGATACTGTCCTAGACTTTGTAGAAATGCTAAACATGAGAGCTTATATGTTGCTCTTATTAAGGCTGGTATCCTGAGATTGCCACTTTTTTTTTTAAAGGCAGATTTAGAGAATAACAATATTGTGGATATAGAAGTGACACCAGTGAGAAAAAGATTCATTCATATGCACTAAATACTAACTGTACCAAGTATGGGGATGAAGGTTAAGCAGGACCAGCCCTACTATCAAGCATATGATGGCTATCTTGGTGGCAGATTATAGGGGGCAAAACCAGTCATGATTGTCCCTAATTCACCTGTCATTCCTGTAGGGTTCTGCTTTAGTCAGCGGTCTTGCTCTGGTCTCTGTGAGGCACAGCTTTATTTTTCTTTTAAGGATAGTCAAATTGAGTTAGTCAGGAGAGAGATTTCTCAGCTAAGCAGAAATAAATCATTGTTCCAGCAACCAATAGATTGTGATACTTTAGCTTGTGATACTTCAGTATTTCAGTAATGCTTTAGCTTATCTCTACCACTATATTTCAGGCTTGTTCTGTTGACAGTACAACATGGTCAGTATGTAGGTGACTGTGACATTTTGAAGAGATCAGTGCCCCAGTCTTCGGAGTTTTGAGTATATTAGTGCAATCTCCATAGAATAGAAGACACTGGTCTTATGCACTTTTTTGAGAAAGAAAATTCTATGCAAACAAAAATTCAGAATATACTTCCGAACCCAAATGATCTTCCTTGTCAGAAAAGTTGTTTGTATTAAACAGTAATTGTATCTGTATCGTTGCACTGAGTCATTATATAAGTAGTGACAGTTTTTTGGGTTAGTGGCCTGAATTGTTATCACAGGTGGGCTTTTGGGAAAGATTAATCAGTCCAGCTTATACACTGTTCCAGGTTCTTGCTCATGTTATTTTAAGCCAGACTCTCTACTTGGATATGACAGAAGACGCTGACCATCACAGTATGGATTCAAATGCTAATTCATAAGCTTCTGTACAATGAATAAGAGAAGCATCATTTTGTCCTTGAAAGCAAATTGTCTGTGGCCAAACCTGGAGCTCATATTTATGGAAGGAGTTTTTGGAATGATCAATGCAAAGACTGGGATCACCACTGTGCTACCAATATTAAAGATGCGGTACAATGCAGGAACTTATCAAGTGTCTGCTTAATATTGTATCATTCTAAATCTACAACCAATAAAATGATGCTGTGCTTTGTAGATCTCTCGTGTGATTCGTACTCCCCGAGGAAATGCCCTACTTGTTGGTGTTGGAGGATCTGGAAAGCAAATCTTAACAAAACTGGCATCATTTATTGCAGGCTATAATATGTTCCAGATCACATTAACAAGGTAAATATTGAATAAAACACGGTATCAGAATGGATGCTTAATTTATAAAAAGAATCAAATAATTAACATATAAAACATATTATTGTGCTAGTTCTAATTTTAAGAAGGTTTATATAATCATTTGCTTTATGAACTATTTTGCCTCCCTGATTTGACTGAGTGCAAACTCTCTCAACTTCTAGAAATAGTTATAGGTTGAATATTAAATTCAGTACTACAGGAAAATAATAACCATTTGTACTAAAGAAAAGGCAGTGACAATTTTTCACTTTTATCTAGAATACAGAAGATAACATCCAGTGTGGGTTTTTTAAAAAAAGAAATGAAGCAACATAAAAAACTAATTTTCTCCACAATCCTGGAAAAAGAAAGAATAGATAGACATTTATATAGGAATACATATCTAACAATATAATAATGCAAAACATAGCTCAGAATTTAAGAGAACACACACACACACACACACACACACACACAGAGAGAGAGAGAGAGAGGGGGGGGGAAATCTCTCAGTAAATCTACTACAATCCTCTCATTTTAAAAATAAGTTATTTGGAGAAAAGAAACTAGTCTTTCTTTCAGACAAATAGTTACTATCTCTGTTATCTGAAATGGATTTGAGAATGTCTGCCACAAATTCAGATTTCCCATGCTCTGCTTGTAAATTAGTCCTCAGTTGTACTTCTTAGATATTCCATTTAAATATATTCCATTTAAAATAAGTAAATTTAGCATTTGAGTAACTGATTTAGGACTTTTAATTTTTCCCAAATTCCATAATAAAAACTCTGTATTTATCAAAACAGCCTGGTTTGGGGTTTTTTATAATATATTTTATTGATTTTTTAACATAGTCACCTTAATATTTGGTAAACAGTGTGTTGTCTGGGTTTACATTTAAAAAATATTTAGTAACAGTTGCTTTCTACAATCTATAATCCACATAATAGCTTTATGATGTCCTCTTCTTCCATAATGTTCTCTTTTGCCAATCTTAAGTTAATACAGTTCTTGTTGTTTTGATAGATAACAATTGAGTATAAAAAATTTTCTAATATTTCTACAGATAATAATCACATCAATATAATATTTCTTTTCTATCTAGTCATTCTGGTTGACTCATCATAGATCCTGTTTACAGTTCTTGTTTACATTTGTTTTTCCCACAATATTCAAGACATTCTTACTGGTTAAGATTTTCTCAAAGTTAATTACATTTAAATATTAACTTTATTTTTTCTCATGTAAGCCATCCCAATACTTTTACCTTATTTAAGGAATAAATAAGACTAAAAAAAGAAAAAAGAAGAATAAGAGTAGAGAAAAATAAAAAAGATAGTATGCTACTTAAAATCCATGTTTCCCCTAAGCTAATACATATTTACTTCCTAAAATTTTCTGTTCTTTTTTACCATAATTAAAAAATATGTTTAATCTTTAAATATTCCATTTAATAAATCTAGTCATCTGATGTTTTAACTCTTATTCAAAACATTTTTAATCCATTGTAATTTTCTTAAAGTCAATCACATTTAAATATCTAAAACATTTCCTTTATATAAGCCATTCCAACTCTTTTATATTACTCATATCAAGAAATAAAATAAGAAGGGAGAAGAAAAAGAGAGCACTATGTTACTTGAGGGGCTCCTCCCTCTTAAAATAAAATTCATACCCAAAATCTTTCTATTTCTTTAACCATATTCAAACAAGTATTTATTTTTTAAATATTCTCTCTGATAGGTCCCATCATCTATTTTCTTAATTTTCACTTTGGCCTTTTTCTTTTGCCCAGTATCTTTCTTAATCAATATGTTCTGTTGAATCAAAGAGTTTCCATATTCTTGTAAGTGTTATTGTAGATATAAAAGGTAAGTCAAGTACAATATCTTTGTGAGAGGCATTTACCCTTTCATGTTTGTTGAAATCTTTTTCTTTCTTTTTCTCTCTGTTTCTCTTATTTTTTGTCTCTCCAGTTCTAGTGGTGTTCCTCACATCTCTGCAATCCATTTTGTCCAGTCTTTTTTCTTATCCTCAAATTTGTCTTGGGGTCTAAAAGTATAAGTTGTCTTTTCCAAATCCAATATTTCTTGTACATTTTTTCCTCTTGGATTAAATCGTACTTCTTTGTTTTGTTAAGTTCCATCTTTAAGTCTCTATCCTTGAATTTGTGTTCAGTTATCTATTTTATTTGTTCCTTCTCTATTGTTGTTTTCTGGGATTTTTGTTGTTGTAAAGTTAAATTGGAGATGAATTGGTTTATATTTTCAAAATTATTTTGGATTTCCTTGTGGGTTGAAATCATTGTTGTTTGAATTAGTTGCAGCATATCATATGTCTCCTCTTGAAAAGTATTTATTTTTTCTTGATAAGTTCTTTCTGCAAATCTCTGATTTTCCATAATGGCCAAGAATCAAAGTTTTCTTTTCTCTGCAAATAGCTTTGGAGTCACAGCTAAATAGATATTTGTAATCCAGAAAAGTTCAAAAAGGTTTTTTTTCCCTGAAGTTTATAATTCTCTCTTTGTCTGCAGCCCAGATTGTTTTCTTTTTTGTCACAGCTGTTCTCTGTTGTTAAAGCTTTGAAGGTCACAAGCACAGATTAGTTTTTTTCCAGATTTTGCCAAATCCTGTATGAAAGCCATAATTGTCATAGTCTTTATCCACCACTAGATATCAGCACCAGTTTATTTTTCAATTTTCAAAATAAACAGTTGCCTTTAAAATGAGAATCTTAACCATTCAGCAATTTCAAACTTATCAAAATTTAGGTTTTATATTCATTTCATTTCTGTATGTTTTAGTCCTCCATAAAAGGTTTAATTCGCCATTCTGTTAGTAAAAGAGTGGGGCAAAAATCCCCCTCCTTCACGTTTGGAGGTTTTTTTGCTTCTTGGTATTTTTGTTTTTCAGGAAAGTTGAGAAGTAGGATAGAAAAAATTGATGTTCTTACCCAGATTCAAACGCAGTATTTACAATCAGCTTAAAACAGTATGTTTTGACTTTGGTTGCTTGTAGCTTGGGCTAATCTCTGAAGTTAGGCTAGCCTTTCTCCTGTTGGTTTCTGGAAGGCTTCTCCTGGACCAATCGGGTCGATTGCTGTCTCTCCGTGGCCCACAGGACTTTCTTCCTTCTTTGCTGCCTCTTCAGGGTGACTTCATGCCCATTTAGGGTCCCTTAACAGGAAAAGAATCAGCTGAAGGGCACAGAGCCCTGAAATCTCTTAGCTGCTGTGCTACTGTGCAAGACCGGAAGTCCTGGTTTGTTAATTATGTTTACATTCTGTATTATCAAAACATTATACAGCTTAGACCAATGAAACAAAAATGAAGGATAAAACAATATACAAATTGAGAAATTAATTTAAATAGTGGAGAGCATTAAAATACATAGGTGTAACCATGTAGATATACTACATATTTCTAAAAGCAACAGCCATTAAACAGGCACTGAGCAGAAAGGCCAAAATAAATTGTTCTCATTTTAAGGCATCTTGCTTCAGTCAAAACAATTTGAAGCTTGGAATGTTTGTGACTACAGTATTTTATTTTTCCTTTTTCTAGATCCTACAATGCATCTAATTTGATGGAAGACTTGAAGCATCTGTATAAGACAGCTGGACAGCAAGGAAAAGGAATCACTTTCATTTTTACAGATAATGAAATAAAAGACGAAGCTTTCCTAGAGTATATGAACAATGTTCTATCATCAGGAGAAGTAAGATTTTCATTTTTCCTCTAGGCATTGAGTGAGCTCTGGGTTTTCATAAACAGAGAGCTTGGCTGATAAAGCTGTAGTGACAGACTGATTCTGTAAAGTTCTGTGCTTGAGTTCACTGCAGATGAAAAAACATACCCACTGAATACTGATTTTTGAGTAAATATAGAGCAGATCAAGCTCTTTGTCTTTAGTTAATTTACTACTGAGGTACAATAAATCAGTAAAACAGAGTTGGAGAAAATCTTTAGTAGAATCACACAGATTAAAAATATTTTATTTCTAGGGTAAAAATACAGATAGCCAGTTGTCACTTTCCAAATATTATTGACAATCATCTAGCAAGGCAGATTAGGAGTTGTAATTCAGCAACATTTGGATGGCTACAGGTTTTAAGAATAAAAGGGAAGAGAAAGGAAAATTAAATGTGAATATTTATTGGCATATCCTATCTTTTCCCATAAGTAGCATTCAAAGTAGCTAATAAAATAGCAATAAATGGATTGTAATTAAAATGCTTTAATTGTCAATTGTAAAGTCACGAAACACTCTAACAATGAGCTCTTTAACTTCAAAATTGCAAATGAATACAGTAATCTTTTGGTAATATATGAATGAATTATTCATATAAAGGTAGCTAAGTAACTTTAAAAAAAATTGACAGCTGACTATGTGGGGTAAAATAAAAATGTTCTTCCCATCTAGGTATCCAACTTGTTTGCTCGTGATGAAATTGATGAAATCATTGGCGATCTCATTCCAGTTATGAAGAGAGAGCATCCACGACGTCCCCCCACCAATGAGAATGTATATGATTATTTCATGTCTAGAGTTCGCCAGAACCTGCATGTGGCTCTTTGTTTTTCACCAGTGGGTGAGAAATTCCGAAACAGAGCTTTGAAGTTTCCTGCACTCATTTCTGGTTGCACTATAGACTGGTTTAGCCGTTGGCCCAAAGATGCCCTGGTTGCAGGTGAGGTTTATTTATTTATTTATTTTCAAATATTTATATGCCGCCCAATCCCAAAGGACTCAGGTTTGAGATGTTTGGCTATTGGAAAAGGTTATAACTTTGTCAGTAGTTTTAACATGGTGAAAATCTCTTCTCTAATACATCCTTTTCTCTGAGATCAGTTTTGTATTCTGAGTAGAATAACAGAGAAGTAGTTGAAGCAAAACTGTTTCAGAATCTATTTGGAGAGTTGCTTTGATGCATATATGTTGATTATATCTTCCTCTCCTATTCCAGAGAAAAATAAATTGAGAACATTATCTTCAAAATTTAAATGTACTATTTTTATAGTCTGGCAAGACTCAAAAGTTTTGAATAAATTAGAGTAACCTATACAAGGAAATTACTGTGTTGGTGGCATTTCAGTGGTGATGATAATAGAGACTTTTCTGTCTCCACATGTGAAGTGTTAGTGATTGAGGAAGCATACTGCAGTTGAATGTCTTTCTTTGAAACAGATAATTTGATGTGAGAAATGCAAATGACAAAATTAAATGAGGCCCATTTACTTATTCTTAAAGCAAGGGGATTCTTAATTTTATCAAGACAAGAATACTAGCTTTGCTCCCAATAATTATAGAAGGAGGATTACCCATCAATAAAGAGAAAGAAGCTGATTTCACTCCTGAGATGATAAGCAGACATCCTGTGATGTACAAATAAGAAAGAGCAGAAATAATAATGTCTAACCTCCCGGATCAAAAAAAGGAAAGAAAAATATGCCAAGACTGGAATTACTTTGGCAATTAAAACCATTCAGCTCCCTTTGCTTATAATTTTCATGTCTTGAAAGTCATATAGTTAGCAATGATTTAATGTTGTTGAATATTTCAATATATTAGAGTGTTTGAGGTCATGGGTTTAATTTTGAGATCATCAGGGGCATCTGCAAATAAGAAGCTTGTCAAAAACTCAAGATCCTCATGCAGTTGAAATCTGCTTCTTTTGATGTGCAGTGCACACACAAAACATGTAAAAAATGGGTGGACTTTGATCATGAGGCTATAACTTCCACGTTGACTCCCTGCCCACTGGAATTCCCATGGATATCACCCAGTTCATACTTATCTGTTAAGTGTGGATGTTAGAGGAGCTCAGATAGTTGATTTTGCTGCTTTCAAGGAAGGAGAGAAGTCCAAGATAACGAGTGAGATGCAGGGGGTGGGGAAGAATAATAAGAGTGAATAAGAAAAGAAATTTACAGGTTTAGCCTGGTTTTCCCTCACAATAATTTTATGCTTTTAGCCAAGAAATAGGTTAGAAATCATCCTAAATTTCTTATGCCAGAGAATGAAATAGTGTTTATACTAATAGGTGTTAAATCTCATTTTAGTATCGGAACATTTCTTGTCGTCATATGAAATTGATTGCACTGAAGATATAAAAAAACAGATGGTGCAGTGTATGGGTTCCTTCCAAGATGGAGTTGCTGAAAAATGCGTTGACTACTTTCAAAGATATCGTCGATCAACCCATGTGACTCCCAAATCTTATTTGTCCTTTATTCAAGGCTATAAAGCTATATACAAAGAAAAACACGCTGAAGTGCAGACCTTGGCCCACAGGTGAAGTATTTTGATACTCTTATAGTCAATTATTGTCTTGCTAAATAGCTAAACTCAATAACCAGTCTCAATACTGCTAAGGGACTGATATATGTTTAAGAGATCTGAATTGGTTGCTTGTAAAAGGCTTGTGAAGAGCTGTGGTGGCAGTGATTAAAATGCGGTATAAAGGATGGTTTTATACATTTCAGAATGAATACTGGATTGGAGAAACTGAAAGAGGCTTCTGAATCTGTGGCAGCTTTGAGTAAAGAGCTGGAAGCCAAAGAGAAAGAACTTAAGATTGCCAATGAAAAAGCTGATATGGTAAAATCCAGAGTGTTTATTTCAACTTTTTCACTAATGGGAAAACCTGAAAGAAAATTAGTTAGTGGACTTCTCCTAATTGGTGCCCTTCTACAAATGTTAACTCTCTGAATTTCAGTTATGATTAGCTGAAGATTCTTGGTATTTTTTTTTTGTCATAAAAAGACCACATCATATAATATGCAGCCCTTAGGTCTCCTCCATCTGCAGTCTTTCTGCTTCTGGATGCTAGAATACCTGGCTGTTTTGAAATGAGAATCAGAAGAAAGTCGCATTGTAAGTCCTAAGATAAGCATATATCACAGATAAAACTGTTAAGAACCCACAAAAATTCTAGCCTTACCTATATGCACTTTGGGGCTCAGCCAGCCTAAAATGGTAAGTGTAAATATCGTGTAACAAAACATTAGGTTGCTTTGGGCCTATGGGATCTCACACTACTTGTTTACTAAAGCCAAAGAATTTTGTTAACTGATTTGTATGTAAAGTCTTGGCAAAGAATTGTTTTCTGCAACCATAGTTACTTGCTTCTCCATTTATTTTCTTCCATTCTTTTTTTATGTCTTCCATAGGTGTTAAAAGAAGTTACAGTGAAAGCTCAGGCTGCTGAAAAGGTGAAAGCCGAAGTTCAGAAAGTGAAGGACAAGGCCCAGGCTATTGTAGACAGAATTTCAGTAGACAAAGCTAGTGCGGAGGAAAAATTAGAGGCTGCTAAACCTGCTTTAGAAGAGGCCGAAGCTGCTTTACAGGTTAATAAAGAATGAAAGGAAAATCCACTGTCTGCCTCGCACAGATATGCTGTGCTTTCAGAAATATACCCCAGATTGGAAACTGTAATTTGTGGGCTCTCTCCTTTCCTTTTCCATTATGGGTGAAATTATGTCATCCCCCCCCCAGCCATCCTTTGATTCACTATCTTTCTATGATAGCTGCTCAGGTTTTATTCATACTTGGGGTTTAGTCTCTATGTGTAAAATATATTTTTCATACAGTGAATGAACCCCAGTATGAAAAGAATTTACAAAAAGAAGACGACACATAGCATTGGTGATTGCCCCTGCACTCTCCAACTTGACAGGAAAGATATCTGTTATTAGTGAAAACATGTCAAAGAAGTAAAAAAAAACAAAACACACACACACACACACACCCTGTCATAGCATTCTACAGTTACTAACTCTACACAGAGTACCAATGAGCTGCATTTATTGGAAGGAATTAATCACATTCTTCTGAGCCCAAATGTTGCATCATCTGCTTCTTTCAAGAAGTCAGCCAATATTAAAAATTATCAGGATTTTCATATATCAGGCAGTCCCCTGTAGGTCCTGCAATGTAATTAATGTTATTAAATATAAACTTCCAAGGAATCACTGTCAATATGTAGGTAAAATGACTGATTTGCATTCACATTTTACAACCCAGAGATCAGCCACTTGGCAGAAAGCATTAGAAGAATTAACTGCAGGCCACATCAATTCAAATAACCACTGCCTGTTTAATTTGACAGAAACAGAACTACCATCTGATGCAGAAACACAGAGAAATGATGTGATATATATGATCGCAGTCTGAGGAATAGCATCTAACATTTACCTATAACAAATATGTTTTGTTCTCCAGCATCCACATTAACTACAATAATCACTTCACTTCAGAGTAGTTGAAGGCAAAAGTTGAAACAGTTAATTGTAATTCTCTTTTATTAATCTGTATCAGTTAATCTTATAAGCAAACTTACAAATGTTTCTGTGCGTGTGTGTGTGCGTGTACACGCACTTATGCAGAAGCACATTTATGCAGAAGCACATGCCCATGTTCATATATTAGCTATGTAAAATAATTTTAAATAAGTCAAAAACTCCCTTATTACATGGACATGCTGATGTAATGTTATTGGAAGCAACATAGAACATGGTTTGCCACTGTTTAGCCTACAAGCCTGTGGTTTCCTGTTAGGCTCCCTTTCAAATATTAATATATCTGATCCTGTTTAATTCCTTGAAATGCACCAAGATTGGCTAGGTGCTATTACCTGATATAATGGGATATGTCTTAAATCAGTGTTTCCCAAACTTGACAATTTTAAGGCATGAGGACTTCAACTCTGGCTGTGGAATTCTGGGAGTTGAAGTCCACATGCCTTAAAATTGTCAAGTTTGGGAAACACTGTCTTAAATGATTTTATGCAAAGGATGGATAAATACATACCAAGATTTGATGTTTGTCTTGGTCTGGGCTTAACAACAAGTGTGAATTGTTAATTATTTTAATTTCTGAATATACAGTAGTTTGGTGTAATTGGCTGATGTTGAACCCACCGTGGAATGCCTTTAAATGAAAAGCCTGCTGATTTTGTTCAGGCACTTTAAAAATACTGTGATAGTTCCTAATTCTGTCCATCCTTTCAATTATGTAGACAATCAAGCCGGCAGACATTGCCACTGTCCGTACGCTGGGTCGGCCACCTCATCTTATCATGCGTATCATGGACTGTGTGTTGCTGCTATTCCAGAGGAAAGTAAATGCTACTAAGATAGACTTGGAGAAAAATTGCATTATGCCATCATGGCAGGAGTCCTTGAGACTGATAACAGCAGGAAACTTCTTACAGAACTTGCAGGTATACCAAAAAAGCACTGATAAGAAAAAAGATGATAAGGCCGGACAAGATATGAACGTGTAATATATAGCTTTAGTCTGGATTTAGTGTGTTTAGTATTGAGGGACTGCACTGCTGCTTTCCGCAGTTTGACAATTACCAGTTGGAAATTGTAGAGAATGGACTGATGATCAACTAATATGAAAAGTTCAGAGAGAAATTTCAAAGACTGTTCTTATTTCTGTCTTTGGTCCTTCTCGGTAAAGTGTTAATAGAGATTTTGCTGCCCAATAATTCTTATAGAAAAATGCAGCACTTAATGTAGATGGCAGTAGTATAAACAGGCACCAGTTTAAAATCCAGGCACAGTAAAGATCAGGAAAGTAGAAATTAAACATGAACACAAATAATAGCATGACAAAATTAATAACTTTTTGAATACAATTTCTGTAGCAGATGTGGCTTAGAAAAGATGGGGTAAAATTAAACAATTGGATTTCTTTAATTTTGTTTGATTTTGGATAAGTGAAAAAAAATCTTTTTCATGATATTTCTAGCAATTCCCAAAAGATACAATTAATGAAGAAGCAGTGGAGCTCTTGAGTCCTTATTTTGAAATGGCAGATTACAATATTGAGACAGCTAAGAGAGTCTGTGGAAATGTGGCTGGCCTTTGCTCATGGACCAAAGCAATGGCTGCCTTCTTCGCTATAAATAAGGAAGTTCTTCCTTTAAAGGTACGTAGAATATAGTTGGCAAGGCAGAGTAAAACTATATCTACAGCAATTTACAATTTTAAGCTAGGATCACATGCTGGCTAAACTAAGGTGACCAACTTTTTACAACAAAAAGGAGGACACCAATAAATTGAAGAAAAAATATCGTAAATAAAAGAAACATTGTATTTATTGCAACAATAATACAGAATACACTATAATATGATAAATGCATAATAAAAACCGTTTGTAACAATAACATTTTATATTGTAATTATGCTTACATGCCTATTAATTATTTAAATGAGTACTTTTCCATTGAATGAATATTTTTTGTCAATGTATCATCTTCTAACAATATATTGGAAATATCTGAACAAGAAATATCCTTCATCTTGAATTTTACGGCAAGTGCTGCAGCTAGAGTATCAACATTCAATCTCGATTTCTCACTTGTCCAAAAATCTACACGGCTGGATTGCGCAGGGGTGGGCGGTGGAGGCAGGTGTTGTGAGCCAGGCGCTCCAGGACGGCCATGTAGGTGTGCAGGCTGAGGTGGTGGCAGCGCAGGTCAGCACTGCGTAGACCACCAGCTGGCGCAGCCCATGGAAGGTCAACTGCCCGCCGCGCCCCCGCCCATAGCCGCCCTGCCAGCACCGCTGCCCTGCCACAGAGAGCCGGCCCCGCGGCTCGCAAAGCACCAGCTGAGCCAGCTCTGGCTCTGCAGTTGCCCCCCAGTACCACCGCCCGCCCTGCGCATCCCTGTAGAGCTGGCCCCACGGCTCGCAAAGGCAAAGCACTAGCCGTGCCGGCTCCAGCCCTGCAGCCACCCCCCCAGCCGCCCCCCAGCACCACCGCCCACCCTGCACATCCCCGTAGAGCCGGCCATGCATCTTGCAAAGGCAAAGCACCAGCCACACCGGCTCCGGCCCTGCAGCCACCCCCCAAGCCGTCCCCCAGCACCACTGCTCACCCTGTGCATCCCTGTAGAGCCGGCCCCACGGCTTGCAAAGGCAAAGCACCAGCCGTGCTGGCTCCGGCCCTGCAGCTGCCCCCTCCCAGCTGCCCCCCAGCACCACCGCCCACCCTGCGCATCCCTGTAGAGCCAGCCCCGCGGCTTGCAAAGGCAAAGCACTAGCTGCGCCGGCTCCGGCCCTGCAGCCGCCCCCTAGCATCACTGCCCACCCTGCACATCCCCGTAGAGCCGGCCCCGTGGCTTGCAAAGGCAAAACACCAGCTGCTTCGGCTCTGGCCCTTCAGCTGCCCCCCCCAGCCACCCCCCAGTACCACTGCCCACCCTGCATCCCCGTAGAGCCAGCCCCACAGCTCGCAAAGCACCAACCGCGCTGGCTCCGGCCCTGCAGCCACCCCCCAGCCGCCCCCCAGCACCACCGCCTACCCTGTGCATCTCTGTGTAGAACTGAACAGGGAAGATCAAGAGAAACTTACCGCTCCAGTCTCCTCCAGCTATCTGCAGAACTAAGTAGGAGATGGTGTAGTTGGGTAGCAGTGAGGGGTGCAAAGTTCCTGCAACTTGCACGTGCAAAGTTTGCCGCCCGGGTGTTTTGGCGCGCTCAGCAGCAATTCCTTTTGGTTTTCTAAAGCCAATGGGGGAGTAGCACAGCTCAGGCAAAAGTTGAAAAAAACCATCAAAAAAAGGTCCCGGAACGCCTTCTGAGCATTCTGTGAGGGAAAAAAAGCCCTGCAGATAAGTCTTCAAATATAGAAAAAGAGGACATTTAGGAGGACATTTTCGAGGGAGGACAGAACTCACAAAAGGAGGACCGTCCTCCCAAAAGGAGGACGGTATATGGAAAAGGAGGACATTTAGGAGGACACTTTTTGAGGGAGAACAGAACTCAAAAAAGGAGGACTGTCCTCCCAAAAGGAGGACGGTTGGTCACCTTAGCTAAACTATAATGAGATTTGCTTGGTTTTGATTTAGTGTGATGTACAAAGACAGTCCTAATGGTGTCTTCAAGAAAACATTTATTAGCACAAGAGTGGGCTTCTCTTTTGTCCAAATGCAGTCCATCAGCATGTTTGGTCCTGCTTTTGGGGACATTGGAAGATTTTAAAAGGTGAAAAGGGATGCTTTAAACCTATGTCCAAATAATTCCTCTTTGACGTCTGCCTTCTCTCTCCCTGCTTCCTGGAGAGCAAGACAAAACATTCTCCTAGCTTCCACTGATATGGCAATCTTGCCATAATATTAGAAATTATTTTGTTCGTGTAGTAGAGAAGGATTTAAATTATAAAAATTATAAAAAAGACTACAAATTTGGCCTGCAGGGAAATTTTATATTTATCAATCTTGTTTATGTTGTTAATCTATTATCCCTCTCTCCCTCTCCTTCTCTCTTTTAGTCCAGAGAAAATAGAATGCTTTTCTAAATTTAAACAGATAAACCAATCCCCTAAATTCTTACTAGTCAACACTCTAAAATAACAATATTCATAAAATTTTCTTTTCTTAACTTTAACAAATATTAAATTGTCAAATATATAAAAACCTTATATTTAAAAAGCTACAATATTTCACTGATCCAATCCAATCTAATCTTCAAATCTCAAAGTCAAAAGTTCTTTTTTCTCCTTTTGTTTTAAAAAATCAATCAGTGGTCTACAAGTCACCAAGAAATTTAGTCATCTCAGCTAGTTCTGTTAGTTTAAAAATCCATTCTTCCATTGTGGGCATATTTTCCTCTTTCCATCTTTGGGCATATAACAGACCAGCTGCCAATGTCTTTGTCCACATTAAGTATGGCATATCAAGATGATAAATATTTCGTTGTAGCAATATTAATTCAACAATTCTCTCTGTATCAGTAATTGACTTCATCATAAGCTATTCATGTTTCTTTGGTTGCTGTTATTGAAGAGGTACACAGTGTGTATCAAAGTTTCCTTATTTAAACTTGGTGGGCTGATGTTTTCAGGCTAATCTGGCCATCCAGGAGAATCGTCTGACCACTGCCATGTTAGATCTTCAGACAGCCCAAGCTGAACTGGATGCCAAGCAAGCTGAGCTGGATATTGTGCAGGCTCAATATGAAAAGGCCACATTGGAGAAACAGGTAACTTCCTGTAGGGTACAGGGAATTCTTTTGTACAGCCATTCACTTTGGCTGCTTTGTAAAACAGTAAAGAAAATATTACCACAATGAGTACATGTTGAGTTATTCAAGAATATGAGAAAAAAAATGGTTTTCTGGTCATTTGGGAAGATAGCTCAGCTTTTTAGCTTCTGAAATATTAGGCATGCTAATGCTTTTATTATCAGGTTATAATAACATTTTGCAAGTCTGAGTATACTTTCTCCTTCCCTCTTATTGTAAGAAGTAGAGAGGGTCTTGTCTGAGATAGGTTGCAATTCTGGCTTGAAATCAGATTTCTTTTATCTGACTTTTGCCTTAGTTGTGGCTTTTCTTCTGGTTCCTTAAGGTTATTCCTTCTTCCCATTTACCTAGTTAAAACAACACCACTACCACCCCGAACAAAAAGCCACATAACCAAGATTGCTCAGCTAACTTGCCCAAAAGCCTGGAGAAAGGTCAGGTTTTAGAGCCTCACAAAAGACTCAAAAGTCTAATCTGGAACTCTGGGGATGCTGTTCTACAGGGCAGGCACATTTGGCACTTGGTCAAATATCTGTCTTAATGTGACATATGAATTCATGGTACACCTCTTTTATATGTCTTTTGTCAGATGTCTGATAAGTGTAAAATCTATGTCCCAATTCTCCCAATGGTGCTTTTTCAGGAGGCAACAGTTGCCTCCTGAAAAAGCACCTTTGGGACAACCATGAGCTGGATGACTGAGAATCTCCATAGACTATGTCCCAATTGCTTATAAGAAATAAGTCCAGATGCACTGACAATGTTAATAGAAACAACAGGATATTTATATTTGCTGGAAGTACAATAGATAGGATTTGTACTTATCTTTTCAAGCCTTATTAGCAATACTTTTTGGCTCAAGTTGCCATTTGTTTATGTGAATTTTTGTTTTGAACAGACATTGCTTGAAGATGCAGAACGCTGCAGGCATAAAATGCAGACTGCTTCCAGTCTTATTAGTGGGTTGGCTGATGAAAAAGAGAGATGGACTGAACAAAGTAAAGAATTTGCAGCCCAGACAAAAAGGCTTGTGGGTAAGCTGAAGGGACTGTCCTTTTGCTGCTCTACAACAGAGGTTTCCAGCCTTTTTTGGTTGGCGGACCAGAGAGAAAGGGAGAGAGAAGCATTTTATGTGCACACACAGACACACAAATGGGGCCGCAAGCATGTGCGATGCAAACAGTGGTGCTAGCGCCCATCTGACACTCACACTGCACCAGTTTTGCTGTGTGGATGTTAGCATCATCCCATTTTCGTGCCATATGGCACCTGGTTTTCACGCTGTGCACCGCCCGGTTTTCGTACCACGCGCCTCCCAGTTTGCCCCCATTTTTGCGCCACCTGTTTTCACGACATGCACTGCCTGGTTTCACCATTTCCATGCTATGCACCATCCAGTTTTCACATCGCGCACCGCCTGTTTTTTGCACCACGCGCCACCTGGTTTACTCCCATTTTTGCGCTTTGCGCCACCCAGTTTTCCCCCATTTTCATGCTGGGTAACCCCAGTTTTTCCACCATCTGACACCAGGTTTTCCCCTATTTTTGTACTACATGCTGTCCAGTTTTCGTGCCATGCGCGACCCTGTTTACATAGCAGCAGCACCCTATTTTTGCCATGCAGTGCCCCGTTTGCATAGCAGCGGTGGTGCTAGCACGAGTGGGGTTGAGTGTGCACACACATGTGCATGCACTGGCCAGCCTGTTTCGCACCCAGTGGCCAGTAGGCCACAGCCTCATCGTGGGCCGTGGACTGCAGGTTGGGGACCCCTGCTCTACAAAGCTATAAGCTGCAGCTATAAGCTGCATTGAGTATTTTTTAGCAAGTGTAAACTGCAAGTATGTAAATTGTGTTCCTGTTTATTTTCAGTCTTTTCTGTTAAAAGCAGCAGGGAATCTTCTGTTATTTTGATAAATAATGACATTGTGTTGATAAGAATGTTTGTATGCTAAAATTATGTTTTGAAGGGTGAGATTTACTCCAAGTCATGAAATAACATGTCACTATCAATTTGCTAACATTATGGTAATACAAGCAAGAAATAGACTAACAAAGTTAGCTTTCTAAATCTAGATCGGCCATTGTTTTTTTTATTGTGCTTCTCACAATTGTTTTGGTAGAATTTTAATATTGTATTATTTTTCAACATAGGCTGGAAATTAATTTTTGCAGAACACTGAGAGGGGGTCATTGATCACTGATAAGAATCACTGATCTACTAGAGGTGCTTTTTCAAAAGACAATTGGACCTTGTTTTTCCCTGAAGACGTTTCGCTTCTCATCCAAGAAGCTTCTTCTGTCAGAAGTGAAGAAGCTTCTTGGATGATAAATGAAACATCTTCAAGGAAAAACAAAGAAAATTCAGTTGCCTTTTGAAAAAAGGACCTTTGGGACAATCATGACCTGGATGACTGAGAATCTCCATAGACAAACACTGATGTAGGAAATCACAGATTCCAGAGAGAAATGTGTTTAAGCCAGAGGCTAGTTTGCGTCTCTTTCATCCTGAGTTCATTAATCCAGGAGAAATTTGCCTATTTTCTTTCTTTCGGTAACAAAAACAAATACCTTTCCCCATGCCACAGTTTTTTTTCCTTTATACTGTGTACATGTAATGGGATTGTTGGTTAGAAGCGTGCTCTTTCTTGCACTAAATATGGCTATAACAAAATCAACCAGTAGAAATTAGCTCCACTTTGTCCTGGTGCAAGAAATCTCTGTGTGATTTAGCACATTAAGCTAAAAGTTGCTCACGGAGAGAAAGCATGGCATAATACTAGTCAGAATATTCACATCATAGACGCCTCTTTTCTGCTTTCTCTTCTGTATAAATAGTCATCAAATATTTAACGAACAAGAGGTTCCCCAGCAGCCTGTTTCGTAGTGAAACATGACCAAGACTTTTTAAGCTTAGCTCGAATGTTTGCTTTCATATGCACTGCAAATGGATTCAGCCACCATCTAATGTGTTTTTCCTCTATATCAATTTAGGGGATGTACTTCTGGCCACAGCCTTTCTGTCCTATTCTGGTCCTTTCAATCAAGAGTTCCGTAATCTTTTGTTAACCAGCTGGGAAAAAGAAATGAAAACTCGGAAAATCCCATTTGGAAACAATCTCAATCTCACAGAGATGCTGATTGATGCACCAACCATCAGTGAGTGGAACCTTCAAGGGCTGCCAAATGATGATCTGTCAATTCAGAATGGCATCATTGTCACAAAGGCAGCTCGTTACCCTCTCCTGATTGATCCACAAACTCAGGGCAAGATTTGGATTAAGAACAAAGAAACCCGGAATGAGCTACAGGTGAATTACATTCTGGGGCATTATACTCATATTTGGAAGTAAACAGATTCAGGACAGCAGCAAAAAAGTGGAGAGAGTACTTGGAAATATTCCAAAGCAATACACTGTAACGAAGAACTTGTACTTGCCAAAATTAACTTTAGTTCATTAGGAAACCAGCAGTACTGATATTTTAGGCTGGGTTTTTGCATAGGAATTACTGTTGTTTCTAACTTTTTGAAAAGCTATATAGCTTAATACTTAATTGGATTACATTCCTGCTTTGAATTTGTTAACAGTGAAAATGGGGAATATAAATTTCCTAAACACATCATAAACAAATAATATAGCTATGATTTGTTCCTGAAGATTAAAATTCATCTTTAACCCTGGTTAGTTAATAAAGTTTTTAGTTTAGCAGCTATTTCTTTTCAACTGAAGTCTGATGTCCTTCCCCTTCCCCCAAGCTGGTGATCCATTTTCATAGTTTTATGAACTTTATGATTATTTTTTCAGATCACTTCTCTGAATCATAAGTATTTTAGAAACCATTTGGAAGATAGTCTCTCTCTTGGAAGACCATTGTTGATTGAAGATGTTGGTGAGGAGTTGGATCCAGCTTTGGACCACATATTGGAAAAAAACTTCATCAAAACAGGTTCTACATACAAAGTGAGAAAAATAACATATTGCAACTTCAAAAAAAAAAACTTAGTTGCATATATAATTCTTTTACTTTTATGTACAATTCTGTCTTTGACTTTGGTGTCAACAAGAAACCTTAAACAGAATAGATTACAGTGGTCTTTAATTTTTGCTTTATTAGAATAAATTATCAGTTACATTTTTTGTGTGGTCCACTATACTTTTTATGGTGATTTCATAGTACAATACTTGAAAAAAATCCTTTGATAAAGAGTTTTTATTCTGGAACTTTAGTGGGTTACACAGTGGTGGGATTCAGCCAGTTCGCACCACTTTGGCAGAACTAGTAGCTAACTTTTTGTTGCCCCGGCCCAGAATGGACTTCCGGAATGTCATTCACACAGAGAACCGGTTGTTCACATAATTGAATCCCACCACTGGGGTTATATCTCTTCTCTTCTTTAGTGGGATATTAAAAGAACTATCTTGCCAATTTAAAATATGAGAAATTTCTTAATTGCCTGCAATCTTTTCACTTAGAAACAAATATTTTCTATTTATCATTCTTCCATACTTGTTGAATTCAATAACTTACTTTTCAATTAATTTTTAGGTTTACAATTAAAAATAAAAATTTCCAGAATGTGACTTTAAAATGTGGGATCTAAGCTTCATTCTGTATGATTGTTTAGAGTTTTCTAAGCATTAACCTATAAGCAGCAGAGGAAAAAACAGATCAGCAAAATTTATAAAGCAGATAAAGATATGGAAAATTATATAGAATGGTTTAATTTTAGAAATGTCATGTATGTGTCTTATGCTAACATGTGCAACTTTACTTACATAATAATTATGTTAAGGGTGTTTTATTTACACATAATTAAAAGAATATTTAATAAATGTCCACCTCTTGTTTGAAGGAGTCCAATTCATGTTGTAAGCATCCATTTTGGAATTGTGTATGTTAATTAGGTAAAAGTTGGGGATAAAGAAATGGATGTGATGAATGGCTTCAGACTTTATATCACCACCAAGTTACCAAATCCAGCCTATACCCCTGAGATTAGTGCTCGTACCTCAATCATTGATTTTACTGTCACCATGAAAGGCCTAGAAGATCAGCTTCTAGGGAGAGTCATTCTAACAGAAAAACAGGTATGTAGAAAGATTTTTGTTTATTGAGGTACATTTTTATTACAAGGATGGATAAAATAAGCAATTATGTGGATACGTTATCTTATAAACCCTTCTCTCTCTCTCTCTCACTCTTTTTTTTGCTCTAAAGATTTTTTTTTACAAATGAAGACCATTTAGGTTTTTGTGAGAAAAGCATCTTTAAAAAGAAAAGCATATTTTAAAGGTGTTTCTTACAATGCCTCCAAATATTTCTTTTAATTGATTTTGTGGTTTGTACAAATTAGTACTATGGACAACTTTTTTATTTTTCTCTTCTCTGCCAGAGTTCCACTGGAAGATAGGCAGCCATATAAATCTGTTGAATAAATAAAACTTAACCAACAGGTTCTAGATCAGTGGTTCTCAACCTTTTTAATGCCGTGACCCCCAACCGGTCATAAGTCAAGGACTACCCAACCGGTCATAAGTCGAGGACTTTCCCTGCCCGGGAGCGCCACGCATGCATGGTGCCGCCCCTGCACCGGCCAAGGCGTAGCTGGCAAGGGGCAGCGACGGTGCAGGGCGACCACCGGCTGGTTCACCAGCTGACTCAGCCCAAGGGAGGTAAGGCACCCGCCGGGCCCTACGCGTGCCAGCAACCCTCCCTGCACCCGCTGGCCTCCCACCTCCCACCCCTGGCCTCTTTTACTTACATTTTTAGTAGTTGCTCATCAGGGAGGGGTGGAAACTTCAGACAGCTCTCCTTCGCTGCAGACAACTTGCAGCACCATTTGCAGAATGGGCCTTTTGGCGGGCTCAGCAGGGCAGAGACAGCCTGGACAATTCCTATTAGCGTTTGAAAGCCAATAGAATTAGACTCTATTCAAGAGAGTCTATTCTATTGGCTTTCAAAAGCCAATAGAATAAAAGGGAGTAGCACAGCTAAGGAAAAGGGGAAAAAATGGCGGACTGCATTGTTTGGTGACCCCCATGAAATGGTCGTTCGACCCCAAATGGGATCGCGACCCACAGGTTGAGAACCGCTGTACTAGATAATAAAAACATTTTTATGTTTAGCTAGCACATTTCTTTTAAATAGAGATTCTGGGAAGAAATGACAGCTAATAAGTTCATAGTGGGCACTGAGGGGAGTTTTAACTAATAAAATGCTAATAAAAGAACACCTTCAGAACTGCTGTTTGCTTTTAGGGGAAATCATCCATTCATTTAAAACAAATAGGAAAGCCCTGAGGAAAGATTTTTTGTTATACTCTTTGTAGTCATAGAATAATTAATTTCTCTACTTTCCTCCCTAAGATCTCTCAAATTCTTTTCTTTTCTTTCCCTGATTGGTATTTATATTTAGATTTTTTAAAAAAATATTGTATGAGAAAAATTAGTATAGAAATAGAATCAGGTAAATAAAAGAAATTTACAAATATGAAGTTAAAATTTTTCCATATTCCTAACTGATTAAAGATACTGGAATAGCTTTGATCCGCAATAACTAGTAACTTCTATGCAGAATACAAATGTCAGGAATAATATACAATAAGATTATGAAATTATAAATTCTAATAAATTATTTTTAAAAACATTTAAAAGGAAAAAAGTTATTACTAATATACAAAAGAAGAAAATGAAAAAAAGAGAAAAATATAAAGAAAACAATCACACTTGAACATTCTAACCCTGGTGGTACAATAGTTAGAATGCAGAATTGCAGGCAAACTCTGCCCATAGGCAGGAGTTCAATCCTGACAGGACTCAAGGTTGACTCGGCCTTCAAAGGTTGGTAAAATGAGGACCCAGATTGTTGAGGGCAATATGCTGACATTGTAAACCACCCAGGGAGTGCTGTAAAGCACTTAGCTATTAAAAACCATTTGCTTACAAACTGTGTTCTTCCTGCTCATTATATTCCAGCCATTGATTGTAAGCAATATATTAGGAAATGTATGTCATACTGTAAATAGTAAAGATTGTTGTGAGATATATGAAATATAAGGATGCCATTCTTCTTTGAATTCAATTAAACTTCCATTCTCAACAAACAGGCACTACTTATTTATCAGTTGCCTCATTCAGTGACTTCTTGCAGTCACAACAGTGGTGAAAAAAGTAATTTTGAGACCAATCTCAAAACTCAAGTTTGATATCATTATTAAAATGCTCTTTTCCCCCTCAAATTTGTCTATATAACCATCAACATGTATCTTAATAAAATGTAAGTCAGCAGTGTGCGGCCCAGCCAAAACAGCTAATACAGTCCTTGGTTGTATAAACAGGTATAGAATCAAAATCACGTGAAGTATTAGTCCAGCTTTATAAAGCCTTAGTAAGGCCACATTTGGAATACTGCAGCCAGTTTTGGTCACCACATTACAAAAAAGATGTTGAGACTTTAGAAAAAGTGCAAAGAAAAGCAATTAAGACGATTAAAGTTCATCATTCTGGTTTGGGGGACAAAAACAGATCGTACTTTTCTAATTTGTATTATTGATTTGTGTTGAATTCCACTAATCAGAAGGTCAAAGAAAAGAAGATAGCATGTTGCTTTGAGCTTTGAATCTAATAGATAACTGGATATTTAGTTATTAGTTCAAGTCAGACTATTATGTCTGATCCTAATTACATTTCTGCACCTGTTAGGGATCAAATTTGTCATGGGAAAAAATTGGATAATTCATGAGAATTTGAGGAAAGCTGGCTGGAGAACTTGATAATTTATTTCTCTGAAATGTTCCTAATTTTTTTTTTTTAAAAAAAGCTTTTGAGCTCCTATTTTGTAAAGTGAAAAACAGTTTCTGCCGGTGGCTTATTTCTTCCTAATGTAAACAGCAACTTTGAAGGTTTGCTTTAAAATGTGATTTTTATTAGCCAATGAAGATGGAGTTAAATTCTCCCTCAGTGCCTACTCAGGGCTCAACATTATCATATTTTCCCAACATTTTCACATTTTATTTGAAAAAAGAATATGCAAGTTAAACATAACAGCTATTTATTGTCTTGCTTAGATTGGCTATAAAGGTGACAGATTCTTTTCTCACAGTAATTTAAATAGCTTCAAATTGTGAAAGAACTTTACAATGAGTTAAAAGAAAATGACTACATATGATAATACATTCTAGGTGATAATGTGTTTAGTTAATTATCAGGATGTCATTCCTGCCATCAAAAGGCTAAATCCATTTTTCTAGTTTTAATTCTTCCTTTAGGTATCTCATTTAGTAAGGTATTTTACATAGTGAAATAAGATGTATACAGTGAAATTCAGAATATAATAGTAAAATCATTGTTCATGCTGTAGGTGAAATTATCTTCTATTGTCCAGAGAGGAAAAACTTTTAGACGTAAGATGACATAGTGGAACTTTGTAACTACATGTATTTATATCTGGAAAATGTCTTCTTCTCAACTATTTTTATTCCAGTTTGAAATAGAAACCAATTAAAACAAATGGAATGTTCTCTCATTGCTTTCTGGATTTTTTTATTCTTTTGCTTCAAAGCTAATGCTCAGATTTTCTATGATTGCTTGTCCAAAGAAAACTCATAATTCTCCTAAATTACGTTCATAATCTCCAATTATATTTGTTTTTACAGGCTGCCATAGGTCATTCTTTTTACAGAGAAAGCATTTTAGCTCATCTTCAAATTATATTCTGCACAATAAAGGAGCTTTAGTAGATACAAACTAATGTTACTTTTGATAGCAAAACCCGGGTTAAATTAATTATTTTCATCCAGACTATACTACATACAGAATTTGTACACCTAAATACGACATAGTGTAAGTTGTTGAACCCCAACCTTGACAATATTTGTTATCTTTTTAGAACATTCACAATCTCTGTCTGAATCTCTCACCTCATTCTTCCTAACGATAGCACCAGTGTTGTGTATGCCATCTGGGGAGACACTATGTATGAAACATTAAATGTGAATAATGTTGAATTATTCATCTTTAAATCTGCTTAATGTAGTAATCAGTGTTATATCCTGTGATCTATATGCTGAATGAAAAATTCATGTGGTAGTGGGTTCCATGGGATACTTACAATGCTTCCAATCCACTTCATCACATAATTCCAAACATCTTTCTACCCCCACCCTGTTTTTGGCTCCTAGCTCTTTCATCAAAGTTGTGGTGATGACTGCCTGGGAGCTGCAATCTGAATAGGAAGAATCTGACCGTGCTCACTTAGATAATCTTAATGTAGCTGGTTGTGGTTCAGAACATGATTTCCTTCATCCTCTGCTTTTGAGTAGTCCTCTGGATCAGAGTGTGCAATCAAGGGCAGAGAACATCCCAGGAAATTGACATATGATAATGAATGAATGTCTCTTGATAATACTTTGGATACCAATTTGGCACTGCATTGGTACTATACTGTAGATGCATGCATTAATTGGCCTGCTTTCAACGATACATCACATGCTTTAACAGGAGTTGGAGAAAGAGCGAACTGATCTTATAGAAGATGTGACAGCTAACAAAAGGAAGATGAAAGAACTGGAAGATAACTTGCTGTATCGACTGACAAGCACACAAGGCTCTCTGGTGGAAGATGAGAGTCTCATCACTGTACTTAGTAACACAAAAAGAACAGCCGAAGAGGTGACCCAGAAACTGCAAACATCCGTTGAGACTGAAGTACAGATTAACTCAGCTCGGGAGGAATACAGACCAGGTGAGATGATTCTCCCCCTCCCAAACTAAAGATCTAAACTGTAGTTATTGCTTGGACTATAGTTTTACTGTCCTCATTACATGTTTCTCTGTGTGCAGCTTGACCTGCAGCTAAACCCACCTGTCCTCCAATAAAACAGACAATGTGCATAGATCAGGAAAAAAAATTGCTTTATTGAAAGAACAGGATGGGTGAAACTGGGAAAAGTAGAAATACATACAATAAGAAATGGAATACAAAATAAGCAGTACTGAGTTGCTGATGAATATAACAATTAACAAATAAAGAGATAAATCTAAATCTCACCAGCGATGTTATGTGTATGGGATGTGGATTTTGTCCTCAGATGAACATGTGCCACAGATTAGGCTGGATTCTTCCTAGTGCTTCTGCTTCCTTCCAAATCTTAAAGGAAATGGAGTCTGACTTCCCAGCATGCACTTGTTTTGGGAGTGAGGGTTTTTGGGTAAAAGGGTTGGGTCAGCTTCCAAACAATACAGATGGGTATTTGGCCCCTGGCCACTAGATGGGGCTAGAGAGCAACAATAATATATACACAAATTATATGCTGGGGTATGACAGTAGTATTTTAAGGGTCAAAATTAGCTAGGCCCCAAGCCTATATTGAGGAAGATTTGAGAGCTTTAATGGTTCATGACAATTTTCCTGCAACTTTCCTAATCCACAGGAATTAAGTGAGGAGCAGAATTGAGGGTCTTAGAACTGCAATATTCATCTGTTGTCACTAGCAGACTAAAGATAGGTAGTCCTTGATTTATGATCATTCATTTAGTGACTGAGGCTACAAAGACATTGAAAAAAGTGACTTATGACCACTGCAGCATCCCCATGATCAAAATTCAGGTGCTTGGCAACTGGCATGTATTTATGACAGTTCGCTGTCCCAGGGTCATGTGATTTCCATTTGTAGCCTCAGCTGGCTTCTGATAAGCCAAGTCAATGATGAAAGCCAGATTCGCTTAACAACTGCAGTGATTAATTTAACAACAGTGGTAAGAAAGGTTGTAAAATGAGGCAAAACTCACTTAACTATCTTGCTTAGCAATGGAAATTTTGGACTCAGTTGTAGTCAAGAACTACCTGTACTGGGGAATAAATCTCGAATATCTAAAATTTTGCCAAAAAAAGAGTCCTTCTGTAAATGAAGAATAGCTCTTATTGAGTAGTAAATAATAATAATGAAAGATGTAGTTTAGAACTGATATTACAGTTTTTGAATATGCAGATGAATATAGTACAGTGATATAGTAAAAACAAAAGTGCAAGGAGGGGGATATCTGTTTTTTTATTTAAATAGAAAATGGTTGCAGTGCACAAAACCTTTGTAGCTATTTATTATCAGACATTAATTGTCATTATGAGATTTTATAATTACAGATTTAATAACTTGCTGTGGTTTTACATCTCTGTTGATCAAATCCAATCTTGTTTCGTTCAGTTGCTACCAGAGGCAGCATTCTCTATTTTCTGATAACGGAGATGAGTATGGTAAATGTCATGTATCAAACTTCACTTCGACAGTTTTTGGGCCTGTTTGATCTTTCACTTGCAAGGTAACTTGGATTATCTCACATTTTTCACATTCTGGATTAACAAAAATTGGCACAGCTTTTGGATAGCTGAAATGATGTGATATAGCCATCCTTGTTTAGAATCTGCAAACCCATGTCATTAATATCATAGTTTGAGAACAAGTTCTGCAGTTCTTAAAGTGTAAAAAATGTTTGATTATAAATGACAGTGGGATAGGAAGAAGGTGCACAAAGTGTGATCCAGAACATCTCTCACTTTATTTTTTGGCTCTACAAAATTGGTCGACGGAGTGACTTTCCCTAAATACGATTTAATATTCAGAAATGCCACAATTTTTCTAAGCATTGCAGAGTCCCTTGCAGCTTCCCATGCTACAAATAAAACTGAAAGGAAGGATATTAGAGAAGAAAGTGAACATTGAAGCAGCAATTCTTTTTCTGCCCATTAGGTGGGACCCTGCATGTCTCAGTTCTAACTTTTTGTATCTTCTTCTCTGTCACAGATAGTCTCATCTCAGTCTTTCTTTCTTGGAGCCAAGGAACTTAGCCTTCCAATAGCCTTAAGTCACCTGGCTGATGGAGGAGGAAAGAATGTCCTGACCTGGGGAATAGGAGAAGAAAAAAGTAGCAGACAGTGTAGTCTTTTCTTTAGTGATTTCTAATGAGATCTCATTTTAAGTGTATTTCTGATTATCATTCTTAAGCCTCTCCAAGGACTTTATTCTTAGAGACGAGGAGGCTTAGTGCAGTAAAAATCCCAAGCAGAATCGAAATATTCTCTTTTGTTATGTGTTGACATAGCAAGTGTCAACGCTGCTAATATTGAATATTCTTGCTTTGACAAAATATGCAGAACTGCCTGGTATTTTTAGAGTTAATTCAGATGACAGAGAAAAGGGAGGGGAAATAGCAAAAGCCAGAGAAAAGGAACGGAAGTGAATCTCTGCCCTCTGGGCTAATTGGAAGATGTGACTTGTGACTGCAAGATAAGGGAGGGGTTTAGCAAGAAAAGTTAGATGCCAGCAAGAGGAATTCAGATTCTGGCAGCAAGCACTGATCTGTGTTCAAAAACTTCAACTTGCATTCTCTAAAAGGGCCCAAGAAAGAGAGAATAATTCAGAGGAAGCAGAATGTATAATAAGTACTCTAGAGAGATTGGACATTAAAGAGTTTGGAAAGCATCAAGTCAGAAATAATTTCCCAGGAGAAAGAGCAAGTTCTTCCTGCATGCAAAAGTGGGCAGATGTAACTGCTTTTACCTTTGCAATGAGATGTCTAGATGCTGAGCATATTGTTTCCTTCACGTTCAGGTGTATATCTCCAATAGAGCTGAAGGGGATGTCTCAGTCTAATGCGTAGCTTACAGTCTAATGTATTGGATGTATAGCTTTGCCCCATACTTTGGACTACAATTCTCATAAATTCCCATCCAGCATGGGCTTGGAAGAAAGACATGGGTCTGTCTGTGGCATATTAGAAAACTGTGCTTTGCATAGCATTTCCAGTAACTCACAAGCAAGTAAATGAAAGGGTGAGAGAGCAAGAATTACTAACAAGCTGATCTCCAAGATTGCAAACACCTCTTTTAGTGTTAGCTTGACTTTATTATTTGTGAAAATTTATATGGCTGTGCAACTTAAGTAATTGAGACTCTAAGTTTCAATTATTGAATTACCAATGAATTATCTTCATGTCCTAGGCTTTAGTCTATGGAGATAGAGATTTAATTTACATAATGTGTCAAACTGAACATGTAATGCTTTGTGAAACCTTCCTATTTGTGCTAATGCTTGCAAACATGAAAGCTGTTCAGAACTTCTTTGCAATTCACTTTAAGAGTTTTCTCGATACATTTGGGGCTGCAAGAGTAAGATCAAATTTCCTGACAGTGAGAACAATTAATCAGTAGAATGACTTGCCTCCAGAAGTTATGGGTGCTTCAACACTGGAGATTTTTAAGAAGAGATTGGACAACCATTTGTCTGAAATGGTATGGGGTTTCCTGCTTGAACAGGGGTTGGACTAGAGGACCTTCAAGGTCCCTTCCAATTCTGTTATTCTAGTCCACCAGATGACATTGCTTCAGATAAGGGACCCTAAGTGTGCCAATTGTACTACAGCATGTGAGATGGCAGATAGCACTGGAGACAGGCAATCCTGCAAAGAACCCAATTTTGTGTCATCTACAACATCGAACTGCACTCAGAAACTTTTTGGAGCCAGAGTAGCTCATGAACTAATGATATTCATGAGCATAGCAAAGTATAACCCCAGCTACTTATACTGCTGCCTTCTGGACCTATTGTAGCTTCAGGATGGTCTTCCAGGGTGGCCCTGTATAGAGCAGATTGCAGTAATCCAATTGGGAAGTGACTTAAGATGTGAATGGCAGAAAGTCAAGCCTCCAGCTCAAGGAAGGGGTACAATTGGTGCACAACACATTGTGCAAAGACCTCTTAGCCACAGCTGCCATCTGCTCTCCCAGCAGGGGCTATGGATCACTGCCTTTTTGAATTGCTTAGAGCAATATCTTGGTGATGCCTTATCTATAACAATTCTGCATATCCTGTCTGTTTATCTGGTAAGCGTCTGCTGAAGATCCCACCCCCATATGAAGTGATGGCAGTCTAGGCTAGCCCTCCCTTTAGTAGTCACTGCATTATGAAAGAAAGGAAGGGAGGGAGGGAGGACTGGTAGGGATAAAGATCAAAGGAATCAATTGTATGAAGCTAAAATACCTTTCAATCTATCCGAAAGAAGAGTGAACTCTCAGCAGTCCAAACAATCCTAGCCAGTTGGATCATATTGATCGAACAGTATTTATTGTCATGTTGAATTTGCCTCAGCAACTCTGTTTGCTTTTGCAGTAACTCACTATTATTAAACAGCTTTGAAAATGCTTTATTCTTGTATACTTTTACCCTTTCTAAAATCTTTGCCCTAAAGGCATTATATTACTCTTTTATCCTCCCCCTTTCTTTTGAATAGGTCTGTCAAGAGCCCAATTACAAGCAAAAGAATAGCAAATATCATTGAGCATATGACCTACGAAGTGTATAAATATGCCGCACGAGGGCTTTACGAGGAGCATAAGTTTCTGTTCACGTTGCTGCTTACCTTGAAGATTGATTTGCAGCGGGGCAAAGTCAAACACGAGGAGTTCCTAACTCTGATTAAAGGTCATAGCAAGTACATCACACGCTCAGTGTATGGTCCTGTGCTGTTTTCTCCTTGCCTGTACAAAACAGTAATTAGAGATATTAACCTGACACTTCACAGGGTGGGCCGCTCCATTACTTGATTGAATGTTGAATTTGTTGATCTGATAAACCTTGTACACTGCAACCTGCAAATTTTGTGACTTTCTGGTGTAGGTTTCTGAATGAAATTTAACATATGATATTCAACTTCATGCAGAGTAGGCAGCATATTCTTAAATTCCAACACAGGTGTATTTAAACAAGGGGGAGAATGTTTGTGTGTGTGGGCGGAGGCATAAGTAACTACTTTCTATTTTTTTTAATCTTACTTTTTAAACTTTAAACTTTTAAACATATATTTCTAGGTGGTGCTTCTTTGGATCTGAAAGCTTGTCCTCCTAAACCAGCTAAATGGATTCTGGATATGACTTGGTTGAATTTGGTGGAGCTCAGTAAACTGAGACAATTTTCAGATGTTCTTGACCACGTAGGTACCAGTAGGAGTTGGTATATTTTGTTTTTGCAGTTTGTTTCAATTGGCAGTTTAATGGGTTTCAATTTCAATGTGTTAATCTGCCTCAGATGTACATTATCTGGCAAATGTAGAAGTTGAAACACTGATGTTTCAGAAACAAGTGTTCTGAGATTACAGAACACACTTTACTACCAATTCAATTTCCGTTTCATCTCTAGTGGTGATGGTACCCATAAACAAGCCAGTCAGTCAGCCAGCCTCGTTGAGATCCAAAGGCATAAGGACATATAAAGCACATTTCTTTAAATAACATTTCTTTGGGCCTTTTAGGCTTAAGCACTCCTTTGTGCAACTGGATTCTTGATTTTCTTACTAACAGGTCCCAATATGTGTGAGCTGGAACAAATATTTCTAACGCCATTTTTTTGAGCACAGGTTTTCCTCAGGGCTGAGTCCTAAGTCCGCTGCTGTTCATCCTGTTGACCCATAACTGTTGTGCTAGGTTTGCCAACAACCATATTGTGAAGTTCGCAGATGATACAACAGTAGTGGGCCTTATTCATGATGACAAAGAGGGTGCTTACTGTAAGGATGTTGATGGTTTGGTGAACTGGTGTAAGGAAAACAGCCTAGTTTTAAACACTAGAAAAACCAAAGAGATCATTGTCAATTTCAGAAAAGCAAGGCATAGCCACACTTCTCTGTGCATTAATGACTCACGTGTGGAGATGGGGACCAGCATCAAATTCCTGGGTGTGCAGTTAACAAGTAGGCTGACTTGGCTGCTCAATAGCGAGACACTGGTGAAGCAGGCACAACAGTGCCTGTATTTTCTGCATCGCATAAGAAAAGCACATCTTCCTTCCCCTATCCGTATCACTTTCTACAGAAGGACGATCAAGAGCATCCTGTAATACAGCAACAGTCTGGTTTAGAAGCATCACTGCTTCAGACAGGAAGGCGGTGCAGAGTAGTAAGGATGGCTGAAAAGATTATTGGCAGTTCCCTCCCTTCCATCCATGACAGGGTCTGTGATTATCTGAGACACTACACATCCTCTTCATGATCTGTTTTCCTTGTTACCTTCTGGGAGGAGGCTCCATGGTATCTGAAGCAGAACATCCAGATTCAGTTACAGTTTTGTTCCATACAATATTAACCTTATGAACTCTAAAGCTTCTTCCTTCCGTTATGTATTCAAGATGGACAGTGATTAATATTTATATACAGTGGTGGGATTCAGCCAATTTGCACCACTTAGGCAGAACCGGTAGCTAATTTTTTGTTGCCCAGGCCCAGAATGGACTTCCGGAAGTATCATCCACACAGAGAACCGGTTGTTCACATATTTGAATCCCACCACTGTTTATATGTTACTTATATGTAAGGGTGTAGGTATATACATACGTTGTATATAGTATGTTTAAATGTGTGTTATGTATATGTACACTTTGAGAGCAAGGAACTAAATTTTTAATGTGTGCCAATGTGCCCACAGTAAAAAAATGACAATAAAGGTTATCTATCTGTCTGTCCATCCGTCCATCCATCCATCCATCCATCCATCCATCCATCCATCCTATTTGCATGCAGCTAATACTTTAAAGTTAAACCAATTCTTTAAATCTAGTATAAGAACTTGCCGGTAAAATGCTCGTTGAACTGAATCTAGGATAAAAGTCCTTTCTTTACATTTTGGAGCAAACAAAGCTGCCCTGGATATTAATGCTTATAGTTCATTACAGCTTGAACTATAAGTAGTGATAAGGACCCGTACAACTAAGGAAGGCGGTGGTTCTTTCAGAAAGGAACACAGAGTCACTTATTAAGCTATCTGAAATTAAAATCATATTATTTGAAAGTTCATCCCTATAGCCTCAAAGATATGCTATTCTCCAATCTTTAAAGTGGGAGGAAAATCTATTCTCAAAATCACTGCCCCCACAGTGTTCCTCTTACTTTGCTTTGGGAGGCCACGAGAACTGTTGCCCTCACAGGAGAGAGCTGCTGCTGCTGTTGTATTGGTGATTGTGCTGTTTAGTAAGCACAGAATTAAAGCAAGGGCTGAAAAGGCGAAGGATCTTCCCTGTGACAGGGGCCTGCATAGTGCATTTTAAGCTGACAGAGTTTACCGATAGGAATAGCAATCTTGAAGATATATTTTGGTCTGCCATTAAGTTAATATTTGACAATCCAACACCCTCACCCCCTTAAAGGAAAACTTGCCACACAAGCCAAGTTTGGGTTGTTTTGCAATTACTGCTAATATAGCCAAGGAGCACAGAACTCCCTGACTGATGGGAATGGGTGGTCCTTCAATAGCTAGTTAAACCTTAATAGGTCACTGTCCATCCAAAGACACTTCTGTGTGGCACAGAATGTTCATGTAGGGGTTTTCTTCCATTTTCCTATGGAAAACATTGTCCTGCCAGATCACCTTGATCCACCTCAATAGCAGACTGGCCCCAAGATGGTCACTCCAACTTGAGAGATGTCCTTAACAAATGATAAGCAGTCTGTCTTCGAATCAGGAAAAGGGGGCTGTATTGATGACTTCTGTGGAATATGATACTCTCATTGTATTATATTATTAGATCTCACGGACAGAAAAACAGTGGAAAATTTGGTTTGATAAGGAAAAACCAGAAGAAGAACTTGTTCCCAGTGGCTATGATCAAGCTCTGGACTGCTTCAGACGTCTCCTCCTTACTAGGTCTTGGTGTCCTGACAGAACTATTGCTCAGGTAGGTATTTATGCTTTAGGTTAGACAGTTCTAACTTGAAACCTGAATGTATGAAAGTTTTAATAATAGAATATGGTGAAGAGCATCTTTATGGTTGTTATGCATAACATATACAGTTATACACATACACAAACACAATTCCACGAGTCGTTTGAAGGGAGGACTGCTTCACCTTTCCAACTTGTATATTCATGAGGCTATCATTTTATTTCATTCTTCTTCTATTGCCACAGAAGCAGCACATTTTAGTTCCTCCAGATTCCAGAGAAGATAAAGCAACGTGGATCTAAAATATACAAGTCTTTAGAGATCAAAGCCAGCATTTCAGACTGTATTCGGAAGCACACTGATAGCAATGCAGTATCTACAGTATTGATGTTGCATTGTTGAAATGGTTCTAACCTACCACCATATGGACTGTAGCAATGTGTACAAAATAAATTTTCCTCGTAGTTCAAAGGTAGCTTCCAATAAAATATGTGGCAGTAATTCAGTCTCAAGGTAATGAAGGCATGGGTTATTATTGCCAGTACCTCCAAAAAAGAGTCGGCACAGCAGCCAAAGGTAGACAAAGTTTCCCTAGGCTACAATCTCCACTTGCTAATCAAGTAGAATCCATGAATCCAGGATAATTCTTAAGAAATAGATTTGTTCTTTTAGTAAGAATCTTGTAAACTTGTCCAGAGTCAGGGTGTGGTGTGTGGGACGGAGGGGAGGGGAGTCACTGCCAAATCTAATAGCTTCTGAAATAAATAATAAGTTACTCTTGCCTAGAATTCAATTTCAATGTGCCTAAGATTCAATTTTAGCCTCAGTCAGAATGTGCAGTCTGGTCCAGCCCCATGATGGAGACATGCAAGTAGATATCATTAGGGTATTGTTGATACCTCACCCAGTCTCATGCCTGATCTCAACCATCAATTTCACATAGATATTAAGTGATGTGAAGGGAAGTATCAAGATTTCTGGCACCCCATACATGAATGACCAAGGGTTCAGTCGCTCAACATCCATTAATATCAGTTAGATCTTTTTATTCTGATGGGAACTGAATTACTGTAAAATGGTTCTTCGAACTCCCAACCGATTCAAGAGTCCAAAAAGATTCTATAACCAATGGCATTGAATGCTGGTGAGATATATAATATTTCCCAAGGGCTGCATTTCCAAAACCAGCTCTTGATCTTATGGATGGGAAGAATGTTTTTCTTGAGGTCTAGGCTTTCCCTTAAACCTACAGTAGTGTCTGCATAGCCAGGGATATCACTGTATTGTGGAAAATCTCCGAGAAATGAATGAACCTTAAAGGGACATTGCAAAACATTAGCTTTGGGGAAAGTAGTAATTGTACACTGCTTTCCAGTAAATCTCAGTGTTATTTGTGAGGAAGGGATTGAGATTGTTCTTCTTATATCAGCAAATGAATACCATTTGGCTTCAATCCCAGCTTTACAAATTGGATATTTGTCCTGTTGTTTTCAATGAGAATGCTGAAATGCAAATACTGCTGTAGGCACCTTATGCTTATTAAAGTTTAGTGAGAATCCTGCAGACATTATTTTAAATAATATGAACACTTAGTAGTTATATATACACAATACTACTGCTCACATGGTATAATAAGATTTGCACCATACTTCTGTAATGTTCTAATGGGTTTATTGTACATTCATGTTCGATCAAATATCCTGCAAATTCTTCCCTAAATGCTTTGTCTCTAAAGTCCCTGCATTTTTCCTATTACATACAAGTGAAACCTTAATATATATCTTTTTAAAAATTAGGCTAGGAAGTACATTATGGATACCATGGGAGAAAAATATGCAGAAGGGGTCATTTTAGATTTGGAGAAGACTTGGGAAGAATCTGATCCACGCACACCTCTCATCTGCTTCCTGTCAATGGGCTCTGATCCTACTGATTCAATCATTGCTTTGGGGAAAAGGTTGAAAATTGAGACACGCTACGTTTCTATGGGTCAGGGACAAGAAGTCCATGCACGTAAACTCCTGCAGCAAACTATGGCTCATGTAAGAGGCAACTTTTCCATGCTAATTTGGTGTAGGGCATTTTTTTTTTAAAAAAATAGAATATTACAAATTACTAGTGAAGTTTAGCTAAACATGAATATAGCATACCTAAAGCTGTTTTTTGGAATAGAATTTGTCTTTTTATTTCTAAAGAGCAAAATAGGATTATTTCTAGCCAGTAGCATTCTGAAAATAAAAATATATTATGTTTTTAAATCAATTGCTCCATATATCATGATTCAAAAATATTGCTAAATTCTAGGCACAATCCGATACATGTTTATATTTGGGAGCATTGAGGAATACATATTGCTTGTGTGAAACACATTTATATTGTGGATAAATTAAGTTGTTACTTTGTTGAATTTCATTTTCAAAATAAAATTGATCATTGTTGAAGATGTTGAGTGAAAGATTATGCTAGTTGGATATGTACAAGATAGCATTCATCCTACCACTAAAAATCAAATCTGTTCTAAGTAGGATCCATGGAATTCTTTCATATTCTTAGTTTATCGGCTATATTTCAGATACCTTTGGAGCTAGAAACTCATTATGATATATTTGTAAAATACTGTGTCAGCACTGAGGAATTGTGAACTGTAATATCATTGGAAGGCAACAATAATCTGAATGCATAGTGTTGACTTCCAAAGGGAATAACAAACCCAGCTGCATGTCTCTTAAAATCTTCTTCTCTTAGGGTGGATGGGCCCTCTTGCAGAACTGCCACTTGGGCCTTGACTTTATGGATGAGCTGATGGACACTGTTGTGGAAACAGATATAGTTCATGAGGCCTTTCGCTTGTGGATGACTACAGAGGTCCACAAACACTTTCCTATCACCCTTCTACAGATGTCTATAAAATTCACCAATGAACCTCCCCAGGGACTTAAAGCTGGCCTGAAGAGAACGTATGGAGGTGAGCGACTTAGCCTCAGCTGTCTTACAGATATTTCATAAATTTTCCCCATAGAATTGAATATTTTATTTTGTTTTCAGTGAGACAAAAATCACATACCTTAAATGATCTTAAGAGTGCTTGGAGTATTTTGATCAGTCAATTTGTACTGGATTTTCTACTTTAAACATATATTAAATATAAGATAAATGACTATAGGCATGCCTATAAATAACTGGATGTTATAATCATTTGCTAGTTAGCAAATGATCAATTAGGGCATGTCTGACTAACTATTGAAAATGAATACCAGCAGAATATTAAAAATTTTTACTGAGTGTTTTCATTCATGTATATTAGCAATAGCAATAACACTTAGGCTTATATACCACTTCCCAGTACTTTACAGCCCTCTCTAAGCAATTTACAGAGTCAGCATATTGCCCGCAAAAATCTGGGTCTTCATTTTACCAACCTTGGAAGGATGGAAGGCTGAGTCAACCTGGAGCCAGTCAAGATCGATTGCTGGCAGCAGAATTAGCCTGCAATACTGTGTTCTAACCACTGTGCCACAGCGGCTCCATTACTTCAAGATTTGTGATTGGTTTAGGAGCAGGGGTGTCAAACTGCCAGCCTGCAGGCCAGATGCATCATGATGAAGCCACGCCCGACCCATTGCCGGCAATGGAAAAAAAGTTGTGATATGTCGTGATACATCATATGATGTTGCGAGTTTGACACCCCTGGTTTAGAGAATTTGCTTTGATACTTATGTATGACTATTCTTTTCAAGTACAACATATATGTGGGAAATATAGTATTATTTTTCTGTAAGCAACTATCATATAGAAATTATGATTAAATGGGAATTGCAGAGGAAAAATGCAGTTCCAAAAAGCCAAAATAAAATAAGAAAGTTTTTCATAAAGGGCTTTATATGAAAGTTTGTTTGTAATGGTCAATGACTTTATTACAGGTGTGAATCAAGATCTCTTGGACATCAGCAACATGGTACAATGGAAGCCAATGTTGTATGCCGTGGCCTTTCTCCATTCCACTGTTCAGGAGAGAAGGAAATTTGGACCTCTAGGATGGAATATTCCTTATGAATTCAACCAAGCTGATTTCAATGCCACAGTACAGTTTGTTCAGAACCATTTGGATGACATGGACATCAAAAAGGTTAATTGGCACTAATTGGCTAGAAATAAATCTCTAATAGCATATATGAAACTTGAAATAATTTACAATGTTGTCAACCAATCTTCACTCAGTGTAATATAGTCAATTAACCTTTTATGTTAAACAACCATTAAATTCACTAAATTAGATTTAGAGGTGAGAATGGATTGTCCTGATACCAGATGTAATATATATTGGATGGCTCTGATATGCTGTTGGAAGAGAAAGAAGATAGCTAAAAACAAGAGAAAGATAGCAAAGTAACTTAGGGGAGGATTACAATTTAATAATGGAACTATTTTTGACTCAGTCTAGTTCAGAATAAGATAATATATGCATAGGAATTTTCAGATCTTTCATATGTATGGACTAGAAGACTAGAAGACCTCCAAGGTCCCTTCCAGTTCTATTATTGATTGATTGATATACATTTACACTTATTTTAGTATACAGTTGCATGAACATACCATATATTTTTTTCAGGGGGTGTCCTGGAACACTGTTCGTTATATGATTGGGGAAATTCAGTATGGTGGAAGGGTTACAGATGACTATGACAAAAGGCTCCTTAACACATTTGCTAAAGTGTGGTTCAGTGAAAACATGTTCAGCCAAGACTTTTCATTTTTCAAAGGATACAATATACCCAAGTGTACTGCGGTGGATCAGTACCTGCATTACATAAAGGTTTGTTATCATTAGCAAATAAAAGGAAAACTTAAGGCTAAGCTGAAGTTAATAAATCAAAAGCTTTCTTCATTCACAAGGTCAGTGCTCTACTATACTTCCTCCTTAATCAGATTCCCTGTATAAAATTTGCAGACAAGAACTCTGAATATATGTACAAAGGATACTTTAATGTAAAGAAATTAATACCAAAATATGGAAGGAACTGAGAAATTAATAATTTTCCAGAAAGGTAGATTGAATTGCTACCTCATAGCCTCTGAGATACTTGTGATTAAGACATTTGTGAACATCTGGAAATTCTTGATTTAAAAATCGCCTTTGTCTTGATGTCAGTGACAATGAATTTCCTTTCAATACTTCAGTCATAACAATATAAATGGGGTGGGAGAATAATGCTTTACGATCACAAAGAAGACTATTGCTGATGAGCCACTTAAAAATATAATATATAAATAAAAAAAGATATAGTATCAAGGTTGCAGTTGAATTGAACTATTATCTGTATTTCAAAGCATTGTATGAGTGTTAAGTTAGATAATTATTCTTTCACCTTAGGTAACAATTTCCTGAAACATATTGTATAAATGAAAAATTCTCTGAAATCTTACTATTTGTTGATATCTTTTGAAAGATATATATATGGGCACATTTATAAACATTTATTATATATGTATATGTATAAACTATATCTATACAGTATATACTGTAGATATAGATATATCTATCTATCTGTCTCTGTGTGTGTACATACTATATATGTATGTATGTATGTATGTATATATACTGGCATATATATATATATGTATGTATGTATGTATATATATATATATATATATATATATATATATATATATATATAATAATTTTAAAAATGCGAATTCCAGGCATGTTTACATTAAAGATATGAAAATTCTTGAACTCTGGGATAGATAAAATCAGCTGTTTATTGTTAAAAGCAACAGAGGCAAAAAACAATAAACAACAACCGTTCATAAAAACAAATATCTACTGCCTTAGCTTTCGCCTGGCCTCTGCCGGTGTCATTACGGTTGGCTAGAGCAGATAGGCCCATCACACGCTCGATGAGCAGAGTGCAGAGTCAATTAGGCTTATAGGCAGACTCTCCACCTTCCAATGCTTACTCTGATGATGCTGGCAGAGGACCGGTGAAAGGGGTTTAAAGTGGCTAATGGTGCAGCTGTGGTCTGGCTTCTGGCTTGTGGTCATGCCTCATCATCGGTGTGGGTTTGGGTTTGCTTTTTGCGTGGATGTGTGGTGGTGACATCCTGTGTGGTTTTTGTGAGTGTGGGTCTGGTGTCATTCTTTGTGTTAGGGACTCGTTTGTCAATAAGGGCGGGTTTCCAAATGGCTGGTAGGCGGGAGGTATCATCTCATTTATTCATGCTGTGTGGGCGTTTTTCTATCTTGATGGCTACTCTGATTATTCTGTTATTAAAGTGTTCAGTTTTGGTTATAGTTCTGGTCTCCCCAAGATACACAAAGAAGGAACCCCACTTAGACCCATAGTCAGCTCCATAAGCTCACCTCTACAAAACCTAGCTAAATTTGTCGCCAAACAACTGCAGCCCTGTGCAGAATCCATCACCTCACGTGTAAAAAACCATTCCAGTTCATAGAGATCATAAAGAAACAAAACTTACAGTCCAGCGACCTACTTGTGAGCTTCGATGTCATATCCCTCTTCACCCAAGTGCCAATTAAAGAAGCCTTGACAGCTATCCAAAACAAATATAACCCCCCCAAACACATCCTAGATCTGACCAACCACTGCCTATCCAATACATACTTCATCTATAATGGACAAAAATACAAACAAATAGAAGGAGCACACATGGGATCACCCCTCTCACCTGTCATTGCAAACCTCTACATGGAACACTTTGAAACCCAAGCTCTAGAAAAATCTGATCACAAACCCAAACTCTGGCTCAGATACGTAGATGACACCTTCATAATCTGGCCACATGGGAAAGAAAAACTGGACAACTTCCTCACACACCTCAACAGCCTACACCCCAAAATACAGTTCACCATGGAAACAGAAGCTAATAACCAACTTCCCTTCCTGGATGTCTTAGTCTACAAGAAATCCAATGGCTCCCTAGGACCCACCATCTACCAGAAGAAAACACACACAAACCTCTATCTGCACACACTCTCACACCACCACCCAGCCAGATTAACTCCGTAGCCAAGACACTCATCTCCAGAACAAAATGCTTAGCTGATGAACAACACCTAAAAACTGAACTACACACTCTCGCTAATGTACTAACATCCAACGGATTCCAAAGAAATAAGATTACCAACCTAATCCAAAAAGAAACCCCCACTAAAATCCAAGACAAAGAAAATGGCAAAGCCCTCCTCCCATACATAAAAGGCACCACAGACAGAATTAGCAAGATCCTCCACAAACACAACATCAAGACAGCATTCTGCCCAAACAGAAAAATATCCACCATCCTAAGAAACCCCAAAGACAAAATTGAGTTAGAAAATCAAGGAGTATACAAAATCCCATGCACCGCTTGCCCCGCCACATACATCGGACAAACCAACAGAAGAATAAGTGCACGCATTGAAGAACACAAGAACTCAGTCAAAAAAGAGGGACCAACTTCTTCCCTGGTCCAACACCTTAAAGCCACAGGACATGAAATTGACTTTAAAAAGACCAGAACTATCGCCAAAACTGAACACTTTAATAACAGAATAATCAGAGAAGCCATTGAGATAGAAAAATGCCCACACAGCATGAATAAATGAGATGATACCTCCCACCTACCAGCCATTTGGAAACCCGCCTTTATTGACAAACGAGTCCCTAACACAAAGAATGACACCAGACCCACACTCACGAAAACCACACAGGATGTCACCACCACACATTCACGTAAAAAGCAAACCCAAACCCACACCAATTATGAGGCACGACCACAAACCAGAAGCCAGACCACAGCTGCATCATTAGCCACTTTAAATTCCTCCAATCCATACATGAAGCAAACTGACACCCACCATGAAGATGAGGCACGACCATGTATGCGAAGTCAAACAACAGCAATGCAGCTCTCCATCTCACATCCCCCTGCAACTCAGACTAATCCGAGCACAACAAAGCCCCCACCCAAACAGAACACTCCCCCATCCAATCAGAGCACAGCCAACCCCCCATCCAATCAGAGCACAGCCAAGCCCCTTACCAATCAGAACACACCTCCATCCAATCAGAACACAGCCAAGCTCCCATCAGTTCATACCCCCACTGGCAGTTAAAAGGAAGAAACAGCTATGATCACACATTGCTCCTAGAAGCACGAAGCCGAAAACACCAGCCTGAAGATGATGAATGGGACTTCGTCGAAATGTTGCCAAGACACTTCCAATTTTACGTGGGAGAAAACCCGAATAACCAAAGACCTACATACAAACACCCGCGAAAACCTCAGAAAACACACACACACACACACACACACACACACATATGTCTTTGGTTATTCGGGTTTTCTCCCGCGTCAAATTGGAAATGTCTTGGCGACGTTTCGACGAAGTCTCATTCGTCATCTTCAGGCTGGTGTTTTCGGCTTCGTGCTTCTAGGAGCAATGTGTGATCGTAGCTCCCATGACAAATGGGACTTCGTCGAAAGAATATTATATATAATATTCTTTTAGATTCCAGTGTGCTGTTATCTTTTCAGAGTGTTTGAATTCAATCAATAAGGCATTAAAATAGGGATTTTTATTCCTATCAGTTTGATCGCTGTGCTCTCTGACGCTAATATGTTTTTTTTAAAAAAACATGTTTGCTATTGCCACTCTACCTTTTTTATACTCATTTCCACCAGTACTTTAGAAGAGTCTCTATTTTATTCTGCTATATTTATTTATAAAATGTACTGACCCCCTAGCTTACCACAAGGTAACTCTTGTCATCTCTGCTTTACATTGGCTTGTACAGGGCTTGCCTGCTTATGATACTCCAGAAGTCTTTGGGCTGCATCCCAATGCTGATATTACTTACCAGAGCAAGCTGGCAAAAGACGTGCTAGACACCATCCTCAGCATTCAGCCCAAAGATAGCTCTAGTGGAAGTGGTGAAACCCGAGAAGCTGTGGTGGCCAGGCTAGCTGATGATATGCTGGAGAAATTACCTGCAGATTATGTGCCTTTTGAAGTAAGTTCATAAAATCTTGAGATAGGAAGCATCTGCTGCATTGGAATTGTTTTTCATTTTGTCTAACTGGAAAAAACCTTTTTATTAATCCACTTTAAAAAAATATTTTCAATATACTTGTAACCTAGGTATTAAGGAATGAACTGGTAAAACAAAATAACAAAGAGGCATATGGTGCTTTATGGCAAAGCAGCCCAGTTTCAAAATGGAGAGAAACACCCCATTATATTTCTTTGTTTTAATTGGCAGACATAAATGATAAAACACACTGATATCCAAATAATGAAATCAACCCAAAAAGGCCAACTGAAAGATATTTGCTTAAAGAAAGTAGGTATTGCTCAAAGATTAAACTGATCTTGTCTACATTTTTACACAGTGAATCAAACAAAATAAAATAAAACAAAAATTGTTTCAAATTAATAACAAAATGAGCACTTTGGTCAGCCTTTCTGATTAACATGATCTACTGCATATGCAGTATTTTTTTTTCCATTCAGTTGTGTTTAATTCTTGGAGACTGCCTGGACATGATCATTTCTTTGGATTGACTTGATAGTTATATTTATAATGAGATTTATGCAACCTTCACACTTCAAACCTTTCTATATTTTTTAGTTTTCCCATGAAGAATTATGGATACATTAACCCTCTAAATATACTGTAATACCATTTTTATACTTGCATTTATTTTCAAATACTTTTATCACCTATGAAATAAATGATTTAGAGAATTTTTTTTTGACAACCTTCTTGTACATGATCTTAGTGTTCAAAGATTTCATGCTCCATGCCTCTTTGAAAAATTCTTTCCTGCCATTTCATTTCCTCCGCAGAGAATTTTATAGAGGTCAGCAGCTAATGCCTAGTGGACATGGTGGTCAGCATGCTAACTGGCATTGTATTTAAATATTCTATATTTCATTATTTTTAAATGTTCCTATCTCAGGTAAAGGAAAGGCTTCAGCAAATGGGACCATTTCAGCCAATGAACATCTTTCTGCGGCAGGAAATTGACAGAATGCAAAGGATTATTGCTCTGGTGCGAAACACTTTGACAGATCTTAAACTCGCCATTGATGGAACCATAATCATGAATGAGAATCTCAGGGATGCTCTGGATTGTATGTATGATGCACGGATCCCAGAGCGCTGGAGAAAGGTTGGTATTGTTGTTTCATTAGAAGGAAAATGTTAGAGCATCATTCTTCTGAATTAACTGCCCTAATCCAATTATGTCATGTTCAAAGCACCTAAACACAACTACACAGTTACTGCTAATTAATCTACTCCTTGTAATTGAAGGCTTGCTCTCATACATTTACTTGAAAGTTCTGTTTGCATTACATGCCATTCCAGTGGTAGGTTTCTAGGCCATATAGAAATGATGTCTCATGTAGTAATTTCTCCATGCCATTTCTGTCTTAGCAATTTAGTCCTGCAGAGTATACTGGGACTTTTTTTTTTTTTTTAAAAAAAACATGCATTTACTTCATGAGCAGCATAATCATCTGCATCCAACAGTAATGTTTTATAGGAGTCACTTGTTCTATTTGCCGTGTGCTATTGCAGATTTGGGTGAGAAAGGACTAGAACAGGGGTCTTCAGACTTGGCCCTTTTATGACTTGTGGACTTCAATGCCCAGAATTCCTCAGCCAACGTGCTTGGCTGAGGAATTCTGGGAGTTGAAGTCCACAAGTCATAAAAGGGTCAAGTTTGAAGACCCCTGGACTAAAAGCTAACATGACTGAATGTTCCCTCATATAAGGAGGAGGATTTTGATTATTCTTTTCTCTGACATCTTCTCCTTAACATGGAGGAGTATTCTATCATATGAATCTTCTGAAAAATGCAGAACACAACTCAGATACTTTTACTTCTCCAACACCCAGGTGTCGAAGCATTGTACAGCCTAGTTTCTTATACCAAATTTATCTCTGTTTCTAGGCATCTTGGGCTTCCAGTACCCTTGGTTTTTGGTTTACTGAATTTCTTGAAAGAAACCGGCAATTTCATTCTTGGATTTTTGAGAAACGACCAAATTGCTTTTGGATGACAGGATTCTTCAATCCCCAGGGCTTCTTAACTGCAATGAGACAGGTTAAATATCTGATTGCTGTACAATTCGATCCACTTGTTTTGATTTTTATCTGAAATGAATACATGTGGAGATACCATCTGTTTTCAGGAAAGCGAATGGAGTTGTCTTTGCCTTCTTGAAGAAACTAGGGCTGGTATAATGAGACCTCACTTTCCTTTAACTATTTTTTTTTTCATTTTCATGATTGTAACATTGCATAGAGAGTTCCAGTCTTCTTCTTCTACCCTGCAATATTGTACTAGGCTTGAAAGAGCTTAAGTCAATAGTAAATTATGGCAGGAAAAGATAGTCTTCGGAGGTCCAAGAACAAAGATCTGTTGTCAGGCAAATATTCTAAGTCTTAAATTTCAAACTTTACTCTTACCCATGATTTCAACAAGTAGACCTTTTTAAAATGAAATATATAAAACTGCCTGTTGTACTTGAGCAACCTGCTGTCATGGCTGTCACCAGTTGTCTTTGTAGCTCACAATGGAACACAGCAACCAGCTGACTCCTGGCAGCTGCCAATGACTCCTATCATGCTAGGGAAGGAGAGCTTTCCTAATTTGGTATTCTGTGCTTCCCAGCAGCCAGTCAATTGTTCGGCACAACAATATTGTCCAAATTTTAAATCTTTTTTATGTCTCCTTTGCATGGTATCTTTGCTGCTTCTGTGATAGATTAAAATAATAACCAGAGAACCTGCTGCTTTTTGATTTCTAGAAAGGGAAAAGGGAATTTGCTGACAAAGAGGATATAGACATTAACTGGCTGACAGGTGGCCTCCTCATACAAGGAGAGTGGAAGTTAGAGGTATTACAAGGAAATGTTCTAGAAATCGAAACATTAAAACCTGTTCTAACTGGTAGTTTTTCAGAGAAAGTTGTGACTTCTGAGTTTGAATTAAATTAGCCCCACCTTTCTGATACTTTTGATGACTGGCATATATTGGCTTTCTGAACTAGGCTTTAATATACTTTACAGATGGTTTCCTGAGCAATAAAAGCTCTGATTAGATGGTTTGACAAAATGTAATGAGTGGAGTGAGGGTCTATATAGAAAAAGAAATAAGAAATATGAAAGAAGTACAAAATGTAATGAGTTGAGTGACAAAATGCGATGAGTTGAGTCAGGACCTATAAAAAAAGAGAAATAAGAAATATGACGTAAGTACTCACTTATATACCTACCTATGGAAGTTATGTTAGAGAGCCAGTTTAGTGTGGTGGTTAAGGGACTAGGCTAGAAACTGGGAGACTGTGAGTTCCAGTCCTGTTTTGGGCATGAAACCACCTAGCTGACTTCGGACCAGTCAATTGCTCTAAGAAGCGGAGCAAGAAAGACAAACGACTTCCAAAATCTTGCCAAGAAAACTGCAGGGTCTTGACCCGGCAGCTGCCAGGAGTCATCACTGACTTGAAAGGACCAAAACTAAAAAACAAAAACAAAAAACAAAACCCTGCTTAGTTCTCACTTGTATACATACTGTAGAAATTGGTATATAATTAGAAAATCTCAGGAGAAAAAAGAAAATATGTGACTCCATTGCATTTTCCAAGTTTTGGCTTATTTATTCTGAAACCACATTGGTTCTTTGATAATAGAAATTCTGGTCTCACTTCTAACTGTTCCATTGCTTTGAAACAGGAAATAACAAGAGCAAACAAGGGATGGGCACTTGACAGTGTAGTTCTGTGCAGTGAGGTCACAAAGTGGATGAACGATGACATATCAACTCCTCCTTCTGAAGGAGTCTATGTATATGGCCTCTACCTAGAAGGAGCTGGATGGGACAAAAGGAACATGAAACTCATTGAATCTAAACCTAAAGTGCTCTTTGAACCAATGCCTGTGATAAGAATATATGCAGAAAACAACAGTGAGTATTAAACAATGTGATTTTGATGATACAGTTGAAATTATTTCACAGTTTAAAATAGCCTATTTTGTGGCATGAAAAAAATGAAAATGTTTGATTTTAAATGAAAATATTTGCTCTTTTCAGTCCCTGAGGAACAATGCTGCCATTTTTTAAAATATAGGGTCCTGAAAAGCTTTATTTCTAGTTCTCTTTTGGGAGCAGAGATATTAAAATACTGCTTACTGAATATGTATTATTCAGTAGTATGCAAAGTGTATTCACGTTTGTATTCCTAGCAACAGCAATGCTAACCTACAGTATGTGCTTTATGGGCATTAAGAAAGTATAAAGTTGTGTTAGAAAATGGCAAATTGTGTAAGAGAGGGCGTGAGTTTGATTTGAAACAATTTCTACTAAGCCATGATCACCATTTGGAAGTAGAGGAAACAAGGATTATTGGCACATTTCTAGGATTCTGCAACTGATCCTAAGTTATTCTATGAAGAAAAGCATGTTAAAAAAACCTTCACAGGTCCAGCTTCAAAGTTAAGCTGGTTCTGCTACATCCATGTGTCCTTTTAGCCTTGAATTGTCATTGATTAGGTTTAGAATATACTTGTACAATAAAGAAAAAGAGAGAGAGAAAAAGAGGTGTACAGGGACCCAGAACTCAGTTTATTGAATCTCACATTCCACAAGTTTTTTTTAACTTCCTTTCTCAGTAGAAATTTTTTTTAATACCGATATAGAAAGTTTCTATAATACCTATGCAATGCCTATATTTAAACAGATCCATAGAACTACTTTATTATTTCCTTTTGCCAGCTTTAGGATTGACTTCGCAATGGATATACATTCTAGGTAGAATGAAAGAGCCAAATAATATGTAAAAATGAAGGATGCTGCTGTTTGCCTGTTATATGCTCAGATGTGGCTTAAAGTGTGTTAGCCAATAAAGAGGAGACTGTAATAAAATATACATTTCTACTTCAACTTATGCTAGATCAGACTTGCTGTGTAAAACCTAATGAAACCGATGGGTGGAGAGAATTAAAAAAAAAACATATTTGTTCATCTGGGAAAAATCAAAACAGTGGCAAGGGATTTCCTTCCACTTAAATTATTGATTTTTAAAATGTCAATCAGCTTAAAGCCAGCTTTTTACACTTGTGAGGATTTCTTAAAACAAGTCAACAAGTTGTTACTTGGTATGTAGGTGCTCTTGTTGACAGCCGAATGTATAGAATTTGGATTTGCTTGAGCAAACAAGTCAAAAGACTGAAAGTGCAACTCCAGAAGTGAAGGAAAGAAGCTCTGGGATCCATGAAGGGGGGAAACAGCTGTCAGAATCAACAGTGGGCTGGAGAGACAGATTGTCGCACTGCTTTCTGAAATTTGGTTCAGAATGTTGGCCTGAAAATAGACAGCTTTTTCTTTTAAGAAATAAAATACCATAAGAAATAAAATGCAACTACAATAAAACTCCAAGCTTTGTAGTCCTCTCTTCTTCTTTCGGTTATTTTTGACACAATCCGTTATTTGGTTAAATCTGTTTGTTTACCTTTGGTAAAAAGTAACTCTACACAGTGCCTATCAAGCTGATTTGCAGATATATGAAGGGATTTATAAATTGTATCCCTGTATAAATGCCTTCTCATTTGAGAATATTATGCATGGCACAAAATATGAAGTGCTCCCATTCTACTTGGATTTCTAAGAACAGCATTTTAAATTGCCATCCTATGGATGATTAATTCCAGGAAATAAATGAGATGAGTACAAGTGTTCCTTCTCACGAGACTTTTCATGTCAGAGACAGTTAGGAAAACCTGCAGTGGTCTTGTTCCTACTTAGACAATTATGAGAAATGCTTCTGGGGTAATACTGATGATCTCCATGGCATGAATGTACAGTCTCCTAATAGGGTCTGTTGTAAAATCTACATAAAACTGCAGGAATAGTTGTCCAAGAATATTGGTTGAAGTATCACTAATATCCAAATAAGGACCTCGTCTAGAAATGAGGTAATTGGACTGGCATTTGGAGAGTAAATGTTGAGAGTAAGAAAAATGACTATTATAAGATAGGCCAGATCTGTTACCAAAGTGATAAAGAGAAAAGTCCACAACAAACAGAAAGTATGCAGAAGTGGCCCAAACAAATGCCTCCCTAATTCATCTGGGTTTGGGGAGGGGGGGTACCGCACAATTAGACTTGTAAAATTCTGTTATCGCCACTCTTAATAAAAGTAATCTTAGCCTTTCTTTTTTGGGGGTATAGATTTTATTAGTTTTTATAGGGTTAGGAATAAGATGGGGTCGGGGTTGGGATTTGGGTTAGGGTTAGGATTAGGGTTGGGGTTTTTCCAAATAACATTCTCAATATTTAGCAAACAGCATAATGACTGGGTTCATTTGTTTAACAAACAATAATAGATAATAGTTAATTATCATAAACAATATGTTAATTGATCGCTCAATAGTCTTCTTCTTGCTAATATATATTCAAAGTTACATATCACATTCCTTTCTCTCTAACTCGTTTTTCTAGCCATTGGTAGAAATTATCCCATGTTCTAAAATACACTGAGTCTTCTTTCTCTTTTATCTTTAAAGTCAATCTATCCATTTCTGCACACTCTAAAATTTTCTTAATTAGTACTTCTTCGGCTGGTAAATTTTCATTTTTCGAATGTTGGGCAAATACAATTCTTGCTGCCGTTAGTACGTGTAGTATTAAATATATGCAGTCTTTCTCATAATTTGCTCCTATTATTCCTAACAAAAATAAGTCTGGTTTAAAGTCTATTTGGTTTTTAGTCATTTTCACCAATCATAAATCTTTTTGCTTTAGGGCATCCCCACCAGATATGATAATAAGTACCTGGTCTTTGTTTGCATTTCCAACAGTTGTTTGGAGTATTTTTAAACATTTTTGCTAATCTCACTGGTGTCATATGCCATCTGTAAAACATTTTATATAAGTTTTCGTTATATGCCACTGCTTTAGTTAATTTAACATTCCTTTCCCATAACTTTTGCCAGTCTTCTAATTCTATATTATATCCAAAGTTCTTTGCCCATGTTATCATTGTTTCTTTTACTTGTTCTTCCTCCATCTTTAAGTTTAACAGAAAGCTATAGAGTTTCTTAATCAACTTTTCATCTGTTTTTAATAGTATCTGATCAAATTCTGTCTGTTCTTTATAAAATCCCATTGTTTTAACCTCTTTTTCATATCTTGTTTGAATTTGCAGATATGGCCACCATGCTAGATCAATACCTTGTTCTTGTAAATCTTGTCTGTCTTTCAATTTTCCTTCATTGTCCAAAATATCTTTATAAGTTACAACTTTATCATAGGTAATTAAATTTGGATAAGCAAAAGCTTCCAGGTATCTTAATATAATTTTTTTCTTTTCTTTTTTCCTATTCTGAAATAAGTGCACTCCTTATAAAATGGTTTTGAAAGTATCTATGTATTTTATTCTTCCCATACCACAGAAAGGCATGCCAACCAATTTGTGGGTCATGCCCCTCTAGGTGCAATAGTCTTTTGTCTCTAAGCATTATCCATTCTTTAAGCCATGTTAAAATAGTTTTTTGGTAGTATAACATCCAGTCCCGCAGTTCAAATCCTCCACTTTCTTTCGCTTCTTGTAGCATTTTCAGTCTAATTCTAGCTTTTTTTCCTTGCCAGATAAATTTCAATATTGTTGTATTCAGTTCATAAAAAAAGACTTTTCCCACACTTACAGGAATCGTTTAAAATAAAAAGAGTATTTTTGGTAAGGTAGTCTGACTATGCTGATGAGACTTGATAATTGGCAACATTGATAGGGGAAGTGGGGGGTCCATTACTGTTTTAGGGAATCAGGTTTGTTCCAAATAATGTTGGATGGTTTGTATTCCATCATTGTCACTACAGGCCCAAGTGAGCTTTGTGATTCCATATCTTTTATCAACTTAGAGCTCATTCACACAGCTGAAGAGACACAGGATGTCAATTGTCCCAGAGGTGCTTTTCCAAAAGGCAGCTTCTGAACTGAAGATGTTTCTTGGATGAGAAATGAAATGTTTTCAAGGAAAATAACAAGAAAGTCCAGTTGCCTTTTGGAAAAGCAGCTTTGGGACAACCATGACCTGGATGATTGAGAATCTCCATAGACAACCATGACCTGGATGATTGAGAATCTCCATAGACATGTCAATTACTTAATGATGGACTAGGTGGCTTTTATCTCTTAGGTCAGTTCATTGAGTTCTGGCAGAAAGTAGTGTTTTCCCAGCTATTGTGACAGAAGACCACATGCCTTGACAATCCAGTGTGTCGAGGTGGAATCTCTGGAGTTATTTATCTGGGTTGGAAGAGTAAAACCAATTCCTGTCCTGAAAGTAACCCCTATTACTTTCTTTGAGGGCAGCAAAATTATTGGCCTCTCAGAGGTGTGATAAAAGATAGGTTGGAAAATGGCATTTTCTTTTTCTGTTGGAACCCTTTTCTCCCATCACTGGAAGGATATTACCACTGCAGTATGGATGGGTCCTTAGTCTGATACACTGATAATTAACCTTCCTGGACAAAGATACCTGGCAATAATTATCCACATTCTGGTACTCTCTCAATTGAATTACTGTATTGCTGTATAAATGTTTCTTTTTTTAAAATGGCCTAGAAATTCTAATTATCTTGAAAGGCTGACTAGAGTTGAGCTACTTGAAAAACATATTATGCCTGCGCGTTATATGCTGGACCCAATTCAACATGCTGCTTTTAATTTTTAAACTCCCATCTGCTTTGATGTATAATTTCCTGGAGGAGCATCTGCTTTTCTGTCTGTCTCCCCGGAGTGTTAAGGTTATTGTCTGATGCTTTCTTCCCTGTGAAGTGAAACTGTTGAAGTGGAGGAGGGAGCGATATGGAGGTTTAAACTCTTTTTAGTCACTCAAACCTTTCGATTAAAATATAGCTAGGCAATACTTTTAAAAACACTTTTATGCATATTTTATTGCTTATTCGCTAAGGAAATCAACACACAGGAAAGCATTTCTGCCATTGCTAAGCCCTTTCACTTGCGTGTAACAGGCAAAGATGCTGTATGGGATAATTTGGTGTTGTATATTAAGGCAGAGGTTTCCAACCTTGGCAACTTTAAGACTTGTGGACTTCAACTCCCAGAATTCCTCAGCCAGAAGCTGGCTGAGGAATTCTGGGAGTTGAAGTCTACAAGTCTTAAAGTTGCCAAGGTTGGAGACCTCTGTATTAAAGTTCCTAATATACAATGTTCTGTTTCAGGTGTTTCAGGAAGCTCTTTTTTTCTCTTATTCTGTGTGTCAGTTTATCAAAAACTTCCCTTAGTTCCTTTTATCTTCCTAAATGTCTTTTCATAAGTGGTTTTCATAATTTATCCTTGGCTAAGCTAAGATCTGATAATTTATATATTTAAACTCTTGTTTAACATTTTGATTTAAGCTATGTTAATTGAAATTTTATTTGAGTTTCTTTACAACCTTATAAAAATGAACTTTCCTTGTTTGTCTTTTCTTAGCCTCAAAAGATCCACGCCTATACTCATGTCCAATCTACAAAAAACCACTTCGGACAGATCTGAATTACATTACTGCAGTGGACCTACGGACCACCCAGCCACCTGAACATTGGATATTACGTGGCGTCGCCTTATTATGTGATGTCAAGTAATGCTTAGAGAATACCTGCATGCTGGTCTAATTTCCTACTAGTTTTTTTATTTTTAGAATAGCCCTTTTATTATATCCTTTACATGGGCATAAGAACCTAGCTGGGTCACAGGTTAGTCTGTTTTTAAGTATATATAGTAAAATATTCTTTTGCACTACCTTGACCTTCTTTCAAATGAGATGAAGAAGTTGAATGGTCAGTTACTAAAAAATACTAAGTACTGCATATTCTTGATCAATAGTTTTCTTTTTTTAAAAAAACACTGAATTGTGGTTTTTACGCAACTTTAATATGATTTTAACAATCATATAATTGAATTATAATTGGTAGCTTATCTATATGACTTCCAAGTATACCAATTATTTAATGATTTCTAAAGGTTTCCCTTCCCTCCAAATAATTGAGTGGCACTTTCCACAAAATGTGTATTCTTACATATAGAAATTTAAAGGATTGCCAGGGCTGCTTGGAATATTCCATGAATGAACACAGGGTTTGCTTGCCTCCCTGGAACATTTTCAATTCACAGGATGCAAACCAGGGCTTACTATAATTTGATAAACAAAGTATTTGTAGGATGCATTAAAAATACATTCTTGCAAACTTCTTTGCTTAAAAATAAAGCACATTTAAAATTTTAAAAATAGATGGAATAATGGTTCCAATAATTTGTAATGCTGCAGATTGTATTGGCAAATCTGATTTTGCGGATGAAAAACATGAAAGAATTCTTGTTTTATAGTCACTGTATCATGTTAGTGCAGGCAAAAATATATTGATCAGTATAAGGCTTGAAGAGATGGTGATCTATTAAGCTAAATTTCCAGTTAGCCATGCATGCTAGAGTATTTGGTTTTTGATAAAAGTTCTTGTGTAAGAGACAAGAACAGTTATCTGGCAATCAGCAAGACAAACTAGATATTCTGTATTAGGTCTAATGTTGTGCATGAATTGAGGCCTTTGTTGGCCTCAATTTTTTCAATACTCTGAGTATCAATTGTAACCTTATTAAAATCATCCAGCTTTAAATATAAAGATCAGAATACAAAAATGAAAACAGAACTGTACAGATTGAATTCATAATTTCTATATTTTTACTTTGCTTCCTTTATAGTTTTGAACCATCAAGAGGAAAATAGTCTTTTAAAGCTATTTATATAAACTATTTTTTTTCTTATGCATTATGTAAGTACAAATCTTGCATTCAAACAGGAAGATAATCTGCAAAATGCATTTTTGACTGGAGAGTAACTTGTGTTTTATGAATGCAGTGAGCTATTATAATTGTGAAAATGAATCTACTTTTCCTTTATTTGCTTTATTGGTGTCTTTCTTTTCTTTCTGTATCTTTTCCTCCTTAGTTTTATCACCCTGACTCTTCATTTGTGTAAAATAAACCATATTTTTGTTTAATTTAGTTTTCCATGTTTTCCATGATTGGTGGTTAGTTTTATTCCGTGGAAATCCCTCCCTCCAAAGAAATTTCAAGAATTTAAGAATGACCCGATAATATCAACAGTAATTTAATTCCATAGGGGGTAAAATGGAACATGTATTTAATTTGAGCCTGGAACAAAGAGTCCTCCTTCAAGTATTCTAGCAAAATATTTTATGTTGCCTGAGATCTCATGAGAGAAAATTCAAAATGGCTTAAGTGTTCCATGTCCTGTTGGAACAAACTTAGAATATTGGAATTTCAAATTGCAAGAAAGGCAATCCTTGCTGACCAACCATCTGTATTAAGAAAGAAACCAGTTAGCCAATAGTTGAGAACAGAGGTCCCCAACCTTTTGGGCACCAGGGACTGATGCTGTGGAGAAAGGATTTTCTGTGGATCAGAGGGTGCACAGTTTTACATATTGCCCGCATCCCACAGATGGGGCTTCGCTTGTTTGTGCGGCCCAGTTGCTGGCATGCCACAGACTGGTGCCGGTCCACGGACCGGAGATTAGGGACCCCTGGTTTAGAATCTATTAGAAGGGTTCTTTCTCACTTCTGAACCAAAACCAAATATATTCCTCATTTGTTAATAGGATTTTGAAAGAGATTGTCCAACACATTACAGGACAAAGAAAAGTAACTTCTTTTCTCTCTTGAGAATCCAGGTAGGGAGACTTTCCTGATAAGAGATTTTCCATTCTTTTTGATGGATATCAAAATGGGCCTCCTTACCTGTGCTCAGAATCTGGGGACAGTTCTATTTCCAAAGCCTCGTAAAGCTTTGAGTACATTTCCACAAGAATTGCCAATGAAGCAATGCACCCAAGTTTATTCAATCTAGTCACAAGCTATGAAACTAATAACTGCAGCATCTGGGCCAGTTAGAACATTCAAAGTGATGCCATTCAGAATGACCAAGTTCTGTTTCTGACTTCCAAACTCAAACAGCCAGTTTTAGCCTGAACTGTTTCAAGCTTGGAATATTTTGCACATTATCATCATCATCATCATCAAGTTGGAAGGGACCTTGGAGGTCATCAAGTCCAACCCCCTGCTCAAGCAGGTAACCCTATACCATTTTGGACAAGTGGCTGTCCAGTTTCTTTTTAAAAAATTCCAGTGTTGGAGCATTCACCACTTCTGGAGGCAGGTAGTTCCACTGGTTAATTGTTCTCACTGTCAGGAAGTTTCTCCTTAGTTCTAGGTTGCTTCTCTCCTTGATTAGTTTCCATCCATTGCTTATTGTCCTGCCTTCAGGCACTTTAGAAAATAGCTTGACTCCCTCTTCTTTGTGGCAGCTGCTGAGATACTGGAATACTGCTATCATGTCCCCCCTCGTTCTTCTCTTCATTAAACTAGACATACCCAATTCCAGCAACCGTTCCTCATATGTTTTAGCCTCCAGTCCCCTAATCATCTTTGTTGCTCTTCTCTGTATTCTTTCTAAAGTCTCAACATTTTTTTTACATCTCTTTCAATAAGTAAAATCTTGGTGAGTTAAAGAGCAGCCATTAAAAAGCACATGAAGTGATATACCATAGCAGCTTGAACTTCCACATTTATTAAAAGTACTTCTTCATCAGACATTCGGATCAAATGTTTTGCAGTTAGGTAATAATTCAGTAGTTGATACTAAATAATTTAGTAATGTTCATAAAATATTTGACAATGACTGCAGTCTAATGCATTAATATTCAGTTTGTTTAAATAAGAGTTCTTTCCTATGGAGGTTGAATGTTCATTCCTTCTGGAAAAGACATTTTCCCACAACTCAAAATCTCCACTTTATCTTAACTCTGATTAACATAACATGGCCTTTGTGTTAAAATATAAGTTTCATTTTGAGAAGAAACTCTTTTTCTTTGTGCATGCTCTTCCATACTTTTTCACCTTCATTTTTATTGGGGTTTAGATTCTGTCATTTTAATAGAACTTTTACATCACACAATGGGAAACAGGATAAAATGTAACAATACAATCAACACATTTCTTGCAGTAGAATATTTGGATTATCAAATGGCTCAGTTTAAGTATCAGGTAAGTGAATAATATTTTAAGTGCCTTTTGGCAATTATAGTCCTAAAATGTATGAATCTTAAGATACTGAAAGTATGTTTGTGAGATACATTGTCCGTCACCTCAACATTTGTAATAAAATAAACAGCATTTACACAGTAGAAATTGCGAAACTACTACCGTTGGCTGTTATTCACATATAAAACAGTAATTACAGAGTGTATTTCAGCTACATCTGTATAAAGGTTCCAGTCAGTCAGTTCACAGACAGTCTGATTGACTTTCTGAATACAATTGGAAATGAAAAGCCTTCAAATTGATTCATCAATTTGATTTAGGCATCCAAAGTAAATCAGATTACTTACTGTAAATAATTGAATGAAACTGATATTCTGAATCTAATCACTGAGTTATTATTTGACCATACAAAACAAAAGAAAACAAAACAAAACAATCCCACAGAAAAGCTTAAAAAACTCTTTGTTTTTTACTAGTTTCTCCAAAATGGTCACCTTAAAACAAATAATATTATGCAAAAATCAGAAAATGCAAAAATGAGGACAATGTTTTTATCAGCAAAGTGTCTGTAAAAGAGACCAGTTAATAATGTAACACTTCCACTAACAAATAATTTATTCATATGTCCATAAACAGGGAGATGAGTTTAATGAGTATCCATCACTTCTTCCAAAGCCGGCAAAGAAGGGGCAGAGGTGGGAAAGGGATGAGAGGCTGCTTGATATTTCTTCCAGTTTTTAGCTCTTTATTCATGAGTTTCATGACTAGTCACAGAATCATGGTAAGCAGCCAGTGATGTGAGAAAACAGAACCCAGACGGTGTTTTTCTTCTGCTGATAAAGAAAAAAATGCTGATATCCATCTGTGTGCCTATGCTGTCTGCAAACAAAACTCTTGAGGATGAAGTCACTAATTCCTTCCACAACAGCTTTTTCTTTCCTGTCTGGAATTGCTTTTCTCACATTTATGATGATGTTAGCACCACATTGTTGCATTTCAATATGAATTCTTTCTTTCAGATCTGATCTGGAAAAAAAAAAACTGGCAGTGTTGAAAAAATAATAATAAGTAATATCTCAGTCCAATATAGATAGGCACAATGCTAAGACTTCATTTTGTCTTGTTGAAGATAAGGGGATCTGTTGAAAGCTGGGTATATCTCCATTGCTTTTTCTGATGCCACAATCCTACCTTATATGCTTTTTTTGGGAGGGGGGATGCGGGGATATACGTAAGGGTAACTCTAGAGAGTTAGTGAACCCAGGAATAAGTTTAATATAAATCTCCTTGGAGCACCATTTATAAAGTTAGTGATGAGAAAGCGATACAGTTTGTGGTCAGTAGTACAGCCTTAGATCTACAGACATAATTATTGCAGTGGTAGGGTCTCTTTTTTCTGTTGTCTTTTACTTCGTTTGGCTTCATTTCCCATCTTAAATAGATTCAGTGAAAGTTCTCTTTTTCCTTAGGTCAGACTGCAAATCTTGACTGGTTAGCATAATACTGGAAAATACATCTCAAGAGGGAAGAATGTGCAAATACTCAGGCAATCAGGAAATGGTAATGGAAGAAATCACTGCTTGAACGACCATTTGAGGATAAAACATCCCCCCCCCCAATCCAGATCAGACCGGCTAAGAAAAGCTTAATTTTCTGCCTACTTAATTTTTCTCTTCATCAAACACTTAATTGAGTAGTAAATATAAACTTCAGGTTCCCTTTCCTGCACAGGTTCAATTTTTTCAATGATTTTTACATAAATTTGTCTTGTGAGACAAATGATTGCAAATACTACATACAATAGCCAGCTAATTTTGACTGTAAATACCTGGAAAAAGTAAATCACTTGTTTCAAGGCCTGTTAACTGCACATGTTAACTGCACATGTTAACTTAAATGTGTAGGAACTGATGAAACGGGCTATAAATTCCTTTCCACTTTATGAACAATATCTGTGTTCGTCATGGTAATTTTACAGCGGTGCTCTACTATATACATGAAAGGAGATTCTAAAGGCCAGAAGAAATAAAGAAATAAATGCTCCTGTTATTTGAAAAAAGCAACCTGAACAACTCTGTATGACTTGCTGCCCTGTCCTTGCCTTCTTCCAACTGGGATGGGTATTTCTGCTATATATGGCAGTTAATAAAATGTTTTAATCACTCATCGTGCAGTCGTAGTAAAGAAGGCCTGGTCCAGATCAGTAAATTTTTTGCAGATTTCCTTATTCTTGTTTTTCCTTCATTTCTTCTAATGATAATCCTGCAGAAGAAAAGGAAAGGCAAAAGAAAAGATATAGATTCCTTTAAATAACTGAGTAGTTCCAAGATAGATAAATGTGTCTGTGTAATCTCCATCTACAAGGTTTCCCACTGTCAGAGGTAGCTGAGTCTATGAAGACTGTGTTGGGAGAAGTATCTAAGGAACCCAGAAGTCTAGAAGAGAAGAGGCCATTTCAGAGATATGTTTGCATGTCAATCTCAAGAATGATAAGGAGCCTTGAAAGTTATTTGTCACTGCCTTCTAGACAATGTTTTCCAAGTCATAGACTAATCTGTAGTCATAATAACCATCTCCAGTACAAGTACTAACTAGGCCCAACCCTATTGTATCTTCTTACCCAAGAAAGTCCTCAAGAACTGCTCCCTTAATATTCAAATGGGGCCCTGCAGTGGTCTGGAGAGAGGTAAAATGGTGCCTCTCCTTCTTTGCCTCTGGAAAACATAGCTCCTGAGAGGCAGCTTTAATTTTATAACAAACTTCGTATAACATCATTAATGGATGAATTGTACTTTAGCGTTTCTTGAAAGACTCATGAACACTCATGAATCTGTCTGGTGTAAAAATGAAGGGTTCCTCTGAGTTCTATTTAATGTGTGTATTGTTAATATATACAGTATATATATATGTATATATATATGTATATATATGTGTATGTATATATATATATATATATATATATATATATATATGTGTGTGTGTGTGTGTGTGTGTGTGTGTGTGTGTGTGTGTGTGTGTGTATATATATATGTGTGTGTGTGTGTGTGTGTGTGTGTGTGTTTTCTGAGGTTTTCGCGGGTATTTGTATGTAGGTCTTTGTTTACCTTTGGTAAAAAGTAATTCTACACAGTGCCTATATATATATAATGAATTGCCGGGAGGCAAATGAGGAAAAAATTAAGACTTTAGCATCTGCTGGGGGGGGGGTGTCAGATTATTTCCATCTATATAATTGTATTGCTAACAGTATTCATCATATATGAAACCTCACAAATACAGTTTTGAAAATAACCACTTTCCTTTCATGCTTTTGTCAGCATCTAATATTCAAGAATATGTTGTGACTTAAGATTGATCCTGAGACATACTCTATTTTTCTAATGGCATTATATCTAGTTTTGTGGCCTTGAATTTCTGAAATAGATTCCATAATCACATAAACAGTGATGTATTTGATTGGAGCATTTTAAGGGTAGCCTTATTAGATAATTCCGATTCTTATACATTTTGCATTGTTTCCTCCCAAATGTCTTCCTTCCTATTATTATAGTAATCTGAGTGTGTGCTGTTTTAAAAAAAAGAAACAAAATTCATCTAATACACATTTGTATAACATGCATTTTAATAACAGCTTTGCTATATTTTAAAAGTGGAACAGCATTGCAGAATATGAAAAAAATTGTATGAACTTATATTTGTTTCAGATAAGATTAATTATATTTCATTACATCAGTTTTGATACTTAGTAACCACATAGGCCTTCGCAAGATGATAAATAGTAGTAGTAGTAGTAGTAGTAGTAGTAGTAGTAGTAGTAGTAGTGGTGATGATGAAAGGGACCTTGGAGGTCATCTAGTCCAACCCCCTGCTTAGGCAGGAAACCCTATACCATTTCAGACAAGTGGCTGGCCAGTCTTTTCTTACAAACTTCCAGTGTGGGAGCATTCAGAGCTTCTGGAGGCAGGATGCTCCACTGATTAATTGTTCTAACTGTCAGGAAATTTCTCCTTAGTTCTAGGTTGCTTCTCTCTTTGGTTAGTTTGACTCCCTCTTCTTTGTGGCAGCCCCTGAGATATTGGAACACTGCTATCATGTTTCCCCTCGTCCTTCTCTTCATTAAACTAGACATACCCAATTCCAGCAGCCTTTCCTTATATGCTTTAGCCTCCAGTCCCCTAATCATCTTTGTTGCTCTTTCTAGAGTCTCAACATCTTTTTTACATCATGGTGACCAAAACTGAATGCAGTATTCCAAGTGTGGCCTTACCAAGGCATTGTAAAGTGGTATTAACACTTCACGTGATCTTGATTCTATCCCTCTATTAATGCAGCCTAGCTGCTTTTTTGGCAGCTGCAGCACACTGCTGGCTCATATTTAAGTGATTGTCCACTAGGACTCCAAGATCCCTCTCACAGTTATCTCCAATCTGCCCTTGCAGGTCTTCCAATGCTACCTCCCTTGCTGCTGTAACCATTCACCTTGCTTCTGTCATCTTCTTCCTTCCACATTTCACAGCATTACAGATTATATTTGTGTAAGGTGTACAAAATGTGATAATTTGAGCCTAGTCTTTTGTAACTTGGTTGAGAACTGTGGACTGATTTGTTTGATGTGCTGTTTGTTTCTTTAGCTACCTTGGTATTTTTAGGCGTCCTCTCCAATTCAGCATTCAAAAACATCAATATCCTACTTCTTCAAAGTTGAACTTTCATTGCCATAGAATATCACAGGCAAAATCATTATTTGCACAATTCAGACACATCACAATATTTGATTGTCTTTTCCAAGCCTTCATTGCTCTCCTACCAAGTGCTAGTCTGCAGCGTTGATTGTTGGTTCCTTTGTCTTCATAGTCAACCCTAAAAGGCAGAAATTATCTACCATTTCAGTATCGTGATTGTCAGTTCTAAGGTTGATTGATGCACTTGTTGTCATTAGCTTGGTCTTCTTTAATCATATTTTTTTCACTGTGCTTTTTGAGTTTTATGACTGCAGCTTGTAGATCATTTGCATTTTCAGCCATCAGAATTGTGTCAATATAGCATAAGCTATTGAATTTTCTTCTTCGTTTTATAAACCAGACTCCCTCAATATTTATTTAACATACAGACTGAATAAATAAGAAGAGCTTATGAAACCTTGTCTCAATCTTCTGATTTCCCTCCCAGAGCTTAGTTCAGGTTTTCAAAGCAATTCCTGTAGTTTTCCTTAAAAATGGAGGCTATATGGTCAAGATCACATCATGGAAACTGGTTAGCTTTGTCCTTCCATTTTAGCTTGACTTGGAACTTGCATATGAACAGTTCATAGTCTGTTCTATTGTCAGCCCCGGGCAATTCTTCGCTATTATAATTGAAATTTTTCCCTTCCCTGTACCAACAATATAGTCAGTTTCTTTCTGCATAGTCTCTCTGGTTATGTCCATTTACAATTGTTTGAAAACTTTATTAGGAATGAGGAAATCATTGGATTGGCACAAACTTGTAAAACATTCTGCTTCATTTCTGTTTCCTAGGACAAACATTCCAACTTTTTTCTCCTTAATATTTCCAACTTTGGCATTCAAATCCCCAACTACAGGTAGTCCTCAACTTATGACTACAATTGAGCCCAAAATTTCTGTTGCTAAGTGAGACATTTGTTAAGTAAGTTTTGCCCCATTTTATGACCTTTCTTGCCACAGTTGTTGAATGAATCACTGCAGTTGTTAAGTTAATAACACGGTTAAGCGAATCTGGTTTCCTCATTGATTTTGCTTGTCAGAAGGTTGCAAACGCCGATCACGTGACCCTGGGACACTGCAACCGTCATAAATATGAGTCAGTTGCCAAGCATCTGAATTTTGATCACATGACCATGGGGATTCTGCAACGGTCATAAGTGTGAAATACGATCATAAGGCCCTTTTTTCAATGCCATTGTAACTTCAAATGATCACTAAACGAATTGTTGTAAGTTGAGGACTACCTTTGGAAAGAGTATATCTTGTTTCAATGTTCTGTTGGTTTCAGATTGACTATGAAACTTGTCAGCCTGCTCTTCTGGCAGTGGTTGGATCATAAACTTGGATCATCGTATCTATGAAATTTAATTGATCTATTCAATCACTGGCTGCAATGTACCTTTATACTATTCTTGCTATATCCTTGATAACTATGAAAGCAATAGTATTTTTTGTGTCCTGAGTAGTAAACAGTATGGTCATCTGAATAAACCTGATGTCCATTTAATGGAAGTAACTGAAAGAGACACTCATTTCTTGATTTGTCAACCATGGTGTTCTTTCTGCTGAAAACTCTCATATCTTCATCTGGCAAAAAAATGTCAATAAAAAGTGAAAAAATATAATGTCAGAACTTCAGGGAAGAGAGTGAAGAAGAATGAAGTATGTTCTCTTTGGGGTAGGAAAAAAAAAGACAAGAGTCTAAAGCTTGATTGACAGAATTTCTTATATAATTAAAATAAATGCATTGAATAACTTTATTTGTGCATGTACTGTACTTTCTGTGCTACACTGAGAGCAATCTGTGGATCTGAGAGGAAATATCACTTCAGAGAGGAAATTTAAATGTGTACTCTGGGTTGAGGAGTGTACTGTATTTTATAACTTTGGGATTTAGCTATTTGCTCCTTTCAATTATTTCACAACTTTTTTAAAAAAAGTTAGGGGAATGTCCATTGTTTCTGTCTAACTGGAACGAAAAAGCTTTTGTCAGTAATGTCTGCTGCAAACTGCTTGCCTAGAGAGACATCCTATAAAGGTTTCTCTTCCTTATGTGTGTGTGTTGCTCCATATGATGTAAATTTCATGTTTCCATGCTAAATAAAACTACATAGTAGCCATGCTCCCCAAATTGCTTTTCATTTGCAATTATTGTTCATTCTGTAGTTTCCTTCTCCACCCTCTCCATTTCCATATAAAGACACAGCAGCAAACACAAACTTTTGGACTCAGGTAATTTAGATTGGAGTCTATTTTCACTGAACTGATATCCATTGGATATTCTGATTCAGTTTGGTCTAGTGGTTAAGATATCAGGCTAGAAAGCAGGAGATCATGAATTCAAGTCCCATCATAGCCACGAAAGCCAGCTCGGTGACTTTGGGCCAGTCACCCTCTTTTAGTCCAATCCACCTCATAGGGTTGTTGTTGTGCGGAAATTAGGAGGAGGAAGGTGTGTTAGATATGTTCACCCCCTTGAGTTACTTGTAACTAACTAACCAACCAACCAACCAACCAACCAACCAACTAAATAAACTGGAAGACCTCACTTCATGAGCTAAGTCCAAATTAGAATTTTTCCTGGTTTCTATGGGGAGTAGTTTTTCCTGCCATCTCTATCTATCACCCTTTCCCCTTCCTCCAAACTAAGATGGGTATTATTTGGAAATAACATTGTGTTGAGTTCTGTTCCTGATTAAATAAAGAGAAGTTCACTTACAACTTTTATGTCCTGCTGATCATTAGTTGGGTGCTTCGCCAATTGATGTAATATAAATTTAGATCTAGTTGTAGGTCTCTTTTAAAGTGTCTTCCTCTGCCTTACATTTTCAAAGACTGAGCAGATGATATTTAGTTTACAAAGAAGATATTTTCCTGCGATATTAAAGAAGCTTCAGCAATCAGTAGATACTCAGAGAATAGTGGTGATGATGATTTAAAATAATAGCATATTATATAAGCAGGACCTGTAGCAAGATGCTGCAGAATTGGAATTCTTCCGTTCAGTACTCCTGACAATCATGATATCTCTAGAATTCTCCATTCCTATCCACTCAGTTTTCAATCTTCATCCCAAAGTTAGCTTTCTCACCTATGACCGCTGTGGATATACAGATGTCCATTTAATTTGCATTCTGCAAATTTCAAGAGTCCATGGAATTTTCTGACACCTCCCTCGTGTAGATGATGCTATTTTGCCAACATAAGCATTAGCAGAAAAAAAAAACAACATTCCAAATCAAGAGAATTGTTTTTAAAATATGGTTTGGGCTACCATTAATTCTTCCATGTTTTGTAATGCATTAAAATGAAATGTTGTGTACAGATTATAACCCCACATTTATTCGCCTTTAAGAATAATTTAAACAACAATCTCATTTGATCAGGTGGCTTGATCAGACTTGAAGGGTTTGGGTGCAAGCCTCCATTTATAGTATGTTTTTATACATTCCACATCATCTCCAAGCCTTTTGACCCACCAATAGTAGAGGGGTAAATACTTGCTGGAGTCCAAAGCATTTTTACCAAATCATGATACATCTAAGACCGCAGCTTCATATTAGAGCTACATTTCCATTAACCATACCGAAACCAAATGATTCAAATGCATATAATACTATACAACCACTATTTATAAATCTTCTTGGTTTTAAAATTGTTCTTTTAAAATCCAGTATGTTGCCTATCATCATCACTTTTGCTATTTTCCTGGAAATATATCTTCCCATTAATTGCATCTATAAATTAATGGGAAGGTATAAATTCAGAATAGAGGCGTATGGTGATAAGAAAAAAAAAGTTCAACAAAAGGAATAGTTTGCTCGTGGTTTCACATGCTCATTTGAACTGGGTCATATCCTTATTTGATATGCTGCTGGATTTACCTGGATGTAAGCTGAACTTAGCATTATGAACTGAAAAACAAGAAAACTGATGACTATTCAGTGTGCATTGCATCCCTGCAGTGATATTGATAGATTATACCTGCCCCTCAGAAAAGAGGGCAGAGGTTTACTCCAGGTCAAATGAACTGTCAAAGTAGAAAAGTGTGCATTGGCTGATTATATGTAAAAGACAGCCAAGAACAAGCATTGATGCAAATTAAAAATAGGAAGTTAAAATATCAAGGGGAAAGTGGATAAATATAATATCTGACAATGAATTACAACTGGAACCTTAAAAAAAGAAACTGAAGGCTTGATTTCGGCTGGTCAAGAGCAAGCTATTTGAATTATTCAAACTAATGTAGTCAAAGCCAGAACTGAAAAATCATCAAATGATTCAGTATGTAGCTTAGGCAAAAAGGCAGAAAAAACTGCAAGAACATTGTACAAGCTGATTATAAATGACATAACAGAGCTGCCAAAATGATTCACTGGAACATTTCTAAATATTTTCATATACTGGTTTTTAAAAATTGGTGGGATATAAAATTTAAAAAGTAACAGAAAAGGTTAAAGTATTGTGGGGTTTCTGAATACAGATAAAATCTTGGCTCATAACACATAGCAGTTGAAAAGAAGAAAATGTTGATAATTGTAATACCAGGATAATAGAATACCAGAATAGAAGACAAAAGAATAGAAGAATAGCACAAAGTATCAAGATCCGAAAACTGAACTTGAAAGACTATGGCTCAAACCATAGTCAGTGCTTATTGGCACAATGGATGCCATACCAAAAAATGTTGGATAGCACTTAGAAAACCTGTGCATTAACAAAGTTTCCATCTGACAATTGCAAGACTGCTTGGATCTGCACATTTACTACATCAATACATTACAATATCCTAGGTTCTTGGAAAGAACTTGATGAGTATGAAAGCTAACACTAGCTAAAGAACTGGCAGCTGTGATTTCACATTGTATATATACAAATCTGTGGATTCACCACTTGGTGGCAGCAATATCAAACCTGCCATTGGTGCATGACTAAGAATAAAGTCCATGTCAAACATTCTAGAAACTTTTCAGCACTATTAGTATCTGCTTAGGTGGAAGATTTGGCTTTCTAATGGGCTTTTTGCCCTTGCACCTGCTTTGTGCCTTCTTCAGTATAACTTAATCATATACTATAATATAAAGAAAACCTGCAAGCTTTTAGTATTTCATTCCAATTTCTACATTTAAATAGCAGTAAAAAGACCATAAATTTAACTAAGACAGCAATGGGGAAACAATTCTGTTATAGAAAAGTTACCTTCTCCTTTTTATTGCTTTCAAAACTGAATTTTCTACTCACAACAGAAGGCATTATCACTTTAAAAATCAAGCTTGGACTTTACAATATAGATATGATAATTTCTTTAGCTTTTTAGTAAGCTATAAAAGAACCTTCATTGGGCACTATGGAAAAATCTATATACCAGTAGAATTAACTTTGTAATCTTGAACTGGGCAACATTGGAAGTATAGGGCAATAATTATTAAACCAAGATAACCCAGTTGGGCTAACTTACTCCCAAGGGAATGAAATTAGGGAAAGTTCTGGCTCCTTCAATGTTGCTGGGTTGCTGTTGCTTTGATGCTGTGGTCACATGGTCTTCATTTTAAACATTCCCTGACAGCTTCCTCGGCCCTCATGCAATCCCTTCCTCTCCCCCACCACCCAGCAGGAGCCACTTACCTACCTGCTGGGAAGGGAAAGGAATTGAAGGGAAGGGAAGGAGGGAGGGAGGGAGGGAGGAAGAAACTCCCACGTACCCTTCCTGGACCACACTGCCTCCCCTAAACCTTCCCCAATCTATGCAGTACTTCTCACACATCCTCATGGAACTCACCCTACCTGATTCAGGTGGCACCTCTCACACACCCCAGTGCACCCCTCCCAACTGATACGGCATTCTGCCTCTGTTGGTGTCCCCTGGCCTCACTGCCCTCCCACACATTTCTCTGAACTGCCCAGCACATCTCACCCATGCACCCTTCCTGTCCGTGTGCCTCCCTGCATGCCCCTTCAGACCTTTGCAGGACTTCTTGCACATCTCCATGCACCTTTTCCAATCCATCCCCTGCATGCTCACCCCAGCTAGCTCCCCTGACTATGTATTGTATTTCCTGATCCACAGGGCAGCTTTTGCACACCCTGTACACCCTTCCTGACCCTCACAGGTCCATGCAGCACCTCTTATGCATCCTTTGTGACCCAAGCAGCATGCATACACTGTCCTTGACCCATGCAGCATGACTTGCACACCCCTGCATGTCCTACTCAACTCATAAGGAACCTTTTGTACACCTCCATGCACCTTCCCAAAACGTGAAGCCCACCTGCACATACTTTGCAACCCTGCAGCACTTCTACACACACCTATGTACCCTTCCCAACCTGTGTTGCACTCCCAGACACTCTCCCCAATCTCTATAGCACCTCTCACGCACCCTCACTCAGTTCACATCCTTGCACAAAGTTTCACACCTCTTCACTCCCTCCCTGACCCAGCAGCAGCTACTGACCTGCCCGCTGGCTTTGGACTTGCAACTTCCTGGTGGCTTCCCCAGTGACCTTTCTCCCTACAAGCTTCTCACAAGCAAAATAAATGGAGAAGCCAGTAAATGGAGAATTCTAATGAGGGAGGAAAGGAGGGAATAGCAAAATAGGAATTAATGAAGAAAGGGAGAGAGGGAAGAAAGGAAGGAGGGATGGATGGATGGGAGGGAAGGGAAGGAGGAAGGTTTCTAATGTTCCCTGTTTCCCACAAGGAAACTCAATTCAAGTTGCTCCTGTTCCAACTGCTTTTCTGCCCATCTGCTTTTCTCTGCTAAGGAAATATCTCTGAAATAATACCCCAATGGATCATGGGTTGTCTAGTGTTTAGTAATACCTGTGGATAGCGCTGGATTGGAAGAAGACATATGTATAACATAAAATATGGACGTTTTCATTTCTATATGATAGAATGTCATATACCTGACAGCAGAACTGAATCAATATATATACAAAAACATGAATTCTTACTTTTTGTTGGGCATGTTTATAAATATGAAAAAGTACTCCCAATGTATCATATTAGAAGCAGCTGCAAAAATGCATGATTAGAAAACTAGACTTAAATAAAAAGAAATGAGTATGCCTATTCAAGTTGACTTTAGAAAGAAATTGCAAACAGAAGATGAAATGAGCAAATGATGTAAATCTAGTATTACGGATGTTTCCACCCTTAGAATAAAGCAGAATTTCTTGATCAAGGTTACAAACCTCAATGGGCCTTTAATAACAGAGAAAAACCGTGGTGTTTCCCATGTGAGGTGAACTTGCTGGCCTTTAATGTGGAAAGTAGCACAGGCTGTTTTTCAACGGTAGTAAATTACCCTAAGCTGAAAAGGCAAGTGTTGACCCTGACAAGTCAATGAAGATAAAGAAAAGGCCACTGGGTCATTGTAACATTGTGGTCCTCTTATCTGCAATTTTAAGAGAAGCGCAGCTCCAAAAAGAAAACGTGAAACCAAGTTATGCTCTAACAATTTCTCTGAGGGAGAGACCTTAGGTCAAGAAACTTACTACAGCTCTTGGGAATATTAGGTGAGAATTCAGCCTGTGTACCGAAGAAACACAGAAAGATAGATGAAAGAAACACTATTATACAAAGGCTCTTGCTTTCTGACCCTTATGTCAAACAAAATTAGCACCATTATGAGCAACTATTGATACTTACGTTTACACATGAAGAACATGGTAATTATTATTTTAGGACAAAATCTGAAAACATTGAGTAGCATTGTATTTCATACTGTATGTGTTAGACTTAACTACAACAGCTGTTAAGATGTGAGCAATTACTTTATAAGCTCTTTTAGGTGAGTTGTAAAAACATTCTTTTAAGTCATCTCTGTTTGGAAACTGCCAAAGAAGCCAACAGTAAGTAGCTCAACCAAAGAATCTCTAAGGCCACCCCCAACAATAGTGACAGGCAAGCCACTAGAACAGGGGTCTTCAAACTTGGCCGCTTTAAGACTTGTGGACTTCAGTTCCCAGAATTCTAGGAGTTGAAGTCCACAAGTCTTCAAGCGGCCAAGTTTGGAGACCCCTTCACTAGAATATAAACTAACAGCAAACCGCACTCCTTACTAGCACTGATGATGTTACCTAGTTTGGATAATGAAACATCTGAAAGAAAACAAGCAACCTTGGAGAGCACCAAGGACCCCTTTCTCAGTGTTAAGTGTACAACAATAAGTAGGCTTAGCTGTATGAAAAAGGAATGTAGCAGACCAGGCAATCCAAATCTCTGATAGCTGAATTATTCCCTCTAAATAGGTTCCTAGATGTAACAGTGAACTTTTCTGATGGGTTCTTCAAATATTATGGCAGCATGGGGGAACGTTGTACTCTGTATATTCATTTCTATACATGCCTGCCAGCATTTTTATTGGAACAACTGCTCTTTAGTTAAGATCTAAGTCTGGTGCTTATAGTACAAGGAATACAAAATGCTGAGTAGAGGAAACAAAATGGACAGGAGACTTTCATCTATTGTTTAATTAAATGAATTTGTCACAACAATGTAGAGCAGAAGAGCCTTCTACTTGCACCCTTCCTGTGTCATTAACAAAGTTTTATCGCTATTATTCAACTGTTTTTTTAAAGTTGTATTCACGGTCAATAATATTTAAAGAGATTCTAAATTTCATCACATTTTCTTCCAGTCCTAAGTTAAAAAAACTCGCTTCTCATTAGTTATAGGTCAAAACTGTTATTCCAACCAAGAAACTATTCTTATATTTTTTTCATAATCTCTTAAGAAATAGTAACAAAATCAGGAACATGAAAATAACAAATCCTGTCTCTTAGTAAATCACTTCACAGGCAGGAAAGGGGGACTGATGATTGGTTGTTGTATGCTTGTTGTAGGACTTGTTTTACTTTCAGCTAAACATTTTTCTAGATAAATATATGAGTTCTCATTCTCAGTTAGCATCACCACTGCTGAGTAGAATCACCAGAGTCCCTGGACACCCAGGTTATTATGACAATAATATTAACTATGACTGTTTCAGCAAATATAGCCTTATGTTCAAAGTAAATCTCTTTAAGAGGCCTTGGCTTTCAACACACTTTCTCACACCTTTTAGCTTCATTTTTCAAATGTCAGCACCTGTTTTCCTTTTCAATAATCTAAAATGAATTTCTTCATGGTGAGTGAGGCTACATCCCAAAAGATTCCAAGCCCTTCCCAAAAGATATATTCAATTAGTCATAATGTATTATATAGCTATGTACCATTTCTTAATGTGCATTCATCTCCTAAATTTTACTTTATCACAAGATTGTTTGCAAAAAGGCTGAAGCATAATAAGGCAGAGGTCTAAGAAGGCTCAGAGTCTCTTATTGCTCAGGCCAAGGACAAAGCTGAACTCAGAATTTATACCACTTTATCAAAAACCCTGCTTTGACCTATTATTCCCCAATAATAAGCTTTTCACAGCTTTTTTCTCAGCAATATTAATGTTTTTAGGCAGCAGGAGGAGAATCCAGTCTTGTTCATTTTTTATAAATGATGAAAACATATGCAAAATCAAAATGGCTTATTGAACTTATTTGAAAATTCTTCTTTTATACCTACTTAGTTAAACTTATGGACAAACTATGAACATGAAATCTCTAATATAGTTCTTACATATTTTATGCATGCATAAGACAGAATAAAGCAGGGAATGAGTTCAAAGAAACCACTGTTATATAGTCCTCCCACCAGCAGTGGTACTTTTTTTCAGACTGAAACAAAAAGAATGAATGAAAACATAAATACTATGGATTTCAATTAGCAGCCAAATAAACATTCTGACATATGTGTTGCATTAGCTTTTTAATAGTTTCTCATTATGTACCAATGCATCTTTTGTTTGTAGAGTATCAAACATTAAAATTAACCAAGATGGTTTAAACATAGTTTGTTGGCCAATAACATTTGTTTTTAAAGTCCTAATGCAGAAGGATAAAAAGCAGATGCAGCAAACTAAAACTCTCAGAGCATGGCATTGTTTGAAGAGAAAGTAAAAGAAGCTTTTCAGACAGAGCACAATAAACAGCCCATTAAAGTTAGGGAAAAGCTAACCATATGTTCCAGTAGAAAGGACACATTTTGGAAAAACAAAACACTAAAATGTGAATGAGTCTTTAGACAGATTTGCTTAATTTCACAAAGAGGATCTACCACCAAGCTAGATGTTGCTTTATTTTATGAAGCAAATGAGCTTTGTTGGCAAAAATATTAATAATGCATATGAAAACCAAGTTTAGTCAAGGCATTTCTCCACTGTGTTCCAGTGATATGAATTGCTACATGGTAACTGTTAAGGACATATGAAAATTTACAATACCTAGTAAATGCTTTTTTGTAGCTACATGGCATATACTTTTTCTGTCTCAGATTCAGGGGATGAACAAGAGGCATTGATTTTCTACCAGGAAGCTAAACAAGTGTCTGATAACCTTTTCATGATATTTTCTTTATTATTTTTTCTGACCCAAAGGACTGTAGGGAATTTATTTAATCCATAGTTCTAGCGGTTTACAACTGTGTTAAGAAACTATTGATGTCTAAAGAAAGGACCAGTATGTGCACTCTTGCTATTCTCTTCATGAATTTGGGCATTAACAATACTTAATGGAAGTAAGGGCTGCTTCGAATAACTATCATTTTATTAGACCAGGGGTAGGCAACCTTGGCTCTTTTATGACTCGTGGACTTCAACTCCCAGAATTCCTGAGTCAGCATGGCTGGCTCAGGAATTCTGGGAGTTGAAGTCCAGAGTCATAAAAGAGCTAAGGTCTACCCCTGTATTAGACCAAGTTTTATTACTAAATTTTATAAAGTTCTCATCATGAAGATATTGTTATGTCAGATTATGGTTAATATTTTTTGTTCGATTTATCCAATTTTGAACTCATTACAGAATAACAACAACAGAGTTGGAAGGGATCTTGGAAGTCTTCTAGTCCAGCCTCCTGCTCAAGCAGGAGACCCTACACCATTCCAGACAAGTGTCTGTCCAGTCTTTTCTTAAAAGTATCCAGTGATGGAGCACCCACAACTTCTGAAGGCAAGCCATTTCACCAATTAATTGTTCTCACTGTTAGGAAATTTCTCTTTAGTTCTTAGGTCCAGGAAATCCAGACAAATGACTAGGTGGCTTCATGGCTTTATTTGTTTATAGTGTCATCATGATTAATGTGCAGAGAATGTATTGGCATAATTGAGAGAAAGCTCTCTGACCTTTTAAGTAGCCAACTCTATCGGACTTCCAAAGAATCCTAACTATCATTTTAATAAGCTGGGCAAAAAAAGAGAAAGAAGGTCCATCATCATACAGGGAACTGCTAAGCTCCTCAAAATATTAAGAATGGATGCTGACTCATTAAAGCAACTCTTAAAGGAACTGCATTTTTTTATTTTTTAGGCTTGTGCTAAATATGAGCAAAAATCATATTCTTTAATAACCAGCAGAGAAGTGATATGTTTGTGCAAATTTCAAAGCACTTCTGAATCATTTTCAAAGCATGAACAGTTCCACTGTATATGTCTGTTAATTATTTTAGTCTTATAGCACCATCTAATTCTGTCGTTTCTAGGCCTTGAGTTATTTAACGCCTGTAGAGCCATTTAAATAAGGAGGGAAAAAAGAACTGAAATAGTTATTCCCCATTAATAAGGAATTATCAGTTAAGGCTTTTTGACAGTTTTACCTTTATATTTATCAGCTTCCATCTGCTCATATTGGCACTGCAAGGGCTTTTAAGCAAATTAGTCATGATGATGTTGTTCCAATTATGTTTTGAATAATTCTGTAACAAGTTAGCAAGTTGCCAGGTTGCCACTTGGGAATTCTTCTCTACTTCAACATTTTTAAATACACTATAAGTCAAGACAATTGGGGCTCATCTGCTCATTTTGTCTTCATATCCTTCTCTGCTACTGTATCCAGAATGCAAAAGCAAAGATATGTCAGCTACTGACTGGACTGGTCAAATAATATGTGGAAGGTAAAAGGGCTTTCTTGTTTATTACTACATGGGTAATTTAAAGCTACTGTAAAGATTTTCAGGTTGCAAATTAGCAAGTCAAGCATTTATTAGGTTAGGAATATCTTCTCTCCCTTCCCATATCCTGCTTGTGTGTTTTTGAGTGGTAATGTCTTAGAGCAGGGGTTTTCAAACTTGGCCCTTTTATGATTTATGGACTTCAACTCCCAGAAATCCTCAGCCAGGCATGCTGGCTGAGGATTTCTGGGAGTTGAAGTCCACAAGTCATAAAAGGGCCAAGTTTGAAGACCCCTGTCTTAGAGAATTGAATATAAAGGAATTTAAAGGAAAAATGAATATCTTGTGTATAAATGAACTACTCACAAGAAGAATCCAATTTGTAGCCAAAAATAGTAAGATGAGATAGATTTTACATATAAAGTTTACAAAATGAAATATCTAGAATTAAATGTTTACAGAAGTCCACTTATAACAGAATTTAAATACTGGAGACTGTAAAAGTTATGTTGATATTATATTTGGCAAAGACTGTAGCAATGTAATGTTCAGTTAGTTCTGCATTAGTCACAGCTGAAGTTGCATCTGCCCAAATAATTTAATGAAGCTCTTTTATGAATTTTCAACTATTTAGCAGTATAGCCCAAAATTAAGTTGGAAAAATGCAAATACCTGATTCCTATGGTCCTGGATGAATGAAATAAAACAAAAACCAAAACCCAAAGGCTTTTAAACATCATATATCATACAGCTCCTTCTTCCCCCTTCCTCCAAGTGTTTTGGGAAAGTAATGTCAGTGTTGATGTATTTTCAAAATATTATCAGGAAATTTCACTGAACAGATATTGTTCTAAAGAAGGGGACCACAACTGAGAAGGATCTTGGGATAAAAGTTTTCTCTTTCTCTTTCTTTCTTTTCTCTTTCTTAAGCAGCAGACTCTATACCATTCTGGACAAATGGCTAACCAAAAACCTCCAGTGATGGAGACGCATTTAATAAAAAATACTTGTTGAGATAATAACATAACCTTCAACACTTTTAACTACATTTTGATCCATCTGTATATTATAACCAAAATTCTTAGCCCATTTTATCAAACATTCTTTAACTTGCACTTCCTCTGTTTCAAATTTCAACAGAAGTTTGTACATTTTAGCAAATACATGTTCATCATCAGTACACAGTTGTATTTCAATTTCTGTCTTTATTCCATACTGTAAGTCTTTTTATCTATTTTACATTTTTCAGATAACTGTAACTGTAAAACCATTGACAACTATATCCCACTCTGACTGTCAATGTTGTTTGTTTGTGTGTGTGTGTGTGTGTGTGTGTGTGTGTGTGTGTCACACTGAGGCAGAAAGCCAGGATGAAGATGTTTCTCCATTGGAGTTACATAGGGATGACATAACTGAGTTCCTACTTGTGGTACAGTACAAGAGCTTTGTTAGTGCTTCTTAGGTCTGCCATTGTAAAGGCAAAAATGTGGTAGATATAAAACTAAACTAACAATTGCTTCTTCAACAGCTCATATTAGTTCATAATTTTGAAATTGATCTAGTTATGGCTAATTTTTTTATCAGTATAGAACTACATTGATGTTCAAATTATCACATTCCTTACTTTGTAAGGACGAGAAAACCCAGCATTTTTATTGACAATAGACAAGGCTACCAACTATCTGTTCTCTTGAGAGTATGACTGGCACCTTAAAAAAACCGAAGGTACTGTGTCCTCCCTGGATCCTAATAGGTACATTTCTGGGTTCAACAACAACAAAAAACCTCGATATTTAAAGCTGAAAATTATTGACCTATATGCTACACATTTCTACTGCAAAAGTGTATTGTCATCATCATCATCATCACCATCATCATCATTATCATCATTTTCTGAAAACATTTCAGAAAAAGTATAATCTAAAGGTCCTTTGACACACAACTTTTTGATATGCAGTAACAACATTATAGAGGTGCTTTCAAATATGCAGGTGCTATACTCTAGGAAAAGCTAAGTACTTATAAAAGATCTAATCTTATCCAATCAACTCTTTTTAACCTCTGAGATGTCCACCAGCAGGTTATGATCATAATAGTTCCCAGAGATAATCTTCATGACTGGTCACCACTAATAGTCTTATTTTCTCTGAAGCTTCATCTCTATTTTTATATTGCAGCAATGGCTGCAAAGTTTTTTCAGCTTGAAACATTTTATGCTCCAGTTGTCATTCAGCAGATCTGCTCATTATAAGTTGTTTAAGAAGGCATTAGAGATACTAATCTTAGACAAAGGGGATTTAAAGTGTCACCATAAAAAAAAGTGGGAGAGACAAAATATTTCATTTTGTGTTTAATTGGGTTTCTCTTTGGTATCCAATGTTAACATGACACACTATTCAGAAATGAAAGATATATTACTAACTTAGCATATGAAAGTTGGTGTTTAACAGAAGACCAGAATGGAATAATTTGTTGTCAAAAGAATAGAACTTCTGAGAAAGACAATAAAATGATCAAGGTGAATTACAAAAAGACTTATTTTAATATGATAGACAATTTAGTGCCTATACGTGCATGGAGATATAAAAATGGAGTTGCAAAAGTATATACTTGGTTTTCTAAAAGATATAGATTTTTTTTTCAAGAATTGATATATTTTGGATATCTAAGAATTTGGTTACTCACCTTGAGACTTATAAACTGACAGCTTTTGCTGATGACTTAGTTATGATTTTGCAAGAATCCCTAAATGATATAGAATACTTAAATATTTTTGATAAATTAGCTGGTTTCCAGATTAATAAGTAGAAGCCAAAGAATTTGGTTAAAAATATGAATACACAAGACCAAGCGAAATTAATGGCAAAGACTGATTTCAAAATTGAAAAGAAGGTTAACTATTTAGGAGTAGCATGAACAATCAAAATTATATGTTCTTTCAGAAAAAAATAGATGGAATGATATCAAACAAGACCTAGCAAGTTGTAATAAATCAAAATATTCCTATTAAGTAGAATTGCAGTTATAGAATTGACACTTTTATCAAGGATATTGTATTTATTTTAAACAGTACAAATAATGGCAACTAACCTACTTTTTAAACAATGGAAAAATATATTTCTAAATTTGTGTGCCAAAGCAAAAAACTAAGAAATATGAATTGCTTCAGGATACTAAAGAAAGGATTGAGTTAGCCTTACTTGTTTTGAAATTATACTTTAAATCATGTTGTTTGGTGTGAATGAAAGAGAGGATAACTCTAAACAATAAAGGAGACAATTTGTAGCTGACGGTTGAAATAAGGGGTCCTTGGTGCTCTCTGAGCTTGTTTGTTTTCTTGCAGACATTTCATTACTCAGCTAGGTAACATCATTAAAGCTAGTCTGGCAATGATGATGCTGTCTAGTTTAGATAATGAAACATCTGCAAGAAAACAGCCAAGCTCAAAGAGCATCAAGGAATTCTCACTCTAAAAAGTAAAAGATTATTGGAATTGTTATTTATGGTATGAGACTATGAAAATTAATGTAATGTTTAAGAATCATTTTGTTTGACATTCTGAAAATATAAAACAAATACAAAACAAGAATATTTCCTAAATTGATTTTGTGGATGTCATTTCCAGAAGCCTTTTTTTTAAAAGAAGGGAAATGACAACCAAAGAAGCTTGGCTGACATGCTGTAATATTGATTTTTGGTGAAACAGGATTTTAGACTTAAAACAAGAGAGGAATTGGAAAAAGAGTTATATTTGCCACTGTTTTCCTTATGTACAATTGTTTGAAAGATTTAAATGAGATAAAAAGAATTTTGATTTTACAGATCAACAGACTGACCTTAGAAAAACCTATACACCAGTGATGATCACTTTATTGCAAAAATGTATAAACTATTATTGAAATTTAATCATGAACTTGAATATGAGACTGTATGGTTAGATAGGTGAAAAAAATGGATATACCGTAATATTGTGCTTGATCAATGGGAAACTGTGGACAAAAGATTTGAGATTTACTGTACATTTAGTTATAATTTGAAAGATTTTTTTTAAATAAAAGGATGTACAAATGATGTGTCTCCTGATAAATTGTCAAAGATGCCCAAGAGAATTTTAAACAAATGTTGGAAATGGAATCAATCTGAATATATTTTTTGTCATATTTGGTAGAATGTAATAGGGCTAAGAATTTTTAGAACCAGATATGTATTTTGATTTAGAAAATTTTGAAAGTGGATGCAAAACTGAAACCTGAAGCTTGTCTTTAGGAATGGCAGATAAACAATGAAGAGAAGGATGAGGGGGGACATGATCACAGTATTTAAATATCTCAGGGGCCACAAAGAAGAGGGAGTCAAGCTATTCTCCAAGGCGCCTGAAGGCAGGACGAGAAGCAACGGATGGAAACTGATCAAGGAGAGAAGCAACTTAGAACTAAGGAGAAACTTCCTGACAGTTAGAACAATTAACCAGTGGAACAAGCTGCCTCCAGAAGTGGTGAATGCTCCAACACTGAAAGTTTTTAAGAAGAGACTGAACAGCCATTTATATGAAATGGTATAGGGTTTCCTGCCTAGATGACCTCCAAGGTCCCTTCCAACTTTATTATTATTATTGACTTTGTTTTTATACAGGGATTCAAGGATATTATATGTATAAAGAGGGGAAAAAAGCACATATACCAACAATGGAAGGATGGATTTTGAAATTGATGGAGCTAGCTGAGAAGGTAAAATTGACTGCTTTGATTAGAGGCAATAATTTAATTAAATTTATTGTGGCTTGGAGACTACTATTAGATTTCCTACAGGGTAAGGAGAAAAATGTAGTTTTGGCTTTGAGGATTAGATTTGATATGACTTGAGAAATATTGTGGGTTGTCAAACATACAGCTACAATTTATTTATAGTTAACAGATTTGCATATGTCAAAGTTAAATTAAAATATATAAATATTGTGTTTTCAAATATTGGTTATTAATATTTTAAAGGTTTTTAGATATTGATATTATTTACTTAAATTTAAGAGTTTGTTGTATTTTTATAATCATCTCTGAAAAAAGTCAGAGATTACATTTTGTATATATTTTTTTTAATGTATTTTGGTAACTTTTTAATTTTTCCATTTTATCCCCTCCAGGTTAATTTGTATTTTATTGGTTTTTTTAAAAAATATAATAGAGCTATAAAAATACCTTTTTGGATTACAGACCAATGATTTTAGCATCCAAAGGAAAATCTGTTCTTTCAGATGGAGGTTAAATGAAACAATGTTGCAGAAAGAAACAGTAATAGGTTACAAAAAAGAAAAAAATGATTTTTTACAACGAATTTAATAAAGGTACAGACATTTAGGGTGCAAGCTTTTGTAAGAGGAAATTTTATACAACGTACTAACAGGCTGAAAAAAAAAGACGAGAAAGCACAAGCAATTTTAGATGAGATAAGAATGAAAGAATAATTAAAGACATTCATAGAAAAGAACACTATTTCACAAATAAAACTCTTACAGTAGCAATTGTCCATGCAACAGTATGAGAAATGCAAGTTAAAAACAAATTATGCAAGACAAAAGAATTTTGAATTTACAAATAAGCCAGGTTGGCATATAAATTAAAGAAAGAAAAAAAAACATTTGAAATACAAGATGGAAACATCATAATGACTATTTAAAGATGCATTTTTTCATCAATATTATTCCAAATTATATAAAGCTTGCCCAGCCTGTATTAGTAGGGGTGTGGTTTTCCACTTGGTAGTTTCTTGATTAGAGTATTGGTTGCGTTCTGCTGTTTGTTTCCTTCTTAACCTTTCATTGTTTCTTTTGAATGGTGTGTAAAGATAGTTTATTGTCCATTGGTGATTAGATAGGGTAGAATATGCAAAGGAGGAAACTTCAGTGTAACTTTAGACAAAGAGGATAAAATATAAACTGCTGTTAAGATTGGAAGTCATTTTTTTACTATTTTTTCTTATTATTCTTTCTTTATCCCCCTTTCTATCTCTTTTCCTTTCTTTCTTTTTCACCTTTCCTATTATTTTATTTCTCTTATCTTTAATTTTAATTGTTTTTACTCTCTGGAAAAACCTCTTTAATAAAGTTATATATGAAATAAAAGATACATTACTGATACAAATCTTTTGTAGACTGGCCATTGGAACCCAACTAATTAGTTTATATATTACTTGTTGATGAATCATGTCAAGCTATGCTTTGTACCTTTATGGTGGCCATTTTCCTTGCAATCTGCCTTTTTTGACCCAATGCCCAGGAATAGAACCTGGTAGGATATGGTTTTTTTTTTTTTTGCTTTCAACATACATCCTAATTAAGAAACCGTCTTTGCTTACAGCCTGTTGGAACAGCAGATAACAGATTTTCACATTAGATTCCACCTGAGAATGTCTCAGGTTTCAAACAGAGGTGACTAACTGATGTTGCCCATTGGTTTCCATGGTTACCAACTGGCATCTGATGGTCCACTGTGACACAAGTGCAATCTTATTTTTTTTTTTACTAATGGCATAAATATTCATGACTTTCATGCAATTGGTAAATGCCTATATTTTATCTAGAATAATTTTGTAGCTCTTGATTAATTTCTTTGTAGGTTTGCTTCACAAACCATTTTGGCTCCATGCAAAGTGAGAAACCATTTCATAATTTAAAATATGGGTTAAAAGTGTCCTTGATGGAGGACAAAAGAAATCTTTGGAGCATCCTTTCATTAATTGTGACATCCTGATTTTTAGATTGCCAATTGGCTAGAAATATAGATCTGACTCTTTCCCCCTCTTTTCCAAAATTTCTTCTGAAAACATTTCTTGAATGCAAGGCACTTTTGCATTCAAACATCTCTGAAAGGCCAGGCTGGTCTAGTGGTAAATGTGTTTAAAACACTAGATTAAAACCAGGAAACTATCAGTTTTTCTTTTCTTAAGTATGAAAGCCAGCTGGGTGATTTTGAGCCAGCCACTCTCTCATAGCCCAATCCACTTCACAGGCCTGTATCCGCAGAAAAGAATGGAGGTGCACACATTACATTTATAGATGTTGCCTGGAGTTATATAAAATAAGGCAGGAAATAATAATAAAAATGCCCAGTGAGGCACTATCTTGATGTGGTTGTGGGGATAGCATACTCTGAGGAAGATGACAGCTAGGCTATGGGTTCAACCATACAGTCTCATCAGAGAAGCCAATTGAAAAGTGTCTCTCCTGTAAAGAATATGGTGAAATATAATTTACAGAAATACAGCTTTATTTACAAATTGGTCATTGCCTAGGTCAACAAAGACCATGCTGGTGTTGGAGTTCCTGAACATCTGGTGAAAAATGGGTTATAGGACTTAAGGTTGCTGGCTGAGCCACCAAAGCCAGCACTGCAAGACTTCTGGAAGAAATATTGTTTACCCATCACAAATATACAACAAAGATTGAAAACAAAGAAATAATTGACTGTACTGTTGCTACAAATCAACTCCAACTAGAAGAGGCTATCTGAAGAGAATGAGCCAGTTCTGGAAAGAACATCCAGAAATAACAGAACCGAAAAGAGCAGATCAATATCAATTTATTATATGAAATAAAGTATTCACAGAAGTAGAATTAGAAGAACTACAAAGCTCTGTCTAGGATAAAGAAATCAAAGTCTTGCCAGACGTAGCTTAGACTTTAGAGGCAAATCAAGGGAAACTGGCAATTGAAGTCAGCAAAGATCCAGCAAAAGGGGTAACTACAGGCCAATTACCTGCTTACCAACAACTTTCAAATTACCACTGGGGTGGTAATTGATGCAGTCCAACAGTATCTAAGGGAAAACAAATTCTTTCCACCTGAGCAGAAAGGAAACTGCTCAACAGCAGAGAAACAAAAGATCAACTCCCAATTGACAAAATGATTTTGGAAAACATCAAGAGAAGGAAGATCAACTTGAATGTGGATTGATTATAAGAAGGCACCTGACGGCCCTGCCATGATTGAATAATCAAGTGCCTAGAAATAACAGGAGTCAGTAGAAACATCAGAAATGTTGTGCAAAGATCTCTGGCACAATGGAAGACACAGTTGTTGGTGATAGAGTGGGAGGGGTTAATATCAAAAGAGGAATTTTCAAGAAGACTCATTGTCACCACTACTGTTTATCATTGTATTGGTTCCTTTTGTCAATAATATTGATCTAGTCAGCCATGGCTATCAAATGTTAAAAACATTTGCCAGGCCATGCCATCTCCTTTTCATGAATGATCTGAAGCTGTATGGCAAAACACAATCTGAAGCAGAATATACAACACTGTATGTATATATAGCCAAGCTATTCAATGGAGTTTAGATTGGACAAATGTACCTTCTTTACCATCAACAGGGGATAAATAGTGAAAATTGAATGAAACAAAATACCCAATGGAAATAACATCAAGAGTCCCTAGCTCTTTTCATCTAGTTGGTCAGTAACTATATACATATTTCAGGGGTCCCCCCCCACTTACCTTGCCCCTATTGTGGCACAATTAGAATGTCTGGTTTTGATGTGAAAGGATCAATGTAGTTATGGAAACAGGGGGCCCATATCATGTAACAGGCAGTGATTGCCCTCCATGTATGGAATCTCAATCATATAGGTCCCATGAATGAAAATGTAACATTTTATCAACATATACAAAGCTATTGTGAAAGACAAGTGATACTATATGGTTAGCTAAAAAGGAATAATGACTTGAAAGAATTGGAAGAAAGTATCCAAGAACCAAATTGTTCTTGCAAAAATCTGCTTTCCTGTCATGATCCAGCCTAGAGAATTGCTGCAGAACATTGTTATGAAGTATTTCTGACCTAGTAAACGGAATGCATTGAATTAAGAATTCATCAGATATTATACCTTTAGAATAAAATAACTGAGCCAAAGAACAGATGAAGGAAGGTTTAACAAGAGGAGGTAAATGCACCCAAGAAACCCAGATTTAAAGAGCAAGGTAAGCTTTATTAACTAAAGCTTTATTAACTTGCAAGGTAACATGAAAAAACTTCGGGTATTCTCACGGGAAAAAAATCAGTTTTAATTGCTTGATGTTATTACTCCTACCATCAATATTGCAAAAATTATTTATACTCATATTCTTGCTGCTTTCTTGCTCCAAATTATTCATTCCAATACCTTCAGAACTGATTTATGCTAGAGAAAGCAGCTACTGTATTGGGATTTTACAAGCACCTATATATAATGAGTAGTTTTGCCATGAAGTGAAAGGGATTTGAAACAATAAGTGAGATACTCATGAAATGAATGGAGGATTTCTCTGAAAGGAGGAGGAGAGGGAGATGTAGTTGGAAAGATTCTGTATACTCTAAAATCGGACTTGCTTAGTTTCAGTTAAAATGTAGAATGAAGTTCACCTAAAGTCTGAACGAAATACAGAGAAGGAATCAAGAAACATTGTGAAAGATGCCATAAAGTTATCTTGCCTTGGAAAATATATGGGATTATTTTTAGTGACAATAAAATTATACAGTGAAACAGGCAGTTTAAAAATTTGGCCTTATGAATTTAGTAGTAATTTATACTGTTCTGAAAGAAGATTCATTTGTGGGGATGACCCTGTGAATCCTCCTGATTTGGTGTCATCCAGATTGCAACTCCTAGATCCCTTTGAGTTCTGGTCATTGCATTCCCAACACATCTTCAGGGTACCAGGTGAAGAATGGCTAATAACAATAACTAGAACAATGATTTGCATTCTGAACCAAGGAGAACTATCTCTTTGCTCTTTGTTGTGTATGAGCTGAATTGCCTTTTTGTCAGAGTTGATTGTACTGCTTGCAAAATCTAAATTATAGTAGGTACATACTTTCATAACCCACACACAACCTTTGATATGGAATTAAAATCCATATGAGCAGCCTCAGCATGACAGTTTCTGAAATTATAAGGCAATGAATTATATGATAATTCACAGCTGGTGAATAGCACTGCTAAAAATTATGACTGCAAGAATGGTGGTTCACATGAGAGAAAATGTAACGTTCTGCTTCATGTCCAATCCCATTAAGAATGCTTAGATAACAATCAGATCACCATCATCACCACTTCCCCCAAAATGGTGAGAGATGGAGTATGATTGTTCTGATCTTATTTATGCTAGATAAATATATATTTGTTATGAGAGCAAATATGAGTAGCTCAAGATGGGCATTTTATGTTGTTGGAATTTTTTGAGCTTGGATCTTGGGTTATTTTGTTACAAAGGCTGCATAGCTTGCAGAAATATAAATAATTAGCAAATTACTGATTAGTAATTTCATTGCTAAGCTATCATTTTTATGGACTCTTTCCTGACAAAAATCCCTATCTAGATATTTGAGGTAAGAAGATGTCTTCCTATGTTCTTCGGGATATCTTGCAAACTATTTTTTTCAAGCTCAGCTGGTCACACATCCACCAGTAATTTCAGAGATAATAACAGACTTACTTTACTGAGCTGACAGAGGGTTGCCATGGAATATATAAGAGTGGATCATAAATTAAGTACTATAAGGATGCTTAAGAAAACCATTACAATGGATGACTGATATAAGGAAACTGCAAAGAACCACTTCAAGATTGACTAAGTATACCTGGTGATCATCATCTACATCAAATGTGACTATTTTATATCTTGTTTCCATTCTAACAGCAAAACCCAACATAAATTTAGCTGGTTAGTATGAGAAGAATTTAGTTTTTGTTGCTCTTATGAAATTTGATTTTGGAAAGAAACACACTGCTTCACTGCTTGCAACTGTAGAGAAGACTCAGATTATTCCATCATGTTCTCTTCATTACCACCTTTGATGACTATCCAGAAACTTCAATTAGCATAATATATGGTAGATCTGAATGCTCTGGGCAGATTAGTCTAGTAGCTGACCATCTTTATTGGCTCCAATTCTCTTTGGACTAGATCAAAGTGCTGGTGTTTTCCTCTAGCATCCATAAATACTAAGCCCATAGGAAGACTGTCTGTGTACTCTTTCTATGTCATGGGTGTCAAACTTGTCACGTCACGTGACATGTTGCGACGTATCATGATTTTTTTTTTGTATTGCCTGAACTGGGGTGGACGTGGCCTCCATATGAGGCAACCGGCCCATGGGCCGGCAGTTTGACACCCCTGTTCTATGTAACCAAAGTCTAAAAACAGCAGGAAAAACGGGCTCAAAGTCTCAAAAGTCTCCTCAGATATTTTGAGTTGGAGAGCAGCTATTTGAGGCAACTCTTTCTAGCAGTATCTCCTTCCCATCTATGAAATGATATTACGCTTGGGCAAATCTGCGTACTGCTTATTTTATTATTATTATTTCTATATATCTTACCAATTATCCTGTTTTTATTTGTACGCCTGAGAGGTAAGTTTAGTTTTTAATTTATTTTAGACATAAACAATTTTATAGACATCTGCATTAGTCTCCTCAAAAAGTCATTTCTTGAAAAGAGAAAAATCTGACATTGACTACTGTGGCATTATTACAGCAATATTTTGTTGGAGCATGTTTTCCTGAATGCCATGCTTTATCTTCATGCACAAAGATTTCCCAGAGAGATATCTACAAAGACCATCTTGTTTGCTTGTGTATCCAATTCAAATAACATAGGAGAATAACCAAATTTAGTAAACAAAAGAGGACCTGACCTCACTCATCCAAACTATGTGGAAGATTTGGTAGAGATTTAATGGAGTGAAATAATCTGAACCTTTATGGAATACTACTATAGCTTAAAAATCAGATCAGGGCAGTTGAAGCAAGAAGTATTTTATTTTCCTAGAGATCAGAAGTCCATATTTTATTTAATAATCCAGTAGAAGTCATTTAGCAACCACAGTAGGGACTAGCAACTTGGTCATTAAGCGAAGCAGTTACTACATGAAACCATTACTATGCTTACAATATTATTACTATAATTTGCTATACAGACCTATGAAGGTGACTATGAGAATTGGCCATAAGGGCACTTTTTCATCACCGTAATAATTGTGAATGGTCACTGAAAAAGGCTGTCACTAAGCAAGGTCAACAGGTAGTCCATAATTTTTGACAGTGATTGGGACTGAATTGGGACCTGGTTGCCAAAGTTAATCAATTCCCACAATCATTAGGCAAGGCAATTTCCTGCTGGCTTCCACAACTAAAACTGGTAGGAAGTTGCAAGTCCCAGGCTAGCAGGCAGGTAAGTGGCTGCTGCCTCGTGGGGGAGGAAGTAAAGGGGAATGTAGGGATGTAGGGGAGTGTCAGAAATGATGAGTGAAGATGCAAAAGGGTGTGAAAGAAGTGTGCGCATGTCAGGGAGGGTGAGGATGCAAAACTGTGTGAGAGGGACAGAGCAGGTCTGGGAGGAAGTATGCGGGTGCACGGTGATGTGTAAGAGGTATGGCATTGGTAGGAGAGAGCGTGCAAAGTGGTATGTGAGAGATGTAGGTTGGAGCAAGTGTGCCAGGATGTGTAACAGGCATGATGCTAGTCTGGGAGTGTGTGCAAAATTGCAAGGGAGTACACAAGAAGAGCTGAATGAGTTAAGTCAAAGAGGGTACATGAGAGTGTGGGCTAGGGAGTGTGCATGGGAGTGTAAAGGGGTGAATAAGAGGCATGTTATGGGTTGGGAAGGGTGTGTGTAGGTGAACAGGAGTATGTGAGAGGCATGGCATGGATTATGATGGTTGTATGAGGGTGTGAGCTGGTGCCTGAGAGGCACAGCATGGTGCAGATCAGAGATGGTGTGTGAGGGTGCATGGAAGGCATAGTGTGGGTCAGGGAGGGATGTGAGGGAGTACACAAGAGGCATGGCATGGGTTAGGTAGGATGACAAGAGTACATGAGAAGCATGGTGGAGGGTGGGGAGGGTGCATGAGAGGACTCTGAAGCCTAGTTGCAACCACCACGCATTCATTCAGTGCCATTGTAACTTCTAACAACTTCTAAATCAATGGTTGTAGATTAGGGATGACCTATACGTGTAAATGTCTTTCTCTATATATAACATAATATCACCTTAGCATATGACAGCTTCTGGCTGGTCATGTCTGAGTTTGGAAATGAAATAAGGTTAAGCCTAGTTAGTATTTGGATGAAAATATTCCAGACAATTCCAGGCTTCCAGGCTAGACTGGGAACTTGGAAAATCATCCTCTCCTCAAATGGTAACGATGCACTGCTGCCGAAGAAACGGCATGTTTATATCTATCTAGTCACCAAATGTCAACCTTGATTTAGAGTCATCTTTGCCTTAATTAAGTTATCTTTAAGTTTATGGCTTCCATGGACAATTTTTGAAATATTTTATTTAAACTACAGGTAACCCTCCACTTATGACAGTTTGTTTAGTGACCATTCAAAGTTATAGCGGCACTGAAAACGTGACTTATGACCATTTTTGACACTGATGACCATTGCAGCATCTCCAGGTTCACATGATTTGCATTTGGATGTTTGACAACTGACTCACATTTATGACAGTTGCAGTGTCCCGCGGTCATGTGATCACCTTTTGCAACCTTCTGACAAACAAAGTCAATGGGGAAGCTGGATTCACTTGAACAACCATGTTACTAATTTAACAACTGCAGTGATTCACTTAACAAATGTGGCAAGAAAAGTCATAAAATGGGGCAAAACTCACTTAACAACATCAATTTTGGGCTCAATGATGTTCATAAGTTGAGGACTACCTGTATGTAGAGATATGTTCAACACGCATGTAGCAGAGTAGAAAATATACCAGTTAAATGCACATAACTGAATTAAAAGTTTTATTGATATTTTGAAGTCAGATTTATTATTGCACAAGCGTTTATGGACTACAGTTCACTTTATTTCCATAAATGTCTGCTGTGATAAATTAGACTTTAAAGTGCCACAAAACTCTTTATTGGATTATGTGACTAATTTATATAACCACAGTTCATATAATTCAAGTTGATTTATTCGTGTTTCAAAATAAAAGGGACATTTAATGGGATTTTAAACAGTAAAAGTCAATAATGAAGGTTGTAATATTTGGAGAAGACCAGCTTTTTATAGAAAAAGAAGGACATCTTCTCTTGCTCATGCCCTTTCTGGCCATGCAAACACAATTTAGAATCTGAAGTTGTACAGCTGAGGTGATCAAAATATATCTTTTCAGAAAAGATTAAAGAGCAATCAAGTAGGAATTCTCTGCCCATTGAATCAGTCAGCTTGCCTGTTTTAGAAAGTTTTTCTTGACATCTCTTGCACATATATGATTCCCTCTCTCTCATTTTTATTAAATAATTTTCTTTAAATAAACCAATACAAAATTTGAAAGAGAAAAATAAGGAAAGAATGGTAATAAGTGGGGGAAAAAGTGCAAAGGAAGAAACAGGAAAGAGAAGAAAAAGAGAAAAGCAAAAAGTTATAAAGAAGTAATTTCTGGTCTTCTTAACAGCAGTTACATGTACATTTATATGTCACGTTCTCTCTGCAAGGTTATAATATAATTTCCTTGTTTTCCATAGCCTGTTCTAATCATCAAACTTATAAATCACAAGGGATTTTTTTTCAGCAAAAAGAAGTTTCCAGTCACTAATAAAGGTAGTTATTGTCCTTTCTCTAATCAAACCAATATTGCCATCTCTGTTAATTCTGTCATCTCAGATATTTAGCATTTGGAGAAATAAGATTTCCATTAAGGTCTGATTTTAGCATAATGATGGTAACGCCAAGAAAATATACAAAATGTCCTTTATGTTAGCATTTCACAATGTGAGCTATTTAAACCATTTTTGAATAATGAAATCTTAGGAAGACATCAAAGCATCAGTTCTCATGGAGCTTGGTTGTCTTCTTGCAGACTTTTCATAGAATGAAACATCTGCAAGAAAACAACCAAGCTCAAAGAGCACCAAGGACTCCCCATTTCAACCCTGAGCTACATCAATCTTCAGCCTAAAAAGCAAATAGTAAGGGAACTAGAGCTCAGTTTATTTGCTCCAGGATTAGCAGCATAATTAGAATGAATCAGCCACATAGGTACCCTTCCACACAGATAGTAATTTTAGTGAGTTAGGTGCTCCACCGAAATTAGTTCCTATTATACTTGTAAATAATATCATGTGCATGAGGAAGCAACGCTTGTGCTAACTCATAGAAAATAGAGAAAGGAGAAGATTCTGCATTCTTCTTGCAAACTATTAACAGTAGCTTGAGGCTTGTTTTATGCAGATATTGGAGGCTGCAGTGCCTTTAAACCAGGGATGACTGATGATGATGATGAATTTAAATTTATTATAGCCATTCACTTCCATAGACTCTGGGTGGCTTACAAATATAAACAATAAAATATTAAAAGTTTTTTTTTAAAATCTGCACAGACAGCCCAGATTAAAACAATCAGCTACTAACAAACCAAACCAAACAGGGGGCCTCATAAACACAAGCCTGAGACCACAGTGAGGTCTAAGTGCAGAAGAGAAGACACTGTCCTTATCTCTGAGAGGATGCTGTTTCAGAGGGTGGGAGGCATAACAAAGAAGGCACATTTTTTCAGTCCTATAAGATGACGATATTTGATTGGCAGGAGGAGAGGCAGAGCTTGTCACATAATATCCATTTACCAATGGCAAAACTCTTCAACCTTTTTGCCTCTCAGGATGGTACGGTTTTGCTTATTGTCTTTTTTCCCCTGATTTTTTTACGGAGTTGCAGTCCCCTAAGGTTTGCATATTAAATACTATACAGTTCAATAGTGAAAAATATGGAGTGAATGGCTCAGGGCTGAACTGTTAGGTTCTTGGTATTCTCTGAATTGTGTAGTTTTCTTGCAGATATGTGGTTACAAAGCTAGGTAACATCATCCATGCATACTGTAGATGTGTGCCAGAATGCCATGTTTACATAGTATGGCTGGCCAGATTTATCCACAGTTTCAGTTGGGAAATTATTGTCATTTCTGATGAATCCAAACATTCTAAGCAAGTTTGAAAAACTTTTAAAAAACAAAAAATCTAGCCATTAACTAATACATAGACATAAACCTCATTTACATGCCTTTTGAATGATACAGTCAAAAGTCTGGGAAGGAAGCAAACACATCCCCTCCAGCAACTAATAGCCGGGTAAGCAGGAAATACTCCAGATGAACAACTATGGGAGAAACAATATCCTAATCCAGGAGCTCCCAACCTCTGGGTTGCAGACCAGTACCACTCTATGGCCTCTTAGGAACTGAGCCAAATAGCTGGAAGTGAGAGGTGGGAGAGTGAAACTAAGCACGTGTGGGATCTAGGTTGTGCACTCCTCCTCCATCCCCCCCCAGTCCATGGAAAAAATATCTTTCATGAAACTGGTCCCTGGTGCCAAAAAAGGTGGGGACCACTGCCCTAATCAATGAACCATTAAGGAAGAAATCATACTCCAAACAAGAGTGGCAGGAACAAGTTACTATACACTGCATAAACAGCAAACTTCAATCTCTGTTTGCTGATCATGCTATTTAACATGATAACAAAACAGTTGCAGGACGAGAACCAAACTCTGCAGACCAAGAACCCAACAATATATAACATATCTGTGACCCAGAGACATTTGTTTGAAATGCTACTGCTGCTGCTGCTGCTTGATGGTGGTGCTCATGGCAAGCTGCAAACATCTCAATTTCTTTTTTAAAAATTGCTTTAATATACAGAAAGTGAGAATATGATAAAAACAACACCAAGACCCAGAACTGAAGATAAAAAAAGGAAAAGGATAAAGGATAAAATTATAACCCCTCTTTCTTGCCACCCTGTTTTAAAGACAACATTAATCATAATATTTTTCCAAGAATCTGATCGACATTCTAAAGGGTGTGAAACCCAAACAGGACTAAACCTTCCACCCTTTAATACTTCCAAAATAATGAAGTTACTATTAGCCTTTTTTAAACATTATCTAAGTTGTCCAAAAAATGTGAAAAAATATTGTTGCAACTAAATTCATTTTAAGAATAATAAATGCAGTCACTTTTGAAAGAAAGCAATTGTTTTAAAATATAATCAAATGGGAAAATAAGCTAGCCAGATGCCAAGAGATATGTATTATATAATATATATATTATTTATCAGATTTAGAAACTGCCCATATCCTTCATACATAGACTCTGTACGCTGTATACCCCCAGATACATTAGTACTCACAAGCCCTATGGTTTTAAGCAAGCCATACATGGACCACTCTTAGTGGACAGCCAACAGGGATTACTTTGGAATATCTACTTAACATCCTTGGTTTTCTTTTGTTTCCATGGAAACTGGCACATCAGCACTAACCCATTATGATCAAGCAGAAGCAAAAGTTCCATTAACAGGCAGGTGTAACATTCTGCTATGTGGCTTGCTGGATATAAAGAATTACAAATGTTGATGCTGAAAAAGAGCAATTGAAAAAGAGCAAGTGCTGACTTTTTATACAGTACCTTAGAATTTGTTTGTATGATCAGCAGTATATAAAGGTTTGGTTATCTTCTTGATGGGATCCAACTACAGGAAGATACAATTTCTCTAGTATTATCCATCCCTAAAGGGAAGGACAGAAGGAAATCTCTTTTGTGTGAAAGAGTAACTTTAATAATTTATATCGTTTCTTATCTGGAAAAGGCTCTAAGTCTGGGAAAGGTGGAAGGAAAGAGAAGAGGATTACTAGTAGCAAGGTAGATGGGCTCAGTTATATGGTAATGAGTGCACCATTAGGAAATTGAAAAGTACAGATTAGGGATAGATCATCATGGAGAAAACCGATCTTACATGGGCACTATAAGTCCAGAATGATTCCTGATGGCACATAATCAATTCTTAATCTGTTCTTTATATCACAAGGATATTGTGTACTTTTCTTCAAGCTTCCTAAGCATCTGGAAATCACCTGCAAATTTGGCTGATTTGTGTGATGGGGTCTAGATTATGTTTTGGGGCATCTGATGCACCAAGATGCCTCATAGTTCCTTGCCACATAAAAAGATCTGGGGAAGACTCTTGAGAGTAAATTTTTCTTTTAGCAGCCTTAGTAAAATATATTTTTTTCTTTCTGTTTAATCGGGTCTGATTCTTGGAGACTGCATGGAGAAGTGCCTGCTGTTTTCTTGGCAAGGTTTTTCAGAGGAAGTGATTTGCAATTGCCTCCTTCCTAGGGCTGTGAGAGAATGACTGGCCCAAAGTCATTGACTGATTTGTGCTCAAGGTGGGATTAGCTCCCAGTCTCCTAATTTTTAGCATGATGCCTTAAATTCTATACCAAACTAGCTCTCAAAATAATATTACTGCGTTGGAAATTGGTTGTTACAAATGTATTGAAAATTTAAATTTAATCATGTTTATTGTGAATGCTTAATTAGTGAATGCTGAAAAGGAACTAGGCATCTTAAAAACAAAACAATCAAAATACAAAATAAAACAATTAAAATGCAAATCATTGAGATTTAACACATAGGGGAGAGAATTGTAACTAAATTTATCTACTAAAGGCACTGAAAAATTGGTATCAAAGTAATTTCCATAGCTTGGAAGCGATACAAAAGAAAGTCTTTCTCACAGACATTTACATAATATGATTGGCCAGATATTTGAAGGGCTACTTTCATAGAATCATAGGGCTGGAAGGCACTTCAGAGGTCTTCTAGTTCAACCCCAGAATTCCTTGTAGCATGTTAGACAAATGGTTGTCCAATGTTTTCTTGAAATCCTGCAGTGATGGAGCACTTTCAATTTAGGGAGGCATGGTCTTCCATTGATTAATCATTCTCACTGTCAGGAAATTCCTTCTAATTTTTGAAATCTTGAGCAAAGAGCCCTTTGAAGTAAAATCATAAAAGCAAAGTTGAACCTGCTTCTAAACATCAGACAGAAGCAGCATGTCACTTTGTGAAGTAACTGGGGCTTAAGTGCAAAAGCCCATGATGTCAAAGCGAAGAGTCTTACTAAGGGAGGTTTATCCTGTTTCAAACTACCAAGATACATTGCCAGAGCAGGCCTCCACAAGGGGTTTGCTACTTGAAAAACATCACAGTGTCTTGGTATCACTCCATTGAGATGACTCCAGGATGAACAACATATGGCTGACCTTGGTTCATATTTGTATGGAAGCATCCCAGTGCTATAGGCTAGATTTTCATACAAAGGCAATGAAAAGCTACTGTGTTTTTGTCAAACAAACTGTATTCATAAATGGCTACTCCTGCAAACCATCAAATTGACCATTCTTCTAAAATCTCCCAGTGTGCTCTTCATATTCATGGTTGTAGAGAAATAAATCAGTTGCATTCTGCTTTTCTAGAGAGTCAGTTTAATGTAGTGGTTAAGGTCTTGAGCTAGAAAGCAGGAGACTGTGAGTTCTAGTCCCACTTTAAGTGTGAAAAACCAGTTCCATGACTTTGGGCCAGTCACTCTCTCTCAGCCTAATTTACCTCACAGAGTTGTTGTGGGAAAAACAGGAAAGCGGAGGAGTATTATGTATGTTTGCTGAGTTACTTAAAAAGTAATAAAGGTGGGATAAAAATATAATAAATGAACAAACATAGAACCTCCAAAATGGATTTTTGAAAGTCAATTCTTTTGCAGATCTGAAATCTGGAAGCTGTGTGACTGGAAAACTGGTCACTCAGATTGCCTGGTCCTAAGCCATTTAGAGATTTTGAAGCCATTTAGTGCTTGAAATGTGTTAGCTTTAAATGTGGCTAGGAAATAACTGGTACATATCTTTCAATACAGGCATCTTGCTATCTCTTTTTATGCACCAGATAGCAGCCCATCTATAGTAATTTGTTCAATTTGGAGATTCTGGGCATTTTGCCAAGAATGGCCCCACTTAAAGTTCTTATCTGCTCCTTATTATAGTTAGTTGCAAATATAATGACAGATGAGAATCAAGGAATACTCCTTTGCTAACATCTAGATAAAGTTGAAGCTCAAACTTTGAGTGTTCAGTATGGAGTGAATGTATAGATACTGTCACACACAAACATATATAATTTTATATGTGCTCCTTGTAACAGTCTTGCCAAAGGCTTGTGGTATTTTCCTCAGATTGTAAATATATGTTTGACGTGAAAATAATGGCTTTCATAAAATTCTGTTGCAGATGCATGGATGGGAAAACATCTGAGTTGACATCTTCCTACCTCACAGCCCATATTAAAAATCAGCTTTCCTTATTACACACTACAGTGTTTATATAGTGGAAATGAGATTCCTAATGAAGAGGATATAGATACGATTGTTAACTGTGATTAGTAATCAGCTCTAGAGTGGTTGTGGGACTAGGAAGGATTTTTTTTTTTAAAAAAAATCCATTTTCATTTCAAAAGGTTTGGATTCTGTTTATTTGGAATGTATTTTTGAAAAATGTTAAAGCATGCTCAGCATTATAAGGGTTTTGGCTGCAGAATATGTATTGAAATATTGACAAAGCCAGTCTGTTATAAAATGTTGAGCATGTCTGGGCTCCAATCTGAACTTCCCAGTCCACCCTCAAATCTTTTTAAACTTTGTTTTGTTCTTTTGAGGTACACAGCCCTCTCAAAGTGGTTCAACAGATAATTGCAAAACCAATTGTGTCAAGGTAATAATTTAGAAGCTAACCAGCTTGTATAATGTGAGATGAATGATGCAATGTTAGGAATGACTCAGCAGGACTTTGTATCCCTTTAAGAGCTTGAGTATAAAAGGGAAGGCCTTGCTGGGGTTTTTCTCTCTTGTCCGTTTCCTGCTGTAATTACTGTGTATTGGAGTTTGTATTTTATTTCTAGTGTATATTTGTAGACAGTGTAATATAAACCACCATTTAATACAAACCACTGTTTACTGTATTTACTCCTGGGTTACCTCAGCGCAATAAGACTCTGCATGCTCTGACAAATTAAGAACAAGTATATAATACAAATTAATGTGAAGTTCAAGCAGCATTATTTGGACAGGTATCTGCAATACAGCAATTTAAACATTTATTTTTTCTAAACATGGGCCTCATCATTGAAAAACCACACATTAAATGAGGGAAGCAAATATCTAGCCATAGAAGATAACTGTCTAATGAAAGGAATACCAGAGAAAAAGTCTCTCCCTTTAGAGATGATAAGGAAATCAAAGAAAATATATTTACATTGTGAGCAGTGATCATTCTCTTCTGCACTGAACACTGTCAGAAAGACTATCTTGAAGTCTTATATTTAAAATTAAACTTTATTAAATTTCTACAAAGATTTATAGGTGCGTGCATGTGTGTGTGTGTGTACAATTTCATTCTTGTGTGTATCAAATTGGAAAAAAAGGGAATAGTAATAGAAGTAATAGTAGTAAAGTTGGAAGGGACCTTGGAGGTCATCTAGTCCAACCCCCTGCTCGGGCAGGAAACCCTACACCATTTCGGACAAGTGGCTGTCCAGTCTCTTCTTAAAAACTTCCAGTGTTGGAGCATTTACTGCTTCTGGAAGCAGGCTGTTCCACTGATTAATTGTTCTCACTGTCAGGAAGTTTCTCCTTAGTTCTAGGTTGCTTCTCTCCTTGATTAGTTTCCACCAGTTGCTTCTTGTCCTGCCTTCAGGTGCTTTGGAAAATAGCTTAATTCCCTCTTCTTTATGGCAGCCCCTGAGATATTGGAATACTGCTATCATGTCCCCCCTTGTCCTTCTCTTCGTTAAACTAGACATACCCAATTCTAGCAACCGTTCCTTATATGTTTTAGCCTCCAGTCCCCTAATCATCTTTGTTGCTCTTCTCTGTACTCTTTCTAGAGTCTCAACATCTTTTTTGCATCGTGGTGACCAAAACTGGATGCAGTATTCCAAGTGTGGCCTTACCAAGGCATTGAAGAGTGGTATTAATACTTCACGTGATCTTGATTCTATCCCTCTGTTAATGCAGCCTAGCACTGTGTTGGCCTTTTTGGCAGCTGCAGCACACTGCTGGCTCATATTTAAGTGATTGTCTACTAGGACTCCGAGGTCCCTCTCACAGTTACTACTATTGAGCATGGTGCCACCTATGCTGTACTTGTGCATTTGGTTTTTCTTGCCTAAATGTAGAACCTTGCTTTTTTCACCATTGAATTTCATTTTGTTAGTTAGTGCCCAGTGTTCAAGTCTGTCCAGATCCTTCTGGATCTTAAGCCTGTCTTCTGGAGTGTTGGCTATTCCTGCCAGCTTGGTGTCGTCTGCAAATTTGATGAGTTCCCCATCTATCCCTTCATCCAAATCGTTGATGAAGATGTTGAAGAGTACTGGGCCCAGAACAGAGCCCTGGGGCACCCCACTACACACTTCCCTCCATATAGATGCAGTTCCATTGAGGACCACTCGCTGAGTACGGCCGAATCTTGTATCTCTGTTTCAATTGTGATAAACTGGGCAGCAGATATGAAAAAAAATCACTTTATAGGTATCTTCCTTCATAGATGGAAGGGCATGCTAGACATGTGCAAAAGCAGCATAAATCTACGCATTGATACTCAGTGTTAATTGGACAGGATTAGTTTGTTGGTTTTCTTAAACAAGAAATAAAATATGTTGTATGTTTCATCCATAAAAATATCTAAAACTCTTTTTGTTCATCCCTTACCTTACTATATACTGTGGAATATCTGCTAATATATGCAACTCAGTGTTAATATCTTGTGAAGCCTTTTTGTGGGCAAGTTTCTATTTTTTCCTTCCATTTTATTCAATGCAGGTTTTTTTTAGAAAAAACATTTTTGGATATAAGGTTTTTTTAAATGTGTATTGTTGATCATTTTTTAAAACCCAATTTAATAATTTTGAGATATTTCTTACAATTTTTTAAATGTTGATTTTCGACAGAACACCAACATTTAAAAAACCAATATACTAATACTTCAAATAATATGTCAACAGAATACAATTTGCAATTTACAAAGCTGGATGTGTTTTATTAGGAGGACAACAGCAAACTATATATATTGTAAGTAGTAGTGAAATGAGACACTTCCCCAGCATATTTTCCATTCCTTGGTTTTAAAAGGGCAACAAGAGTAGCTGAAAGGGCTTCCATTTCTGGTCTTCCCCTCCCCACATCATTTCCTATTCTGCCTGGGAAGCAAAATGTGAAACATATTCTATTCCTTTGATGTGTCTATTCCAAACAATTTTGCACAACGGGATACTGGAAATTTAAAATCTCAGCATACAGTGCTTCAAGATTAATGCAAACAGTCTGACAGCCCTGCTCCAGAAAAATTGTATGCTATCCTAGAAAAGAACAGCTGGCCTGCTGTGCAACATTGAACTTTCCAGGAGTTTCAGATGACACAAACTGCTTCTCTTTATATTTCCTATTCTCCCTGTACATGAGAAACTTGTTTAAAAATATGCAGTGAAAAATAATATCTACCTGCAGCAATGTTACTGCGCGTGATATTGCTGCAGTGTAAAATCTATGATACAAGGAGAAATATCTTGATTTGTAAATATCCACAGATCAAGAAGGACCCATTTCTGAAATTCAAAATGAAAACATGGCAGCCTAGATATTATTTTCTAAAACAGATTATGGCATACCAACATGCTTTGTGCTGGTCAGATCACTGATAGTATTAACTCAAATTGGAAGTGGCATTTTTAATTCTTAGACCATGGAAAGAGAATCAACCCCATGTCTAAGCAGGAGGAGAAATATGTTGGAAAATAGGTCCAGCATTGTTTATATCCATCTAGTTTAAGATTTGAGTTGACAGAATGTCAACTTTTTTAACCTATAAATTTGTTAACACAGACTTAAAGAAAAATTGTCTACTATTTTTCAGTTTGGTCAATGTTAGTTTTCTGTTTAAAACCTGAACTACATCTTTATGCATGCTGTGACGTGCACATGCGTATGTGTTCATTTTCCCCCCAGTTTATGCTATTTTTATTGCTGTTTATCATAGGTTATTTTTGTTTTGTTATGTTTTAATTATACTTTATGTCTGTCTCCTTAGTTTCTAAAAGCTGTGAAATTTATTTTTTTAAAAAAAAGATCTGTCTGTACCTATTTCTGTAAAGTGAATGTGTCCTTTCCAAAGGATTTTTTGTATCAGACAAATGCTTAATGTAGTACTGGCACACCATTTAGTTTGGCCTTTTCTCTTTCGTACCCTTGGAACCTATTAACAGATCTGAAGAGAAAGATAAATCCAGTGATACCATTCTTGTTCACTTAAGAGAAAGGGAACAATATATTATAGAGAGAGGGCTTTATATATATATATATATAAAGCAGGGTACTACGATTTTCTGGCTAAAACAATGGAAAAGAATTTCCAGCCCAAACTAGTAGTGGCAAAATGTATTTCTTTTGGATTTTCCATTTTTTGTTCCTTTAAAATTGGCAATATTAAGGCCATGTCCTACAAGTTAACTGTTCCCTTACTTAACTATTCATCCCCTGTTAACCATAGGAAAGGAATCTTCAGTGCTGTCATGTCCAAATTTAATTTTATTTATTGAGATAAAGACAAGTCTACTTGTCTCACAGAAGTGACTCTGGGCAGTGTACAAAAGTAAAAACCTACCAATCCTCTTATTGGTTACAGTACATGTAACTAGGAGGAATTAGTTTAGGCATAAATAGCCCTATAGTATTACACAAATGCAATGCCCTCCATAGTTATTAGGGATAATGGGATTAGAACAGTGGTGGGATTCAGCTGGTTCACACTGGTTTGGCAGAACCGTTAGCTAAATTTTGCTGCATTTGGAGAACTGGCTGGCTTCCAGAAGTCCAATCTAGGCCTTGGAGGCCTGGAGGAGGCCTCCCAGGCCTAGAATGGCCCACCGGAAGTATGTGGATGCCACTTCCGGAAGTCTGTTATAAGCCTCGGTGGCCCAGGCCTGCATTGAATAAGTTGCATATCAACATGCTGAGGTTGAGAAACATTTGTCAGACCCAATTCTTTTATTGTCAGCTCATTTATAACAGCTAACATTTATAGGTGAGGCTACTGGAAATCCATCAGGGGCAATGTTGTAACATGTCACCCTCTAGCAAATAATTTTCTTTATACCCTTAAATGAGCAGTTCTAACTATAGTTTGGATGCTTTAATTAAAGCAATGCCTCTAATTGTTAAATAATTTTTTACACAGAGCATTTCCCCCTAAGCTAGTAATCATCATTTTTGATACAAAAATATGAACAGGTGTCCGCTTTATTTTGAAAAAGGGAAAGTCAGATTCCATCTAAAGCAAACACGGTACTTCAAATTAACCTCTCCCCACAAGCAGTTTGAAAGTCTTGTCAAGATTGCTTCTAAAAATTGCACTCTTTAAAAATGCAGAGCATTTGCCAAAGGCTATTCCTTTAGTAGAGATGGTCTTTTTCTTAATATGAAACAGCTTTATAAGGCCAGGGTTTAAATGTTGGAGAAAAAAAACCTTCTTTCCTTTAATGCTCTCCATAATTCCAACCCTTTCTCTAAAAACCATGTGGTTATATGAATTGCTGAGCTTCTGCCAGATGGCTGGCAAACCAATATTTTGATTGCTGTCACAGCTTTCTAAAACCTAGTCATAAAATCTGTATTTCATATATCTGCAAATATCAATAGTAAATGAAAATTTGTGCAAGTCTAGTAGAGTTTGCCAGAGCAAATGACTAGGAAGCAGTTCAATAGACAGACATTTTGTAAGTTTAGGTAGGTCTTCAAGACCATAATTAATATGTGACATTATTACTACTAGCATAACAGTTTAGGAGTAAATGCTATGTTGCACAATGGCATACATTTAACAAAGTTCAAAGAGTTCCTTCTCCTGTGGAAATTATGCTTTGCATCAGAGAAGAGGTAGGCTAGAATTTTCTTCCACTGTTCTGAAATAGAAACACTGGAGGGAAAATTAAGAAGAAAAAGATGTAGAAAACAGATCCCTTCCTATTTCCTGTCCTGTTTCTGATGAAAAGTATCCCTTCGTACAGTCCCATAGCTATTTTCCTATGGGGGAGTTAATTGACTGCCATATTGACCTCTGCATACAAGAAAGATAAGCTGGGAATCAGTGTCCCAAAGGCAGGAGTCACTACTGAGAAAGTGTACTGCCTAGATCCCAATAGGTGGCAACATCTGGGGGATGGGATATGGAACATAATCACTCTGTCAGAGGTAGTGGAGTAGGCGGATATACTGTACTTTAGGAGAGGTACTCCCACAAGTATCCTGGCCCTATGACAGGTCTTTAAAAGCATCTTAAATTGCATCCAAAAAGAAACTAGAAGCCAGTACAATTCCCACACAGTCATCTAGCATGGCGAATAATGAAGAGCCCAAAACTGCACATGCAGCTGTCTTCTGGATCAGCTATAATCCTGGATGATTTTCAAGGGCAGCCCCATATAGATTGCATTATAGTAATCCAACTGTGAAGTGGCCAGGATGTGAGTGATGGTGAGCAAGGCTTCCCGATCCAGACATGGATCAATTAGTATACTAGGGAAATCTATGCAAACATCCTCCTGGTCATGGTTGCCATCTGCAGCAGCTATGAGTCTAAGAGAATCCCCAAATGGCCTACCAGCTCCATCTGGGATAGTGCAACCATGGCAAAAGTAAAGGTAATATTCCACTGAAACCAGGGGGATCAAAACCCCAAAGCCATTCTATGGACTATATTGAAGTTAAAGTTTCCCCATCCAAATTCTTATAGCCTCCATTCACTGGCCAGTCCCAGACAGCGTCGCTTGATTGGGTAGGAGTCAGAGCTACACCAGCATACCAGTGATACCACACCCTAGGCCAGCAGATGATCTCTCCCACCGGTCTCATGTAGATGTTAAAGACGATGGGCAAAAGGCCTGAGCCCTCAGGAACCCCATATTGCAGGGGCCTAGTGTTTGACTTCTTGCCCTCCAGCAACACTGACTGGAAACTGCCACAAGAGGAAGGAGAACCACTGTAAAACTCTGCCTCCCCCAAACCTTGGAGCTGTGTGATACTACACTTAGTGGTTTTGAAAACTGCTGTGAGATCTGGAAGGATCAATATATGTGTTGAAGAAATGGCTAATGGGAACCCATTCTCTCTCTCTCTCTCTCTCTCTCTCTCTCTCTCTCTCTCTTTTTTTACAAATTTTATTGATAATACAATTAAAAACAAACAAACAAACATTGGATTTGACGTGACATTCCAGTATATACATTCTTATCAGATTATTCCACTTTTTAGAATCAATTCTTCATCTCTACATATACATCTAAGTTTTATATACAATACTTGTTCTAAAATAGCATATATTTCTATCTTAACATTCATCTTTAATCCCGAATGTCCTCTTCAAATTCCTCCAGCGGTAAAATTTATCCCAGGTTTCATAATAAACTGATCCACACTTATCTTTTAATATCATTGTGAGCCTGTCCATTTCCGCACATGCTAATATTTTATGTATTAACTCTTTCTCTGTGGGAATTTCCTTGCTCTTCCATTTTTGCGCTAAAGCAAGCCTAGCTGCAGTCAGGATGTGTAGCAGCAGGTAGATTGTTCCCTTGTCATATTTTTCTGTCGTTATTCCCAACAAGAAGAGTTTAGGTTTTCGGAACTAATTAAAGATTGTATGATTAGATGGGCGCAGAACTTTGGTGAGCCAGTTCCATTGGACACCTGGGAAACCATCTGGGTGAGAAATGTCAAATTTACACAAGCACAGAACTTGGGAGAATTTTTATAAAATGTTTTATAGATGGCACCTTGATCCACAAAAAATGTCTCTTATGTACCCTGACTTATAACCTAAATGGTGGAGATGTGGTTGTATGGACGCTACTTATTATCATATTTGGTGGTCGTGCAGAGAGATAAAAGCATTTTGGATTAAGATATGGTGGAATATCCAGAGAATTTTTAGAAGGAGGGTAAAATTTACTCCGCAATTATTTTTGTTGGGTATAGTTACTGATTGTGATACAAAGGAGGTTATATTGATGTTAAATTTGATTACAGCCGCGAGGCTGTTAGTAGGACAATATTGGAAGAAGGAATCTTTGCCTACATTGCAGGAAGTGTCTTATTTGGCGGAAATGGCAAAGATTTAAAGTGTCTTATTTGGCGGAAATGGCAAAGATTTCGGCTTTTTTAAAGGAACAAACGCAAGAGAAATTTCTTGCTGTTTGGGATAAGTGGATAAAATTTATACAATTTAAACTGGATATAAAAAAATATTATCTAGTCTTTTCATAATCTTTATTTTTATATATATACATATATATCTTAATGCTATATTTCTTTTTTTTATATATATATAAACATAATTTCTTAATTGTTTTTTAATTAAGCCTATATTCTGCTCTGGGAAGCTCAGGGGGGGGAAGGGGGGGCTGTTTGGGTGGGGGTTGGGGAAGGGGGGTTTTTGTTGTGTAATGTTTAGTTTTTTCTTTGTATATGTTGTTTTTTGTTTTTGTATTGTTTTGTTTTTTTTTGTAAAACTTATAAAACTTTTTAATAAAAAAAAAGAGAAGAGTTTAGGTTTTAACTCTAAGTCCAGTGTTAATATATCAATGGAAACCCATTCTCACTGAAGCAAGGGGGCTGGGTACATTTGCTCTTAAGAATCTGCTCTGGCTCAACTGTGACATCAGTTGAACAATAAATCCGTAAACTATCTAGATATATTCTTTATTTCTTGCTGCAGGCTTTATACAGTTTTGATTACATTGGCCTTTATCTCCTTCCAAACTTGGCATGTTGACACCTACCTGAGCTTGCTATTTTTAAATAAACATTTTTTCTCATTCCTTTAAAAACACTTGTATACTAGTAATATATCTGAATCGGATGTCACATTTCTTAGTATACAAAGAGTTTTTCAGCTTTGCCTTTTAAAGCTTTAGCTGAATGAGGTTAGATGGATTCAGGATGGACTTTGGCAAGTAGCTATATTTACTAAATATATCTATATTCAGTTTTGATGTTTCTTTTGTGGAGGTCTTGCAACATATTTTGGCATATACAAAATGCAGATATAGCTGTTATGGGGATCACAGCTTGCAGCTTAATATATTTTAATTATGTTAATTTTACAGCAGGGGGTCTCCACAGAGAATAAGCTTATGTAACCAGATGTTCTCTGTCAATAATATTATTTTACATTATGCCAATTTCTTCTAGTAATGGTAATCATTTCTTCCACAAAATACCTTGGGGATTTACATGAGTTGGTGTAAACTTTTTTTTTTAAAAAAAAAAACATGGTACATACTGAAAATGACATAGAAATACATTTTTAGTGAAGTGAACACCATATGTTTTAGTAAAGATGTTTGGGGGACACATCTACTTTTAAGAAAAAAGGCATCTGAGCAAAATAAAATTGTGACAATATAGTCACAATTGACAGAATCTATTTATTTAAACATGCAAAGTTGCTGGGAGTCAGGCAGCAAATAAATTTAGCAAATTATTATGTATTAACACAATTAACACTATTCCCATCATATTTAGAAGAGCCACATCACACTAATATGGATTAAGAAAACAATTGCTTGCATTGTTCTTAATTTCTAAATGTTTTTTTCTTTCACAAACTAAATTGTAGCCAAGCTGCAAAAGGATAACTCTCTTTTGAGTCCTCAGGATTTCTTGGGGGCAGGTAATATCAGAGGGTGGGGGAACTACAGAAAAGCCTTGTTTTTGGTGGATCCTTCCTTAAACTGTTAAGAAAGAGAGCTCTGAGCAGGTCCACATAGGTGGATCAGACAGGATGAATAGATTTTCTCTGGAATAAATATCTTACCAATGTATTTTGTTAGTGTTGTACTTGAATCCAAGTTGCCTTGAGGAACACAAATAGAGCAACAAATATTGACATGACAAATAGAAATACTTAAGATTTACCTAATATTTCTTTTTCATTCATACACTTTGAGGATTTGGAATTTGAGATTGTATCAACACGTTCTCTATATCCGGGAAGTCTGGATAATCAATCTCTGACTTTAGAAGGACTTTAGACAGTGAGTTAGGAAAAGCATAGGCTGGAGAACCTGAAAGTGTCTACCAGGCAGATAGATAATAACAAGAGGGTGTGTGCTAATACCGGGGCAAGATAATATATGTAGATGAGGATTGAACTGAGGAATCTTTAATGCTTTCTTGGTTGGTTGTTTGCAGGTGTTTTATTACTTGACTAGTGCACTTAAAATGTTCCTTGTCAGGTAACAAAATGTCTGCAAACAAACAACCAAGCTCAGAGATCAACAAGGATTCCAGAGTGTGCTAATAGTCTGACTTTTTGCTCATGTTAAAAAGAAATATTGGTATATGAATTGTTAAAAATGATTGGCAAAATCGCCAATCATCTAGCCAAAATAGATGAGGAATTTACATCTTGAAATGCTTGTTCAGCTGTGAGTTATTTTTTAACTACTGTCCATGTATCTGGTAGTTTATTTAAACGATAAATTAGTGCATGACTTAAGTAGTGATTGGGATTTTAAGTAGTGATTTGTTTTTCATCTATTGTTTATAGCAAGAGAAGAAAAGATAAGATTAGTCTGAAACTCTATATGAATAGTCTCTGCCAAGAGTCCCCAACCCCTGGTCTGTGGACTGGCACCAGTCTGCAGCATGCCAGCAAGCAGGCCACACAAACAAGCAAAGCTCCATCCACGGGAAGCAGGCATTATTCAAAACCACACCCCCTCTGGTCAGCGGAAAAACCTTTCTCCATGGCACCGGTCCCTGGTGCCCAAAAGGTTGGGGACTTCTGGTCTATGAGACTTATAAGCTTGTACAGTAATGTTAATCAGAATAGTTTTGCTTGCTAAACTCTACATGTTCTTATTTGCTTTGCTTGCTTTTGATGACATACTTTCCTTAGTGGAAAAAATCTATGAGCAGCTAGAAATTACAGAAAGTTTCCTGCCCATATGCTAAGTGTGGTGCTTCCCTTCTGCATTTTAGTGGGAGAACAAGCTCACTCTCCTCTCTTCTTCAAGGAGAATGATGAGATGTACTGAAGAGTCTAGATCAGGGGGGTCAAACTGCCGGCCCGTGGGCCAGATGTGTCATGATGAAAGTGCACCTACCCCATTGCTAGCAATGGGGAAAAAGTTCTGATACATCACATGATGTCACATGACGTCACGGGTTTGACATGTCTGATTTAGACAAATGCAACCACTGAATTGCTCAATATGTTAAAATAATGTAATCTGGGCCTTTAAGCCACCCTGCATTTTAAGTTTGATCTACAGTCGAATCTCAGTAACTCTGATACATAATAATGTCCTTTTTCAACTACAGAAAAAGTGAGAAACTGAATAGCTAACTCTGGCAAGCCATATTGTCTGGGGGCAGCCCTCACAATTGTCATTAAGTTCCTTTGTTCTTTTATGGCTTTTAATATCATTGTGACTGTCATGGTTCTGACTAATGAAACACTTGTAAATGGCATAAACTATGCTGGCATTTGAAGATAAGAGAGCCACACAATAGGGTTTTGAAATCCTGGTTCTTCCAAGCCGGGAATAAATAAGCAAACATGGCGACTGCTTTGGGAAGAAGGTTACAGTTTATTGCAGAAAGATGGTTCTTCAGGAAAGTGCAGAGGAGAAAGGGCTGAGCACATGGTGTAGTAGGCTTTTATACCCCCTCTAGCCTTTTGTTTGGAATAGTTTCCTGTTCCTGTGGCATGAACCTTCAGGCTGTTTCTGAGTGTTTGTCTAGGCCTTGATATCTGTGGTTTAATTCTATTATCATATCCTGCTTCCCAGGTGATGGGGCTAATGACTCCTAGAGTTTGGGTGGGGTATGCAGATCTTCTCTTTTGTCTTCTTGATTGCTCTGGCTCCAACTTTCTGATGGTTTTACATCTGCATTTGTATGGGGCTAAAGTCTTGCTTGGGGCAGAGAGATAGATTTGGGGCCAGGTTTGGTTTTAAAAAGTCTTTTTGAGGAAAAATATATTTTTCTGCCCTTTATAATATTTCTTTCTCTGGGCTAACTTCCCTCAACATCAATGAAAATGCAAGGGAAAAGTTGATTGGACAGGATAAAAGCAACATCTCCTTTGCACAGTAAATCAGCTACATGTGGTCAAATATGTTGCATCCATGTCCATTTTAAATGAGGTCTGACGTCAGAAGGGGTGTAACGTTTAAGATGTTAATGAGGAAAAGGTTGTTTGGAGTTCACAAAGAGACAAAATCAGATGCCAATTAGCACTAACAAACTTTTTCTTATCAGGATATTTTTGCCAGCCATCCCTTCTATAATTTATCTTTTCAGTTTAGGAATGTTAGAAGCTATTAATCAATCCATACAGCAATAGGATAAAAAGTTTTCTTACATTCCAGTCTGTAATGGTTTGATAAAGCCTTATTGCTTTAAAAGGGAGAGAAATAAGTTAAATTAAAATACAAAGTAACCATGTTAGTTAACAAGTTACAAAATCCATGTCATGTGCCCTTCTGCTTGGCATCAGGAAGAGCACTCGGCCGCTAACTGCTCAGCTCCATTCAGTTGCCCTAACTCCACCCTGATAAAAGGGATTACAGGATCATAAAAAAAGAAGAAAAGAAGGGGCTTTTTTCATATGCAGCAGGACATACGTATGCAGCTTATACCTTTATAAGAGATTTTCCAGATTTCACATGGGCTTCCTTTCCTGCCACTAAATGAATGACAAACTTCTACATCCTACAGAATGCAGAGAAAAAAAAATAAAGCCAAACTCTTACCTTCACTGATTGTTAAAATAACTGTGACATGCAACATTTACTGCTGTGATTAACAGCTGCGACAACTGCTATTTGGCTGAATTGCTAATATGGGCAATAAGGAAGCAAACAATTGTTATAACTGTCAATTTTTGCTATTATATCAGCAGGTGATAGAACTGGAGCCATTTACAAAAAAATCACTTTTCTCAAAAAAGAAAAAAAAAGCAATTTCAAATGCAAACTAAGATCACCATGATTAATCATTGCTCAGGGTCATTGAAAGTGAGTTTTTATAAAAACAATTGCACTAGAAATTGGGGCTCTAAGCTTAGCCTCAGCAAATGCATTGCAACCAGAGATATCACAACTTTTGGATGATTCCTGTGTTATCAAGTGATATCAGGTGAGACCAGAGCAGAGATTTGATGGAGGCCTCTTACCTTGAAGCCGAGATCTTCCTTGGCCTCTTCATGTAAAGTTTCTTTCCTGGGTGGGGTGGCTAATTTTGCACCCCTCTCTTTTAGCCTGGGTTTGCGAATGATGCACTTGACATTAGCAAGACATTCCCATCCCCTTCTGAAAACTTATCATAGGCTTGTTATTAAGTATTAAGTACCAGGATTGTTATAATCAACTGAATAATTAAGCATGTTTGTAATCCTCTCTTGAGGCTTGATTACTTAGGGCTGCCTGTGTATGTTTTAATTCTAGGAGATAAATAATTAAAATCCAAAAAACAAACACCCCACTAATCCTACCTCTAATGTCCTTTGTTGGCTCAGAACAAAAGATGCAGTTATATCCAGAGCAGCCAAGAAGACATCTTTCATGTGAGTAGAAGACTGAGGTTGTTCCAGGTTTTCACACATACCATGTTTCCTCAAAAGTAAGGCCTACTCCAAAAATAAGCCCTAGCTTGATTTTGGGGGATGGGCGTAATATAAGCCCTACCGCAAAATAAGCCCTAGTTTTGAGGTGAGGCGCATGCCTAAAAATCAAGTTAGGGTGGGGGTGGGGGGGTTGGAGTTTATCATTGCAGCCAGGCCTTCCATGGATTGACACTTGCCTCATCAGTCCACTTCTTCTATGGCCGAAGTAGCAGCTTCATTCTGCAGCTGAGAATGGAGCTCCGGCCTGCATTTCCCACTCAGATGCCTTTCTGGAAGGCCTTTGCAGCCGAGAGCTGAGCTATGGATTCAACCTGTAGCTCGGTTCTCAGCTGTAAAAGCCTTCCGGAAAGGCCTCTGATTGCGAAATGCAGGCCTGAGCTCCATTCTCAGCTGCAGAATGAAGCTGCTACTTCGGCCACAGAAGAAGTGGGCTGGCTGGGCAGAAGTGAGTGGAAAAGACACCCCCTGAAAATAAGACCTGTTGCCTCTTTTGGAGACAACTAACTAACTAACTAACTAACTAACTAACTAACTAACCAAACAAACAAACAAACAAACAAACAAACAAGACCAGATCTTATTTTTGGAGAAACATGGTATTAATCTAAAAGTGATGAGACTTTTACTAAGAGAGGATTCCCAGTCACATAAGTACAATGTTGCAGCCAAGTTTTGAAATAGGTTTTCAGCAACTACATAGCTTTCTATCTCAGGGGTGTCCCCTTTGCCTTATAGCTGTTTTTTTCTCTATTATGTTCCTTTGGAGAAGTACTTCTTAATTTCTGCCCTTCCATAACAGCTCTGAGAGAACTCCTTTTATGCTGAGGAGAAGGGGACACATACAAAGAATGGCACTACTTTTTTCTTCAGGGTTTCAACAAAAGATGTTTTGTCCATGATCTCTGTGTCAGAGAGCAGCCAATTGATCAACATTAATGGGGCCTCAGCGCTTGCCCAATTCAAAATACGGCTCCCATGATAAAAAAAAGTTGCTGACTAAGATTAATCAATGAACTTTAGGTCACTTTGAAACAATATCTGATGACCTGGCTCTGGGTTAGGATTCACACCAATTGTGTTTTCCCAAGAGATCCTATTTGCATTTGATGTGACAGTCTCTCTGCCTGGACCCAAATGGCTAACTAATGTTCTGGTTGGGTTGACATCCTGGCATTTTGTTCTCAGCTTTCTCCATGGAGAGAGAAGTTACAGAAGCCATTGGAACTACATAGGACCTGAATAGCTTTTCAGACTGCGCTGTTGGTTTCCAGATGAGCATTTTTGTGCCGATTACAACAACAAAAGCAGCGGACATGTAAGCAGCTTTGGCCCAAGATCATTAGTGATTTTGTGTAATAATTGACAATTGTGGGTGTAGGCAGTACAGCAAATCTTAAGGGGGAAAAAATTGAAGCCGCAAAGAAAAGAACAGCACCATAGATCCTTCAATATGATTTCAAGGCAGAATATGACTATGTTATTATGGGCATTCTTTTTCACTTTAATTCCCTGGGTATTCACATACTTTGTCAAATGCACACCATGCGCTAAATAAAGCTCCCTCGCTCTCTTCAGGAAAAAGAATCAAATCAAAAGATTTGCAGCACAGTCAATTTGCAATTGCTAACCATTTCTGGGTTTTGATGAAATATAAAGATATAGAAGTCATTGTACCTACTGTTTTGTCTTCTAAAGCAGTTTTTGAGTAAATATGTATTGTGCAAAGACAGGGAAAATAGCTTATGAAAAAACATAAGGCTGCATAAAAACTCCAATGGCTAAAGCCAAAGCTATTTAACTAGGTTGGGAGTGACACATTAAGTGTAAGAATTATGCTAAGCAGGGTGTCTACAAAGTATGCCTCAAAAGTCAAAAGGCTACAACATCCATAAAAAACAGGCAGGACTTCACTTGCCCATTGTAGCCTCCTAACTAGACCTTGAGAAACCTGTCCTGTTGTATGGTTGCTATCATAGAAATAAAGCCAACTCCCTAATAAAGTTAGTGTACTTCTGCAGTGTACATTCAAATGTACTTGGAACAAAAGTACAAATACATCAGTGCCCCGGAATGCTACTAAATGGAAACAACCAAATCTCAAATATATGTAATAATTTCAAATACATATTTTGGAAGCTCAGTCAAGGTTGGATAAAATTAAATGAATCTGGAATCTGTTTGATCTTATATGCTTATATAAAAACTAAATATATTCCTCAAGGGATTTCAGAACTTTACAGTATTCTCTCTCTCTCTCTCTCTCTCTCTCTCTAAATGGAGGTTGTAAAAAAAGCTTTGATACTATGTAATGTTAAATAATATTAAAAAATATTTAATAATATTGCAAGCTGTAATTTGATGTCCTGCCTTAATATTATTATGCATACTGCATAACACAGCAGAGTGTAATATAAAATAATATTTTCTATCTCAGGCAGAAATGTACTTCCCCTACGTTCTTGGAGAATCACAGTGTCTTTAAAGCCAGGAAAATATTCCAGTGATTGTGATATCAATCACCATCAATTCCCAGTGTAAACTAAGGTGCACATGTTTTTAAAGAGCCACAACAAGACTGTGAGAATGGCCACAGTTCACTGATTTAGCACTCAGTTTGCATGCAGAAACTCCCATCCACATACAACCCTCCATCATTTGTCAGAGGAAAACTGTCTGGGATTCTGAGCACATAGATAGCGAGCTAGAAGTTATGGGATTCTCTCAAGTCAATTGGCTCATGTAGTTAAGGAGGTCATACCGAGAAGCAACAAAAGGATAAAAGAAAAAAATAACTCTTATATGCTGCAACACAAAACATTAATCTATGTTTTCCCTCTTTTGGAATTTGGATCAAAGGTTGATATGCACACTTCCCCCACATTTTACAAACATGGAGTTCTTGAAAAGGTGGTAGCTATATTGTCATAAACAATTTAATTTTATTAATTGTGATACAGTCTAGAATATTTATCCACATAAAATGTAATTGTCATTTTTTAAAAAAGAAATAATGTTATATTCTTAACATCTGCTTTTACATTGTAATATTGACCTTGCTTTGTTCATCACTGAAAAGTTATTTTTCCTTGTAATTTTCTGGTGGTGTGATTGCCAGATTGTTGCTAGTATTAATAATAGCAATAGTATTAATCTGTTCAGCAAGGATAGAACAAGATCAGTTCCTCATACAGGTAAGGTTTCATTGTTAGGTACAGATCTTAAATATTCCTTAAAAGTTTATATTTAATTTACTATTAAAACACAGATAAGTCCTCCAATGTCTGTCCTTTTAGAAATTTGTGGCCAATTTCTGTTAAGCACTTCTAGTTCGGTATTAAAAAGACCCACTAACTCAAGGGTGACCATTGGCAGGTAGGTAAAGAAAGTCAAAATGATTAACAGAGTGGTCTATGTGATTAAAATGATTAACACACAATTAACACAGAAGCCCCACCTCTAACATAAATAAAAGAACAGAGCTTTGATAATGCAGTTGCTGCTGTCATCTTGATTTTTTGCCCCCCCCCCCCCGGATGGATTTACATTACTCTTTTAAAGCTAGTCTAATATAAAAAGGAAGCAACTTGTGGGGCTTCTTATATACAAGGGCAATTCGAAAATAAACCTCCATTTGGTTATCAATGACAGATACTCACAGATACAGAACTTGTATTATACACATTAGAAAACTACAACATTACATTACTTTTTGACATAATCACCATTCAAATTGAGGTACTTGTCAAAATGTCTTACAAGGTTTGAAATACCTTCTGTAAAAAAATCTCCCGCCTGGAATGAAGCCACCCTGTAACAGCATCATGAAGTACATTATCATCATTGAAGTGGTGCGACGCAAGGCACTGTTTCATTTAAAAACTTGTTCATTTTCAATTGATCTAGCGGACAGGTCAACTGCAACACAACCTTCTCCTTCCTGCCTACTGAACTACTGCGCACAGTGCCATAGGACAGGCATCACTATCCCCAGCTATTTCTTGCACAAACTGAGGTTTATTTCTGAATTGCCCTCGTATATGTTCATTGTTGTTGTTAGTTGCAAAGTCATGTCCAACCCATCGTGACCCCATGGACAACATTCCTCTAGGTCTTCCTGTCCTCTGCCATCTTCTGGAGTCCATTTAAGCTCATACCTACTGCTTTTGTGACTCCATCCAGCCACCTCATTCTCTGTCGTCCCCTTCTTCTATTGTCCTCAATCTTTCCCAGCATTAGGCTCTTCTCCAGTGAGCCCTTCCTTCTCATTAGGTGGCCAAAGTACTTGAGTTTCAACTTCAGGATCTGTCCTAAAGAGCAGTCAGGGTTGATCTCCTCTAGGACTGACCGGTTTGATCGCCTTGCAATCTAGGGGACTTGCAGGAGTCATTACTTGATTTCAACTTCTGCAAACATTTTGCAGCAATCTCCAATAAAGAAGTTACAGTAAAACTCAACTGTCGCAATCTTCATTATTACTCATTATCAATTCTATTGGAATACTCTTCTTTAATTTCCACATATTTATTAATAAGATTGACTTCTGAAGGCCCAATAGTGTTTGTTAAATATGATACATGCAATTTGCACAGGTGTTTTAAAAATGAAAATACATACATAAAGGGGCTTGAATAACATAAATATTGCAGGAAACAAAGGAGAGTTTAAACTTTCTCATGTTCCTGAAGTCCTGATCAAAATCATCCCCATGAAGCATCCATTTGCAATTTATGCCACTGATATTCTCTGAATTGTCCTTCCTTTCACATTTTTTTACTGTGTTACTACAATAATCATGTGTGTGAGGGAATGATGAGTTTGATATTGCCTTTGTGGGATTTGCTTCATTGAGTCATAGAAATATTATTTGTGTACTCTTTTATGATTGCTTGATTGCCTTTCGTTTCCCTAACCTACACTTCTCATCTGCTGTTCAGTTTATTGTTTTTCACTGAGATATTTGTTCATTCATAAATATAAATATTTTTGCTACAGATTTTCCTATTAAATACCACAAGACTAGAGAATACTTGCCTGGCTAAATAAAAAAATAACAACAGTTATTTGATTTAAACTACACAAAATGTTTAAAGGGCTAATTATGCTAGTCTGAGGTTAATTTTGTCTGACTTGGTTATTTTAGCTTCAGTCCTTTTCCAAAGTTGCCTTTTTTTCTTGATCAGATAGAGATTAAGCCCTAGAGATAATTTTCATTTCATCCCTATATATGTGAATGGGACATACATACATACATACATACATATATACATACATACATCAGTGGTGGGATTCAGCCAGTTTGCACCACTTCGGCAGAACTGGTAGCTAATTTTTTGTTACCCAGGCCCAGAATGGACTTCTGGAAGCAGCATGCACACAGACAACCAGTTGTTCACTTATTTGAATCCCACCACTGACACACACACACACACACACACACACACACACACACACACACACACTTCTTAAAACCACTGTTAAAGCAGTATCTTCTACTGGGGAAATTGATGAGAGATATAATATTTAACTACAACAACTATAGTGCAGATAAGGCTTCATTGTTTCTTTTACAGAAAATCTCAGATCTTTCCAAAGATAAACTGAAGATACCGATTAGTTAGAGAACATATACATATTCCAGAAAACAGGGACTTTTCTTGATAATATCAACACTGATTGTTCCTACTTATCTTTTTGGTGAGTAATGTAATGGCACACAACAAAATAACATGGCCAACTGTTTTAGTGCAGCCCAGATACCTAGAATTCTGTTTTGTCTCCCATTCCAACTTCATTTTCTGCGCATGTGGCTAATCTCGACCAACATCTGAATGTTCGATTGCATGACAGATGCAGAGAATTAACAGTTTAATGTCTGCACTCTTCTAATTTCTTGCTTCTCAGGCTACCAGTGTATTCCCAGGTGTCTCATTCACTTTACAAGCAGATGTGAAGGCTCATAAACTCAATTACTGCCCTAAGGAATGAGATATTTGAAGAACTTTCTGTTGCTACAGTAACACATCCACTGCTGTTTCATGTTTTCTGTAAGTTTAGGTGTTTTGTTTTTTCATTTGTAAAGATACAGATGCAGGGGAGAGAAAGAGATAACAAAGTAGAAATGAATTACTACACACAGTGTGTCCACAGCAGTCACAATGATGCTGAAGTGACATGGCATTTGCCTGACTAGAACACAGTATATCATCATCATTTGCCTCACTCACCCATTGCAGATACCCATATCGCCCCCAGGCTCTTTCTAATTGGAATGAATGCAGTAAATGCAGGGTCTAGTTTCATTGTGCTGTGCAATGACTCAACTATATGTCTATTCACTAAACTTCAGAATTGTTCTACTAGATGTAGACATATTTATTTGTACTTCTATTTTTTATGTATTGGGAGGATTCTGTACCTCCCGTACCAAATCAAGTTGGACGTTGGTTGGAGAGCCAGGCTAAACTATTCCTATTTGGCCATCCTACCATTGGCTAGGCTAGGGAATCTAGTAGAAAATAGGATGATGTTGGCTAGAGCCAACTTTTATAAGGTTATAGTAACAGAATCTTGCAAGTCGGAATGTGCTTCTCCCCTCTCTTCCTTTACCTTTGTGAGAATCAGGACTATCTTGCTTGGATTACAGCTCTACAGCAGACTCATTTTCCTTATTGGACTGGTCTTGTGGTGGCTCTTCCTCTTGTTCCTCAAGGTTACTTCTTACTGGTATTAAACAAAGCAAGCAGCTCAGATGCTTTTCCCCAACCACAGAAACATTTAGAGATAAAGAATGATGATTAAAACTCTAGGAAACAATGCAAAGCCTCTTAGAGAAACATCTAGCAAAGTAAACATGAGCAGAAACTCGTCCAAGGAGTTCAGTAAATACTGCTTAACAACTCTACAAATGATTCTTTCTGTAGAGCCATCATTATCTCACAGTAGTGTCACCCTCTCTACTTTGCTTCATCCAATTACGTGTGTATTTTAATTTGGATAAACTCTACAGGCTGAATTCTTCCTTGTTCATTTTAAGTCTTTGGTTTGGCTCGTCTGGTACCACAAATAGTTAATATCTCAATGAAAGATGTGTCTGAACCCTGATACTTAATAGCTGTTGGGAGAAATTTCTCCTACAAAATCAGAAGGAACAGGTAGAGGTAAATTACAACAGAGACTGCTAGTAGCAGTTCAAGAGTTTTCGTATAGGGATGACATGTTCGGTGAAGAAAGCCAGACATTGACAAGAAGCGGAAAGCCAGGATCAACTCTGTAAAAGATATCAGCAGGAATATCTATTTTCATTTTACCTTACATTCTTCAACTTTGTAAATGCCAAAAACACCAATGGGAGATCAGTATTCTTACTGCAGGTTCTCAGAAATCTTTCTATTGTCTGAATAAATCAAAAGACACAAACCATGGAAGTTTGAAACATTACCTAGATAGCTAAAATTATACTAGTTATTTGGTACTAATTGGCATTAACTCTTGAAACTTAAAATGCTTTTATTAGACATAACTTTCTCAGGTATTAAAATCTGCCAGAATTATTGTTTGGTAATAGCCATCTTGTATTTTGTTGCATAGAAAAATAATCCTCAGTTATTTGAGAGAGTCTAAATGTATTTGTTTTTTTCTAATATACCAAAGAATGCCAGGTGTTGATTTCTGGAAATCCATAAAAGAAGCTTATATTTTTTTCATATACTACCAATGGCATGAAAGTTTAGAGGAGCTGTCTGAAGAAGAGCAGAATGGTGAAGAATAATATTTCATAAAGTCAACCTTAACCCTACCTCTTCAAAACTCTGCAGTTTCTTTTTCACCAAGATCTCAGCATTCTGAAAGTCTTTTCTCTGAAGTTGTGCAGGAGTTAAGTTAGATGATAACTTATCAACAAAATTTGAAATTGTTCCTGCCCTCAAGGTTGAATTTTATGTCCACAGCAAAGGCAAGAACTAAGGGAAACAAAATGAATATAAAGTTCATTTTTCTTATAAAGCTCATGGCCAGCAGGCATAAGAAACAATCATTTTGAGAAAGGAGATGATATAAAAAACAAATGGCAGATAAACCATGGAAGGCTTAAAGAGAAAGAAAGGGTTTGCTGCCATGGAGACAAGTTTGTCTTCTTCACACTTGCTCCATACTGCAGTTACCAATAAGCATGTGGTGGTGGTGCCAGACATAAAAAAATCTGCATAAAAATAAATAGTTTAAAACAAAGCATATTAATACCAGTTTTAATATTTGTGCAATGGATAATGTAAGTATTTGCTACTTCTTTTGATAAAGTTATGCCTTTTCAGAACAGCTATCAATCTTAAAATGAGACTTTTTTTTCTTGCATCTATGTGTGGGCAGGACCATATTGAAAGCTTCTCATATTGCTGTGTTTGGAACTGCCTTTCATTCTTTTCTAATTTATTTCAGGTTATAAAAAATACAATATGATCGGTACAATGTGCAAGAATTTTTGAGGAAAGCATAAAGAGAAGCAGCCAAATGGATTTTTTTTTCAAATAAAAAAAGGGAAAGAACCACACAAAAAAAAAAAAATAGAATTTTTCATCAATGTTTGCGTGTAAGATTTTATGGGTTTGATGAGCTTTTAAATTTGGAACTGGAGGCCATAACAATAATTGTTAATACTTACATTATAATGCATTCTACTATTTTACAATTGTTTAGCTTTCTTTCCCCCTTACAGATTATCCTCGTTTACCAACTACAACTGGGACAGGCAACCCTGTCATTAAATGAGATTGTCATTAAGCAAGACATCATGTAACCATGACAGACTTACAACCTCATTTTTACTACAGTTGTTAAGTATATCATCCACACTAGTTAAGCGAGACATCATGTGACCATGGCTTGCAATTGTACTTCTGGCTTCTCCATTGACTCTGCTAGTTGGAAGTTGGCCCTGAAGCAGTCAGATGGTAATCATGTAACTGCAGGACACTGTGATGGCCATAAATGACCCTTGGTTGTGAAGTACCCAAATCTGGATCATCTGACTGTAGGGACACACTGCGAAAATCAGAAATGTGCGGAGCATTTGTAAAGGTACTTTTTCACTGCTGTTGTAATTCTGATCAGAAAACAGGGCAGTTGTTAAGTGAGGACTACCTGCATTGTTCTTCATATGCGTACCATACCTACGTCTGAAGGAAATAGGCACTTAGAAAGATCTAACTTGTCAGCAATGGTTATCTGTAGTACAAGCATAAAACATAAGAAAACCTCATGGTGTCATTATGTTCTCCATGTCACATCTAAGAGAATAATTAAGGGAAGATCTCTCGGATTAGCACTTGCAAATCACTCATCCACTAATTTTACCCATTATTCGTTATGCACAATTTCTTTGTTTTTGCAGTTTTGTGCGTTTCTGAACCATTTGTTGTTTTCTGATGCAAAACATGCCTCATCCAGGGAGAACAGCTGTCTCAGGTGTTCTGTTATCTTCATTAAGACTAGCAAAAATTGAATTATAAACTAAGAAGTTCATCAGTCAAAGTTTTTTGAAGGTTTTAAAAAATGTTTTTTACACATAAAGTATCCATAATGTTTTATCTGAAAAAGTTTAAAGGGAAAAAAAACCTGTGATTTTGAAATCTCATTCAAAATCAATTGAACAAATGAAATCAATTCAAAGCAAATTTATTCTCATGTCAATTCTTCTCCAACAAAATTAATCTCTGTTTTGAACTCTGTAAATTAGGAAAATCTATCTATCTATCTATCTATCTATCTATCTATCTATCTATCTATCTATCTATCTATCTATCTATCTATTATCAATCTCTATCATCTATCCACTTACCTACCTGAATCCTCTTAAAGCACAACTTAAGGTACTTGACATTAGAGTAATCAGCAAATATATCAAATAATAAGCGCATTCAACATAAATCTTAAGACTGTCATAAAAACTAGGATGTATTATACAGTGCCATCAAAGTAACCAGATTCATTCTAAATTCAGGTATATCTTATCTTGTCTCAGTCCCCAAAATGAACATTAAAACAATAATGTTTTTAAAAGCTTCCTTAATATTAAAAGTGAGGGTGCAGTTATAACATCTAGTGGGAGGATGTTCTACAGTAGGGAAATGCTCAGTCAGTCCCTTTTTCTTGCACATCACTTTATTACTATAAATAGGACTTGTTCAGTGAGGTTATTTTTTATTTTATATTATGCATGTTGTTACTAGACTAATAGTTTTCCTAATGTCAGAGCATGGGATCTAGGTTTTAGCAAATGGTCATTGCTCTATAGAATAGAAATTGCTGGTTCGTTTATGTTTTTATCAGTTTGTATATTTTTCTTAGGAATATTTAATTTTTTTTTCATGCTATGGGTATTCTGCATAACTACATTTAATGTATCCATTAAACAATCAATTCTGCATGAGAACGTTGTGCTTTGAGCAGAAGGTCAGGCTCTGTGACCTAAAGTACTCCTTTTTGACTTTTGGATTTTATGCCTCAGTAAATTAAATACTGTAGATATAGGGTGTTTGAAGACATGTAAAATAATGTTATGTTTTTTTCCTGGCAACAGCTTGTCAAAAGGTTCTTGATGTTACTCCATTTCTGCAGCAAAACAATGTTATAGCTTTTATGCCCTTTGAGCCATTCCAATGGATTCCATTGACAGTCTAAACAGTTGGTGGCCAGTTGCTGAAATGATGAGGGAAAATTTTCAGCCCAGATAGAAAAAGGCAGTGGCAACTAAAAATCTGATCCTTGAGATTCTCTCCAAGTGTTCTACTTAGCATGGGATATGATCAGGCCAAAACACTTATTAAATAGCATGTACCTAACTTTTTATTACCAGTGACTCCCCTATGGCATACCTAACTAGTCTTGAAGTACCTAAACACTGGAGGGCTGATGGCATAATGTCATGCCCTCCCCTCAGCTGTCCTTGAAGGCCCATAAAGGAAGAATCCCTACCCAGAGAGACAATGACAATGCCCCAATGACACAGAAATAACCAAGCATGTACTTCTCCAGTGTAAGGACCTGCTCCAGCTGTCCTCTCAGGAAAGTACAATTCTTGATGCCATGTGGTTGATCAAAAGAACTTTTACTGAGAAAAAGTTGCAGTAAAGTCAAGCGTAATTTAACATTTCTGTCCAAAGCACCAAACTATTCTTCCTCCTCCAAAGGCCTCCCCACAAGTCCACTGGTAGCCAATACAATGCCGCAAGTTTGTTTTGAGAATACTGAGGTACGAGATAGATAACGTTCATGCCCAGGGTGCAGCGACCTTGAATGCTGGCTGGAACTGGCTGGGAAGGAGTACATCCTGTCTCCACAGATGATCTCCCTCCTTAATTCCCATGCAGTTACAGGTTACAGCGAAGTGAAAGCATGTGAAGAGTGCTCCCTCGGAGTGTTCTCCTCCCCCTCCACCAGAATGGCAGGGTACCCAAAAAGGGGGCCTGATATCCAGTACCTGTATTACAGAGACATTCATATTAGCTTCTTCTTCTTCTTATTGCATAAATAACTAGGGCACACAGGACAACTCTATATCTCCCTGCTGCTTTCAGAAACTAAGCCTGCTACCAGATATAATGTTGCCAGGTTTTGGGCAGCAGTATTTAAAATTCATCAGATGATGATCTGTGCCACAAACTAGTCTTAATGAGCATGTAGTTCATCATTCTAGAGTGCTCTGTACTGTAATAAATTTAATTTGCTACACACTAGACCTATATGCTCCCCTATACACATCTAATGCTCCTATACCTCTCTTTAAATTCATTTATGTACCCCACTGTCATTATACTGGTCGTTGACTGTTATAAAGATTTAATTTGATGTAATGGAAAAGGAAGACGTTCTGCCAGACAAGGTTGAAATTGATTTGAACATGGATTTCAAAATGATGAACTACAGGAAAAATCTGGAAAAAGATAATATAGCAGATATACAAATGGTTGATGTCTTAATAATTAAAAGGGACATATAAATAACAAAGCAGAAGATTTATTTGGATTACTTCCTTATATTGGATTTACAGAAGAAACCTATTAAAATTTTGAAGGAATTTCTAATAAAAGATAAAAAAGGGGAAAAAAATAAGTTCTAGGACTTTATTTGAAAGTATTAAAGACCAAGATTAGAAATTAAGGGGAAGAAATGTAAAGTTAATTTATTTGATCAACATAAAAATATTTTTCTATCTCTGGTAGAATTATCGCTCTCCATGACTATATGATGAGGTTTAAAGTTTTGTTTACAGATAAGAGATGAGATATAGGAAGAAGAGATCATTTTTATTTTAAGAGAAAATAATTTAATTCCTAAAATTGTATATATTTATTGTGTCAAGTGCACCTTTATCTTGGAATCTTTTTTCTAGAATGATAATAAAGCTCCCAATTTCATCAGAACCTAATTTCCTTTCGGCTTCTCTTGAGTGACTCTCACCTCTAAAATCCGAATATTGTATCATTTTAACTTATGCGGGAGAAAACCTGTCATAATGTAACAGGAATTAGAGGAGACACAGGATTGTTATAGGGTAATTCTTATGAGAAATACTCCTTCCCCACCCCCACTTGCAAATGTGACCTTTTGTTCTCATTTAGCTTAATGCTGGTTATGCTTACAGTGAAGGAACCTCTATTGTGGAGAGAGAGAAAGAAAAGGAGCACCTAAACATCCTGTCAAAAGATTGATTGGATTATGCAATTCTCATCAAAACTCACTATGGCAGTTTCTAAAGACAATCAGAATGGAGAAGCCTTTTGGGAGCTTGTCCCTGAATAAGGAGAAGAATTAGGACCTCTTCTGGAAAACCCACATTTGATAGACACACTAGAAAATTCTTGCCTTTTGGCAAGCAAATAAGGAATAAAATTAATTTTGAGCTAGAGGTGGTGTTTATTTGGGGGAGGGTGATGTTATGATGCAAACTGCATCCCATGTAATGTTGCTATTCAAATAAGAACGGGTAATGCTTGCATAATGATATCATAAAACAGCTTTCATCAATTTGGCATCATTATGGTTAGGAATGGATGCATACATCTTCAGTTCTTCTCCCCATCAGTAGCAAAAATCACTGAAAGGAAACTGTAGAGATGAATTATAGTTCTGAGCTCTCATCCTCCTCAAGTATGAGTTGTTCTCCTTCAAGATTTCTCCTTCCAATTCCTTCATATCAAGAGAAGCCTGCCCTCCATTCTTCTTTCCAGATAACCAGCCTAGAAAAGATCTCTGATTCTTCCAATGATTCTCTCTGTCTGTCTGTCAAGGTTGCAAAGCTTTGTTTCTCTTTCTCCCTCTCTCCATTCCAGGGGAATTCGAGTAAAAAGAAATATCTTTGCATTCTCTTGCTCCAAAGAGACCCCCATTAGGAAACCTTCATCTTTTCCAGAAGAGAGATGTGTGTGCGTGTGACAATTCACCACCTTGGCCAGGCATGCTTTCTAGTTGAGAACTGATCACCACCCTTACCCTCCCAGGGTCCAGAGGAGTGTGGGTAAGAACTGGGACAGAATCGATTGCAGTTTAAAGATCACCCAAAGATGGAGAAAGAAAGTTTACTTCATAAACAAGTTGCCTTTTGCTCAGAAGCATGCCCTTTGGAAGCAGTCTTAAATGGATTGGGTCCCATGTTGTCTATTAACACCTCTTCCCTGTGGTCCAAAACATGCACTCTCCCCCTCAGAAACTTAAGAGTCTGTGTGTGACTTAGGAAAATTGGAAAACCAGTTAGGCAGTTTGGGTTCATGTGATATTCAAATAGAATTGCAAAGTAGGAGGAAGCACTGGCATTTTCTGCTAGTCCCCAAGGTTTGAGTATGCATCTCTTTCAATGAATCAGGTATTTCAATTTTATCTTTTTGTGTCATGGAGCCATAATACATTCCACCTCAAATTCGTCCTCCCTCACAACACAGACCCTAACGGGATGGAAGAGATCCATATTCACCCTGAGAGGCATAGTTTTTAAGTACTCCTCAGTTTAAAGATCTTGCTTATTTACCAGTTCCTGCTTGACAGCCTCTGTGTAAGATACTATATAACTGACATTGATGCTACTCTTTTTTTTCTGCTGCACATTAAATATTTACTGTATATTTAGGATTTATTTTACTCTGCTGAGTTAATCTGCAAAAAACTCCTACAAGATCTTTAATGGATTTACACAACCTCAGAATTGCCCACCATAGGAACTGTTTTAAAAAGAAAGAAAAATCTCCAGAAGTTACATCATAAACAGAACTCCAAAACTTACATTAATCTACATTGTTCAAATGTCTTTTCCCTTGTAGTATGAACTCTCACAGTATTAAGAGCATTGGTAACTAATTTTATATTACCTAATCCAAATCCCCATTGTTTTAGCCCAACTGGAGATTCAAGCTTTTTCCAAAGGTCATCAAAATAGCTTACATCAATTTCATCACTTTCCTGCAGCTTCCTATAAAACAAGGTTACTGGCTTAGGAACTACTTAACCATTTCGAAAGACACTTGAAAGTTTAAAATGCTATGTTCAGTTCAGTTGAAATAAACTTACTTTGTTTTCTGCTTGCTGTTTTATTTTTATTATACTATTCTTTTTTTAAAAAAGAATACCTTTTATGGTAGTACCATTATCATGGTTCTGACCTCTCATGTCACCTGTCATAGTTTCCATACTTTTGAGCTTTGTAAGAAACACATTTGCTATATCAGCTCTGCAATATCAATGTCAATAAATTCTAGAAAATGCTCTTCGACAGTCGTAATTAAAGGGACATTTTCCCTGGGTTTTATGTTTCAAAATTTTCCATTAAATTAATTTCTCCCATATGACTGATATCAGGTATGCAGACCAGAGTAGCAGAGCAATGTCTTGCTGACATTAACTCTGTCACAATGCTCTGCTTTACTTTTGTATTCAGTAACTGTATGATCTCATTTTGAATTCTTTTTCCAAGTATATAGAGATTTCTTGGATGATAACTTTTCTTAAATGTTACTGGAAAACAGCATCAAACTTAGGCAGCAGTTTAAATTTAAAAAGGAAATTTCCACTGCCTGACACAAACAGGTACAGGTAGTCCTCAACTTATGATGACAGTTGAGCCCAAAATTTCTGTTGCTAAGTGAGACATTGGTAAGTGAATTTTGCCCCATTTTATGACCCTTCTTGCCACATTGGTTAAGTGAATCACTGCAGTTGTTCCGTTACTAACAAGGTTGCTAAATGAATCTGGCTCCCCCATTGTCAGAAGGTCACAAAAAGGAATCACATGACCTTGGAACTCTGCAACCAACATAAATATGAATCAGTTGCCAAGTGTCTGAATTTTGATTACATGACCATGGGGATGCTGCAATGGTTGGAAGCGTGACAAACAGTCATAAGTCACTTTTTTCAATGCTGTTATAACTTCAAATGGTCACTAAACAAATTGCTGTAAATTGAGGACTACCTGTAATCTAATGTGCCCCACAGTGTGAAGTTTTGGGTTGCAACCACTCTCAATAGCAGTGAACCATTCAGACTATCTTGCCAATAAAAAGACACTGGTACAGACCTCTCTGGATACAATACTGGTCATCTTAGATAGGTAGGTTTCTTTCAAGCTCTGTGGATTGTCTGTAATAATTTGCTCTTTATCATGGCATGCCAGTTTTTTTCATTCATTACTTCCTATATCACATTGGACTGAAAAGGTCTGCAGCTACTAAAACAGTGTTCTGCATTCTGGATTTTTGAGTCCATAGCTGTGATCTTTACACTATTATCATTGGCAATATCACACCATAACATATTGGGAAGAAAATTCTATTGCCATTGTCCTTGGAAAACATGCAGATTTTCACTTTCTGTTTGGCCCATTCAATAAAGCTAATTTTTTCAGGCTAGTGCTCAAGTAAGCATGGAATCTTTGATCTCCTAGATATAAAGAATTAAACTCAGCAGCAGCTGTTTCTTTTATTTTCACCATTCTCTTCTTGATTTCCATTTTTTCTACCACATGGTTACATCCATTTGAGGCAGATATACAGATGCTGTGGTAACAGTAGCTGCCAAATTATCTACATTCTGTTTGACTGGAAGATCAAGCATCTCCTCACTACCGACATATTTTATCTTATCTTAGGAGAGTTCCTTCTAGTTTAGACTGAAAAGCTTTATTTTGCTTGCTTGCTTTTTCTAAATGCCATATGGATATTTGGCTGCCATTCAATGCTAGGTGTAATGGGTCTTCTCTCTCATTTGAAGAAGATAATTAAGAATGCAGGTAGCGGGCCTAAGTGAGACTTTAGCAAGCAGCAGGAAACAGGAAAAAACTCTGAGAAACTGTGTTCCAATTCAGGTTCCTAAACATGCTTAGATTTTCTTCACTCAAGGTCATGGTAATGTTTCATCCCTAACTCAGTGTCTAGCACTTGAAGAGGTGCCCTCAGTTGACTTTATGGTAATGGGTTGGTGGGACATTTAGGAGAAAAATAAAAATGAGCAAGAAAGATAAATGGCTGCAGAGAACAACATGGATAACCTTGAAGCAGGGATTAACACTGGCATTAACACCATACAATCAAGCAATAAACAATACCGTAATCAAGGAACTACTAATTTAAACAAGCAGTAAATAACAGCCTAATCAAGGAACTACCAAGGGAAACTCCCCCCCAATGCTGACAGCGCAAACTACTGTATATAAACAGGGAGCTGATCCCACTCTCTTCTAACACTGAAGATGTTATCTAGTCTGGTAACAAAATGTCAACAAGCAAACAACCAATCTCAAAAAGCACAAGGACTCCACAGATCAGCCATTGTTTTGGAAATGCTGTTTATTTTACCTTTTCCAAAGTTTTTAAAATTTATTTTAATCAATAGTTATTAAATTAGTCAGTATACATACATATGTGTATTATGCATACATTAATTCAATTATTAACAGTTTGTCCTTGTCCTGCCATTTTTTTTGCATTGCTGCTTCTGTCAAATATGTCAACACACAGGCACATAACACTGATCTCAGCTGGCACATTGACTTCAGCTGAAGTTGACAATTCTAGCTTGAGAAGGCAGGGAAACTGGGCTTTTCATCCAGTTTTTTGCCTGTGAGTTTTTTTTTTTTCCTGTTCACTTTTTCCTTGGGATAGGATCATTTAAAATTCAGGAGAGTCTTCCTTCTGGATACTGTATGGGTTATGTGGGCAATATGGTGGCCTAGTGGCAAAGATGCTCACCTCCCATTTGGAAGGTTAGAGTTCAATTCTAGGTAGTGATAGATGTTTCTAAAGATGTCTATAGATGTCTCTCAGGGAACAAAGACAACATATCTGTTGCAAATTCCACATAGGAGTCAGGAAGAGCATCTGGCCAATAAAGGCTCAGCTCCATTTGGTCACCCCAACTCTACCCTGAATTAAGGGAATATAAGGTAGTAAAAAGAAAAAAAAACTGTATAATATAACACTGTTTGATTTCCTAGTTGTTATATCCCTACTGTTGTAGGCAAAGCAGATTGGTATGAAGACCAGCTACTTACTTAAGAATCTCCTGCATTATTTTAGATGAAAAAACTGAATCCCCCAATTTGTGTCCACTTTATATTTCCTTGTACTAGGTAGTGTGAAGGAAGGAGAGAGTTTACAGAATTCATTTTTCATTTGGGGAAAAGAGAGGTTCTCCGTTTCTGGAAGAATGGAAATATTGTCAATATAGATGTCAATTTCCTTCATGATGCCAGCAGAAATTAACAGAAAGCAAAGATAATCCTTGGAATGCCCTTGAATCAAACAGCCATATTTCCCCATTTTTACCATATTCTACAATCTGCTATGCTTCTCCCAAACTTTTGAAACTTTTTAAAAATTGGAAATATAAAAGCATGCAGAGTAACTAGCCAGTTTTCCTTTTGAAATTTACTGCAGATGTTTTATTTGCTGACACAATCCCTGTGTATGTTTCCTGTAATTTATTCTGCAACTCTTCCCAAATAAATGGCAAAAGCTCATCTTGGAACATAGCTCAGTAAGTTACATAAAATGCCTCAGCTGATCATAAACCATAAGGTTTGTTAACATTGTTAACGTTGTACATCTATACAATATATCTAGCCTGCTAAACTGTCAGTTCTCAACACAGCAAAGCAATAATTATAGCTTTCATTAAATTATGCTAAGAATCAAAAAATGAGTTGCATAGCAGGATTCAGTGAGTAACATTTCTTACAGAATCTGTTAGAAGCAGGAACAGGAAATCTTGCTGCCTTCACATTTGTCTGGCTTTCCTTTGTGTTCTAGATAGTCAGAAAAAGCTGGGGAGATCCATTAACTCATCATACAAGGGGTTTTGTGAATTTGCATGTAACAGAGAGGATTAAAATGTTTGTGTGCAGCATGTGAATTTACCTTGCTTAATGGAGATGCCTGCTTGCAGGATGCTGTACGGCAGGGGTCCCCAACCCCCAATCCTCAGACTGTTACCAGTCCATGGCCTATTGCAGGGGTAGGCAACCCAAAACACTTAAAGAGCCACTTGGACCCGTTTCCCACCAAAAACAAAACACTGGGAGCCGCAAAACCCTTTTGATATCTAAAATGAAGATAACACTGCATATATCATTTTTTACCTTTATTATAGGTGTGTGTGTGTTTGTGTGTGTGTGTATGTGTGTGTGTGTGTATATATGTATATGTATGTATGTATGTGTATACACACACACACACACACACACACACACACACACACACAGGTAAAAAAAGGATATATGCAGTGTTATCTTCATTTTAGATGTCAAAAGGGTCTCTCTCTCTCTCTCTCTCCCTCTCTATCTGCCCTTGGTCTGCCACTCCTCTTCCCCCGCTCTCTTTCTTTCTCTCTCTCTCTTTCCTCTCTCTCTCTCTCTCTCCCTCTTTCTCTCTCTCTCTTTCTCCCCCCCTCTCTTATCTGCTGCTCACCTGACAAGCTTCAGGCTGTTGTCCAACAAGATCAGGGGTAAGCAACCTCGTCTCTTTTATGACTCATGGACTTCAACTCCCAGAAGTCCTGAGTCAGCCTAGCTGGGCTAGCTAGCTCTCTCCTGCCCTTCCTGCTTCCTGCTTCCTGCAGAGATGCAGCAAAGGGAAGAGCTCAGCCCAGTAAGCTTTTCAGCTCCTCGGAGAACACTGTGAGTGCACTCTCTTTTACACACACACACACACACACACACACACACACACACACACACACAACCACACACACACACACACACACACAGAGAAGCAGGGAAGCACAATTCCTCTCTCTGTCTCTCTCTGCAAAGGCAGAGGAGGCTGGGAGCCGCAGGGGAAGGCTCAAAGAACCGCATGCGGCTCCGGAGCCGTAGGTTGCCGACCTGTGCTCTAGGTCATCCTTTAGACCAGGGGTTCTCAACCTTGGCAACTTTAAGACTTGTGGACTTCAATTCCCAGAATTTCTCAGCCAGCAAAGCTGGCTGAGGAATTCTGGGAGTTGAAGTCTACAAGTCTTAAAGTTGCCAAGGTTGAGAACCTCTGCTTTAGACTCTGTCACAGGGCTACAATTGCCATGCATTAGAAGATTCAATTGGCATGGAATCAGAGCCACTTTTCTTCAAAACATCCCTAATGAAGGAAGGGTGCCGTTTGGCCATTTGGTCTCAACTAGAAGACATGTCTTAGGACAGGATAACTTTGTTTCTTCACATAAAAGATTCAGCTGAAGGATCAATGAATATAGAAATGCAAGCAATTGCCCAACACCTGAAATGACATGACCATGGGGATTATGTGACAGGCATAACTTCAAGGATGGGTCTTAAGTAACTTTTGGGGGTCCATCATAACTTCAAACAGTTGTTAGGTGATCAGTCATTAAGCAAGGACTACTGGTAATTGCTGCCCATTCTTCTGCACAATAGAATAATAAGAAAGAAATAAGGACATGAAAATCACATATATTCAACAATTCTTGAATGTATCAAATTATGACATTTATGAAATTCATTGATTATATTACTGCTACTGCTACTGCTACTACTTATAACTTAGTTATAAGCCATATGGCAATTAGAATTACAATGAGATGACATTATCATGTCAGTCCTGTGACAGTCTGTATCATAATTTCAAACTTGTATTTCTCCAAGTCAGCATGACAAGTTTGAAGAATTCATTATTCCCCTATAATCACACCTTTAGAATTCATGTCAAGGTATTAATTCTGGGTTAATGATGGAAATGAAAGCAAAATTGTTATAAAGCAGAGTCATATAGTGATTCTGGCAGTGGAGGGAAACTAATATGAATGTATGGATTCATGAAAGTGGATATTAAATAAAGCATGAATTGTAAAAGTTACCACTGCAATGGATTATATTGCCAGTCTTCTTAATGTAGTGTAGTGGTATTTAAATTTTGATAGCTGAGGAAGATGTAATCTAATGCAAAGTGACTTGAAAAAGAATCATATAGCCACTACAAACAAAACTTCTTGTTAATGCATCAACTTTCAGTGGAGAGGGAAGATTATGCTGTGAAAAAATTGAATATTTTGCAACATTAAGGTATTTGTCCTGGGACAGGCTGCAATGGAACCTCTGGATTGTGGCCCACTACTGGGCTGTGGCCTATTTAGAATTGAGCCATGTGAGTGGCTGGCTGGAATGCATGCTCACAATTCAACTTGCGTGAGTGGCAGGCTGATGGGCAATCACGTGCATGCATGCTAGTCTGCCACTTGTGCCAGCCCACTACTTATGAGGCCCAGTTCCTCTCCCCCCCCAGCTAGTCCTCCAAGCCACAAAGGTTGGGGAGTGATGATTTATAGGGTTGGATGGAAAAGGAGTCTTACACTGAAGATAGATTTGACTAATGCAAAATGAGATTTGCACATCATCAGGGAGATTTGATGCATCTGTCCATGGTTGGGCTAATCCAGGGATAGGCAACCTTGGCTCTTTTATGACTCGTGGACTTCAACTCTCAGAATTCCTGAGCCAGGCTGGCTCAGGAATTCTGGGAGTTGAAGTCCATGAGTCATAAAAGAGCCAAGGTTGCCTATCCCTGGGCTAATCTATCTTCAGCTCGCCTTGATTTATCTCAAGTTATTTTTACTGCAACAGAAAATTATTACAGATTGTGTTTTCCTTGCTTGCACTATAATGATAGTTTTATGCTATCAAAACCAAATCGATCAAACTCTGAGGTCAAATTTCCAATTTATTAAACACAGTGAAGAGTTAAAGGTTATTGTTCTGACAAGTGCCTTTCAAGTTGGTGTTTCCAAATATCTAGGGCTGCAACTCTCCTGATTGTAGGAATCCCCCAAAGCCCATGATTTAAGTGTTTCAATAACTAATGACTTTTGACAAAAAGAAACTAAGGCCAATTAATCATATTATTTGTCTAATTTTCTTGGACAGGTGTGAAAAATCTTTTCCAGTTGAAGGACTCATTGTATAACCTCACATGATGACTGGGTGCAGTAAAACAAAAATGGCTGAAATCTTATAAAACCGTGGCCACATTTCTTACAATTTCATATGGATGTCACATCATTTTGGAGATTTGTTAATCTTTTGGCGTCCTTGAGCCTAAGGTTCTCCCCCTGATAAACTGAATAATGTAACTGGAAGCAATTCCTGTAACTGCAAGCAATTGCAGTGTTGGACAATAGTTAATTCAAGGTACTTATTTATCATTACTGACCTGTTGAAAAAAAGCTCCTAGGAGATTTTATGGAGCTTTAGGGTTTATTAGAACTAATTTGCAAAGGTTTTAGTATTGTGCTATATTTTTGCAACATAGTTTGTGAAATTATTTTTCTAATTCCTTAATTCATCTTGGCAAATTATTTCCCCCTAATTTTGATTAATACGTTGCCATTTAGAAGGTTTTCTACTTTTTATACAGATTATCTTAAACACGACAAAAGATAAAAACATGGTTATTTATGGAGTTTGATATTTAAGAAGTTGAAATGTCACTATTCATCACAATGCATGCTACAATTTGCTATTGTAGTTTTTGCAATACAACATGCATAATTTACAGTGAAAATGGGAAGTAAATTGAATTTTTGTTTATTATATATGTTTGCATATTGTGAAGCCATCTTATGGTATCTGTCCAGACTTGATAACTAAAACGCTGCAAAAATTAACTGTTGTGGAAGATTCCATTATCTTGTCTGCCAAAGTAACTAGAACAAGCAGAAGTTAGGATGTTCTTATCCAGTGGTCTTGATGCTGTCACAACTATATCCTATTACAAAATATTACTTTGCCTATTTTTCTCAGATAGTTGCTCTTCTCTTCCAGATGTCCAAGACTGTGAACTTTCTATTATCTATCTACTATTGTTTATTCCATCATTTATCTCTTTTTCAAGCCCTTTTCTTAGCATTATGTTGAAAGTCAACATATTTGGTCTGTCTCTAAAGATGCTTCATGAAAAAAAATGAGGACTTCAATTTAAGCATAAGGAACTGGTGGCATCATCTTTGAATGGCTGTTGGTCATGAGATTTGTCCCCTTCTTCAGGGAAGAATGCTGAAAAGACTGACCATGTGGATCAATGTGGATCAATGCACCTTGAAGGCAGGACAAGAAGCAATGGATAGAAACTAATCAAGGAGAGAAGCAGCCTAGAACTAAGGAGAAATTTTCTGATAGTTAGAAAAATTAATCAGTGGAACGATTTGCCTCCAGAGGTTTTGGGTGCTCCAACACTGGAAGTTTTTAAGAAGAGATTGGACAGCCACTTGTCTGAAATGGTATAGGGTTTCCTACCTGAGCAGGGGGTTGGACTAGAACAGGGGTCCCCAACCCCCAGTTTTTGGACTGGCACCAGTCCGCAGCATTCCAGAAACTGGTCCATGCAATCAAGTGAAGCCCCATCCACAGGATGCAGGCAGCATGCAAAAACAACCCCCTCTGGTCCACGAAAAAAAACTCTCTCCACGGAACCGGTCCCTGGTACTCAAAAGGTTGGGGACCTCTGGACTAGAAGACCTCCAAGGTCCCTTCCAACTCTGTTATTCTGGTTGAATAAGTACCCTTGGGGATTAGAAACCAGAAACCCACATGAGAAGAGCTCCTGCTAGTATTCTGTATGCTTTTGATCATATGGCATATAAGGGAAGCTTCTCAGTTACTGAAATGAATCTTATACTCACTTGCTTTCTGCTTCCAAGATGGTACAGAACAGAAAGCCGGAGAGAATTGTATTCTCTTAAAGGAGGCTCTTCAAAGTATCAGACAAAATGTTTTATCATCATCTTTTTTTTAAAAAAACTGAAGTTTTGGTTTCATGTAGCGTAATTCCAAAAAAGCAATACTGTACTGCTCTTCCTAATAGTAGGAATGTCAGCATGACTTACAAGAGCAAGTCTAGGCCTATAAACTTCAAAGAATATCCTCAGCAATGTTAATATAAAATTAATCAAAAATAACTTTTTATATCTGTCAAGCCAGAGGCACTTCCCTCCCTCAGTGAGCAATGAACGAAAGGAACATGTTAGGTTGTATTTTATTTCCACATTTTAAATACTGAGGAGAAAGTTAAAAAAAAACAACCTTACAAGGTAAATCTTTTTAGAAAGTGATTAGGCACCCAAGAATATATATATTTACAAATATCTTTCAAAAACAAACATTAAAATACAAACTAACATAAAGGGAGAAAAATGGAGAGAAATAACAGGTTATGTTAAAAAGTGACAAAAACAATCAAATATATAAGAAAAGTGACCTCCATCTTTTTTCCGTAGATGACAATACAATAAAAAACACATCTTTCTAATTTAAATGAAAATGTAAGTATTTACAAGTATTAACAATCAGGCCACTTTTTTTCTGATTTAGAGGGAAGGGCTGAATGGCACAATGAATTTTTCAGGCATTCTTATTTGCTCCTAACACCTTAAACCCAGAAATATACTACTCACACCACACATTAGGCACCAACTTTATTTAACATGTTTGGTTGGAAAAATTGGATGCTTTGTTGCATGGAACAAAGTATAATGCTGCTGTATCATCACTGATACCTTGACTTGAAACTATATATTTCTATTGTTTGGGGTGGGGAATGAATAAAATAATAATATGTTGACAGAAATATAACTGAGTGCTAATAAAAGCTGAGGGAGTTTTTTTAGTTACATATTTGAATTGTTTCTTAACAATATTATGAAGAATGGATAAACCACTCTGAAAGACCATGTCTATTCAGAGTAGGCTGCAGCATTTTTGGGCTTAAGCAACAGATCTCTAAAGTCTTCTTCACATTCATATTCATAAATCCATTGGTAATCATTGCATCATGCTTATGAGGCAGTTCCTGCTTCATAATCTAGGCATCTGATAACTGATATATAAAAGAAGAAACAGAGAAATGAAGTGAAGTGAAAAGTTATAAGAAGCAAAATCTGGGATATAATGAATGGTAGAAATTGATGAGATCTGGCAGGTCACTGCCAATCAAATGAGAAAGAAACCCTTTCTGCCCTGGCTGGATTTGAGAGGTAGACCAACTTATCAGAGAGAATGAACTCATCAGTGCACATCACAGCAGGAATAGAAATGTGGACAGACACATATTCATGCACCAAAAGGTTAGACAGCAATTAGGCGTGCTCTAATCATTTGTAGGACTCCTGCTAGTACATGGTTTTTGGCAGACTTTTCCCAGTGTTTACAGACAATAGATGTCTAGCCTACCATTTCTATCAATTTCACTTGAGGCCTGGTGAAACACAGCTTGCGGTGTACAAATGAAATGTGCACTCTAAATATACTGCAGCATGTAAACTTTTTTTTAACCAGTAAAGGGTTCCTTCAGATTGAAACTTTGAAAAACTATTGTGCTGAGTGATTCTGCAGTGGAAACTTTGACAGGAATGGAAAGAAGCACTTCTCTGTCATGAGATATTTATGAAAAGTCTCATATTTTGGGAGAGTAAGTTGTTAGTAGAAAGATTTATAGATCCACTTTTGTAAGGGGGAGAGAATCCTGGTGATGCATCTGTATTCTGCCAGAATAATATTGTCAAAAGGATGAGACTCCTTCTTTTTCTCTATTTGTTACCCAAGCTGGGAATTTAATAGAAATCACCAGAGAGTCAGTGGAGAGTCAATATATGTGTATTCACCCAAAATTGTCAAGATGTACCAGGGCTGTCTTTCCATCTTCTTTTGCTAGGTCTTGTAGTTTAAAATTTAGCCAATCATTATTAATACAATAAAATGCACCAGCTTATTACAATATTTTCTACACTATTGATATCAACAACTTCCACATAGCATGAACATCTTCCTTTCATATTTAAAATAGATGTTCCCTTATCTTAAAATTTTAGTAAATTTCCTTATTTATGGTTAAGCATATGTCTCTTTATCTACAGGTAGACAATGGACATTATACATTGTATCTGTCTACCTACCTACCTACCTACCTACCTACCTACCTACCTATCTATCTATCTATCTATCTATCTATATCTTCTTTGACATAGATTTTGCTACATGATATATCACTTGTTTATTATGACAGGAACCAGTTTTTACAAATGGCATTAAACTTATTGTAAACAAGATAAGCAAAATATTCTAATAAGAAGCATTAACCCTAGCCTCCCTAATAAATAAGGCTTAATTTCAAATTTTAGTTTCAAAGTTTATTTTCATGACTGCTGTACTTAAGCCATTCCAGAATATTACTTACAAGTTTAATTTATTATTATGGTTAGTTGTTTAGATTGAATTTGACATTTTATCCCAAGGACCTGGGAGAGGTGGATGTTGTTCGAAGGTGTTAGAGGAATTCTCCCAGGATGAAAAGTGTTCAAAATAAAGCTGCTTTGACTAATAATGATTTTGTCAGTGTTTATGACCATGGCAACTTTATTTACAATAGCTTACCTCTATAGGAACAATGAGCATGTTTAAGTGAAAGTAGAGCACAATATCCCAAAGATAATTTTTTCAAAAGGCAACTGGACTTTCTTGTTTTTCCTTGAAGATGTTTCGCATCTCACCCAAGAAGCTGCTTGGATACGAAGTGAAATGTCTTCAAGAAAAAACAAAAAAGTCCAGTTGCTGTTTGAAAAAAAGCATCTTTGGAACAACCATGATTTGGATGATCGAGAATCTCCATAGACATTTAGAGCAGTGATAATTTATAAGCCCAAATGCCAAACCTCTCTGATTTTAAATGCAAGCAAAGTGCAGAGTTTTTATCTTTCTTGGTAGTGTGAGTGATGCTCCTTAGTGCTCTCTGAGCTTGGTTGATTTCTTGCAGACATTTCATTACACAAACTAGAACTAATGATGTTACCTAGTCTGGGTAATGAAATGTCTGCAAGAAAACATGCAAGCTCAGAGAGCACTAAGGACCCCTCATTTCAACCCTGAAGTACAAAATATTCTCCTTCATTAGTGTAAGTGATGTTTTGTGAACTGGTGTTTGTTCATAGCTCAGTTAGTGAAGTCTGAGTTCAAATTTTATCCCAACCATGCATTCCCCCTTTTCCTTTGTTATTACTTCGATGTTAGATTGGCTTATTTTACAACAGGGCCATTGTATGAGTTAGGCAGTGAATACAAAAATACAATATATTATCAAAATCTGTGACACACAATGCTTCAATGTTTTGACACCTAGCTTCAAGAGTATGGTAGGAGGTCCACTGTAACAAATAATCTTGAGTGCTACACTGTGTATGCTTGTATCTTTTTTCTTTTTTCACAAATTGAAACTGAAGCATATCAAAATAAATTTCAAGTGACATTAGAGTAAAGATAAAGGAAAACCAGAAATCTAGGGAGTGGTAGCTTCCTGAATTTTCAAGATGCATGAAATTTGTTGGTTTTGCAAAAACAAAACAAAACAAAAAGAACCCCAAAATATAATATCAACACTGAAGTAGTATTGAAATGATACATTAAAATGTGATAAACGGAATCCATTTTAATATGTTTAAATCCATATCTATATTCTTAAAATATCTTGTATATGAATAGTTAAATATGGGCGTAACCATTTCAGAGATCTCTAAAGATTTGTTTGGCTCTTTCCATTATGCAGCTTATTTTAGGTTAACTTCAAGTCCATTGAGACGCTTGCTCTTCCCCAAAATATTATATATGTCCTTTCATCACAAAACATTGCTTTACTACTGGCATAGAATAATGCTATTAGTGACAGTCAATGGGCAATCATCCTGTGTCTTCAAAATAATAGTTGAAAAAGAAGATGCATGAAAAGAAGAATCAAAATATTGAGAATCAATATTAAGAAATCTCTACTTCTAGAGATCTCTGCTGTAAATTCACTTTTTAAATGAAAGTGGTGGACAATATGTGAACACGAATCACACCTGCCTTTTTCAGATGAGCAGTAAAGTTGAAGAGCACTTCCCTCCCTCTTTTTCTTCAAGGGAATAGCATCTTCAAAATGAAGATTAGATGAGCCTATCAGTCTTCACTGGAGCTAGGCATACAGTAGTGGCCAAAATTGTGGAAACCTTTTGGGAAAAGTGTATTTTTGAGTTTGATGGCTAATAACACCACTTTTTTTTTGGAGTAGTACCATAACATTATATATCAATGGAAAGATAATTTAATCAAGAATGTAATGCAACATAGTTTGTTTAATTATCTGTACTGTATTCTATGAAACGTTATAGCCAAATAACCAGAAAAAGGAAGCACAACTTGCTTAGGTTGATATCAGGTAGCTTTTCTTCATCTGATTGTCGCCAATAAGCATGCGTGTTTAGAGAGCCAATCAGGTGTCATCTTGTTTTGGCAATGAGCCAATCAGATCACAATCAGGATTCAGTTATTGATGTCATGTATAGAAGCTGAGAGGAGGACATTTGTCAGTGTGTTATGTGATCGCTATCATGTTGGTTGGGGTTTTTTGTGTTCTTTCATTTAGTGAGCTTGTAAAACGTAATAAAATTAAAGTAATGATGCAAAGAGTTGATTGGCTGCCCAGAAAGCGATGTAAAATAGTATTATTAAGTGAACAAGGCTACAGTTATAAAGAAATTAGAAGAAAAATTGGTGGAAACTTAACCAAAGGTGGCATTTCTACTGTACATTTTTCCCAAAAAGGTTTCCACAATTTTGGCCACTACTGTAAATGGCTTTCTTAAATTCACTAAATTTTTAGGCAGAGAGGTTGGGTGGATTATTTCTCTCATTTTTTTTCAAAAGAAAGAGAAATAATGTGGGTACAAAACAAAGTATTTGCCTGGAGAACTGTGTGTTCTGAGATATTGTGTGCTGAATTGTGAGAGCTGAAAAGGTGAATAGCTTTGAATAGTACTAATTGGAAGATGTTTTGAGAACTACTGAGTGCACATTGTTAATGATTGGATGACTGTTTGATGCTGAGCAAGTAGAACAGGGGTGTCAAACTCGCAATGTCACGTGACATGTCGTGACGTATCATGACTTTTTTTCCATTGCTGGCAATGGGGTGGGCGCGGTTTTGTCATGACGCATCTGGCCCACAGGCCGGTAGTTTGACACTCCTGAAGTAGAGTCTGCAAGAGAAATATAAGGCAGCCTTATTCAGGAAGTGAATTTATTGAGCCAATCAGCAAGGTGAATTGACAAAAGGTTGCCAGGGGAGGCCCTGAAAAATTTTCTCTTTGACTCAAGAGTTTGTATTTTTATAATATGAAATCCTGAGGTGGAGAGTAGGGGAATAAGAAATAAAAGCTTTTCTACTAAGAAGAATAAGTGAAGATGAATGGGTAGAGATCTGCTGTTGGGATACACATAGCATGTTTGCTTCCTGGTCTTCCAGTGGCTCAAATATTTCACTCTCTTGATTTTTTTTAAATTCAAGAGCTGCTATACTTGCCTATGCTGCACATATATCCAAGTTCTACCAATCACAGTATTTCAATACTATTTGTAAATGGTAAAAAGGAGCAAAGTTCAGCTAATCAAGTCTACTTACATGGGCTCAACTCTTGCTGATAATGGATTTGATTAGTCAAAGAAGAAACCTACTTTTCATCACATATGGGGCATATTGTTCTGGGTGCAGAAGGTAAACTGAAGGGTAAGAAATATTCCAGTGTACATGATAAAGCAGTATCCTACTGTTCTATGAGTTAGGAATGTTAAGAGGGTAATATAATTGTCCACTTACCCTGACATTGTATAACCAGGCCTTTTTTTCTCATAGAACGCCCAGAACGGAGTTGAGGCACCTTTTTGGGATGGAACCTTGTAGGGTAGGCTAGGCAGTTTGTGTGGCGTGTGTGAGTTCCGGCACCTTTTTTTTTTAAAGAAAAAAAGCACTGTGTATAACCATATGGAAAGTTTTTAAGTATTCTGAATTCTACGATCAGTTCAGACTTTGAAAGGATGTTCTTCACCTTCAAGCAAATGGTACCACTGCTAAAAACATCCTTGATGATCAAAAGGTCTATATTAAGAACATACAGTGATTCCTTTAAGCAAAAAAAATCTGCTGCTGGGAAACAAATGCCCAAGAGAGATTGAAGTAGTTTGTAAAAGGACAAGGACAAATTAGAAGCATCAACATATAAAATGCCTGAATGATAGGATCTGAATAAGAGAAAATGGGTTGAGAAAACTTTGCTTACTTCAGAAACTCACTTCAAAAGGAACTCTTTTAAGGTTTGTTACCATAGTAAAATATGAAATAAATTTACAGTAAAATTAAGTTTAAAAATTAACTAGAAAATGATTTATATTCCTGTTAGTTGAGGATTAGGGCCTGAGAAAATTCCCAGCACAAAATGAATTCTCCCTTAGTTGGCGCTATCCCAATAGTATCCCAACAATCTAGCTTAGAATAGAAATGATAGTCATAAAGTAATTGAGGAATTCCTTGCACTTGATTAGTACAACAGGTTTCTCTAAGTCAATCAATAGATCATATAAGTGCACACTACAGAACTCTCAAAATCCTGAAAAAATATTGTACAGATACTCATGCACCATTGACTAATCCAAAATTCATTCTTATGTATTCCTGCTCTCTATAATAAGAATCAAAGGCAGTTAATGGAGACAATGGTACCTTTTCTGCAAAATCCAGGTGAGAGGCTCTTATTCATGATGACTTTCTTTGGGATTGAAAGACAGTATCTCAGCATCTCTGGAGGGATAATTATATAACGAAAAACTGGATCCTGATAGTTTTCTAATTGAGTAAACACACAAATATTAAATCCTTGGCATAATGTGCAGGTGCTCTAGGCACCATTAACATGCCAGTCACAGTGGCCAATCCTTCCTGCTTAAGGCAGGCAGCCTCAGTATGAAATCACAACAGCCAGTCTCTTCCTTTCAGGTAGACAGCATTGTCAGCATTGTGACACACTGAAGAAAGCAGCATCAATAAATGTGGACACAGTATGTGTGTCTCTCATTAGAGTGTGCCTATACAAGGACAGGTAGTTCAATTTCTTTTAATGAAATAAGAAAAAGATCTGGACGGAGAAAAAATAGGCAAGGGCCAGAATAGTTGGCAAGTCAGAAGCATATTTTTTATAATGCTTCCATTGACTGAAAGCTAAAAATAAAATAAAATAAAAATAAAAATCTGGGCTGCCAAAAATGTAATGAACATAGAAATAGACACCAAGCCTTTGGCAGGGTTCAGATGTAAAATTGTTCAATAAAAGATTAAACACTGGAAATGTGAACAGCTCCATAAGGGAAGAGAAAATAAATCATTGTGGGAAGACAAGAAGGAATAGAATGGCATGTGTTCTGTGACATCATTATGTAAATTACTTCTTTGTCATGGTGCCTATTCTCTGGAATGGTATTTCCCCAAAGATCCATCTAGCTGCAACTACTGAGATTCAGAAAGTCACCGAAGACCTAGCTATTTTATTAGGACTTAGAGTGAAGTGGTTGGTAAGCTCACACAAATTATCTTGTTTTCTATTCAGAACTTTTCTTTGGTTCACATATGATCTGTATTTTTTTTAGTATTGCAACTGTACTGCTTTTAAGGTAGCTGTATTGCTTTTAAGGCAGAAGCTGTGTGCAAAGTCATCTGGCATCATGTGACTTCTTAAATTCATTTAGATGTAATTAAATAAATGACATATTTTGTGTCATTTGTATGATGCCATCATTATTAGATTTATATCCCACCTTTATTTTAATGATTTTAATTAATTAATTTAATTAATTAACAGCAGCTCAAGACGCTGGCCCTGAGTCACCTAGCAGCTATCATGCTTAAGAGGACTAGAACTCATGGTCTGCTGTTTCTAGTCCAATACCTCAAACATCACACTAGACTGGTTCTCATGATGCACATGATGCCATTATAGAATGTACTGACTGCCTCTGGAGAAAAAGAATTCAGAAGAACAGGATAATAGGCACAACTAAGTGCAAAGCCACTTATTTGAAAAAAAATGCAGTATCTGTAGCTAATCAAACAAATATTAAAGTGAGTGATTGTTTAAACTATTGTGCTTACAGTAGGTAAGTAGGTGGATAGGTAAACAGAGAGAGCTGGAATGGCAATAATGTGGAAAATATTTTGCAGATTTAGCATTTACAGATTTATATGCAGCAACTACCTGCTACAATGATTTCAGAATGCTAGCCCCTTGAAGCTCTGATTGACTTTTGACAGATAGCGGTTGAACTCCAAGTAGCCTTTTTTCTTGCCTTCACGCTTGCCCTGGCCTAAGCTGTCCAAGAGAATTTTTTTTTTATTGGACATGAATCAACACTCTTTTTACCTAACCCTTCTTGCCCTGCTTTACTGTCTGAAGTTATAAAGCAGTGAACTACAAGATTCTGAGAGACAGTTCAAGGTTGCTGCCATTTCCTCATGCCACTTCCAAGCAACACTGTGCAAGGATGATTGTTGCACTGAGTTGTTCATACTACTTTAATTTGGTGGTATGGGAGAATTAATTAAGGACAAATGAATCAAACAATATTTCAAACACGGTGTCTCAATACATTACAACAGCATGACTACTTTGTGCCACAATATCATGGATTTCTTCCCTTTCTTTTGAATATTTAAAATCCATGACAGAATCTGGCTGAGATCGCCCACCATCATTCACTTGTTTCTTCTAAAAAAATAACAACCATTCCAACTGATCATCATCTGAAACCTTATCATTTAGGCTCTTTGGAACATCATCTGTATCTAACTTACAAACTGTAACTTACAAACACATCTGCTGCGTTTCATTTTGTTTCTCAAGCTCTTTTTTTGGATTTTTTCTTGAAACCTGCTTTTACTGTCTTACCTTTTACTGTCTTTGGCTCACCCAAATCCCTAATTTGTTAGGGTTAAATATGGACAGGAGTTTCAGGGATTTGAATGCACCAAGCAGACAAGGTGGAAGCTGAAAAGATTTACTGAACAAAGGTCAGCGAAAGAATTACTGAATTGCAAAGTGTAATTCACATAGGAAATATTCACAGAAAAGAGATCAGATTGGCCTCAACTCTGCTGGTTTTTTGCAAGGTTCTGAAAACATCATTTTGCCAGTGGGCGTGGGGACTCAGCAGTGTGGTGGAGCTGATGCAGTTGCTGTACTGATCTTTCTGATGAATGATATTGCTTTGGCTGGGTGCTTTATGTATTTTATAAAGGGTTTATATGCTTTTATAAGGATCTTTTTCTTGTTTTTGAATTTTTTTTTTGCTGGCAACATTCAACAAAAAATATGAAACCAAGATAGAATCTCATGTCTCTTCAGTATCTGGGCTTACCTGTTGCAAGTATTTTTTAGATTACCCTGGCTAGTAATTAGTTCCTTTGGGGGGCAGGCTTATGCTGAAGATGAACGTTGGGAGGTTTAGGAAAGTTGGGAAGGTTGATTGTTGGGAAGGTTATATGTGCTCTTGCATTTACTCATATTTCTAATTAACCAGGTTTAATTGTTGGTGCAGTGTAGTGGTCTAGAGATGAAGACACTCACCTCCCACTTGGAAAGTTGAGAGTTCAATCCTAGGCTGTGACAGATGTTTCTCTATCAGGGCACAAAGAGAAAATATCTGCTGTGAACTACACATAGGCATCAGGAAAGGCATCCAGCCAGTAAATGCTCAGCTCCATTCAGTTGCCCCGATTCCACCCTGAATCAGGGGATTACGGGGTTGTAAAAAGAAAAATTGCCTATACTTGTTGCCTCTTAACTATACAAAATAATACCAGCAAAATCCTCTTTTCCCAGATAGCTGACCTTGGCACTTTTAAAGGAAAAAAAAAATAACACTCCTAAATCAGACTATATGAGAAAAAAAGTTAATTATGGGAAGCAATAGAGGGTGTGGAATGCAAAGTTTTATCTTTTTGAAATCAAGGCTTTATCAAGCCATGCCATTACAAAAATACCAAAGGGAGACCATTTTATGCAGGAATGCATCCAAAAAAAGAGTACACCATTTTAGCCTGCTCCCACAAGCCTCCTTCCCATTCTCTTCCTTCTAGTAGTTGGAACAGAAATAATGGCTAGAGGAAAAAAAATGATAGGAAGACATGATTTGTTTGTTTTGGAAGCTGCTTGAGAGAAAGCACTGCTGGCAGAAGAAGAAGTCTTTAAAAGAAACCCAAGGAAAGAAAGAAATAATGTTCTAGTAAAGATAAGAGTTGGGGAAATCTGTTGGTGTAAGCTTCGTTTCCTCTGAATGAATGGAAGACTACAGTGGAAGGGAAAGGATGGGGCAGGATTGAACTCATGGCCAAAAGAAAGCAGCTTATTTTTTAAATATTAGATATGCTTTGTTTCACAGGGCTGCTCACTGATCTTGTTATGCTATTAAACTCTCAACATAATTGGCTTATAACAAAACCAATGGGAGCTGGGAACCCAGCAGAATATTGTAGATATTACCCCGCAGGAGCAAACAGGACACTTGTTACCAATTAATTAATTTGATTAATTTGTGTTTTGTATTTTCCCATACTCTGAATCTAAAGGGAGCATGTTACAAGTTTAAATAATGTAATAACAAAAGACCATTTTGTTTTATTCATTGCAATAAGCAATACTGAAAACATATCCAGAATCTGGATATTTGAAGCCAAGGCCATGCTTGTTTAATGTGTAGAACAGGGTTTGTGCTCTGAAAAGTTATATCAAGTTTTCTGATCTACCAAAATAGATTAATAAATTACTATATAAATCTGGTTCAATATATCTCTATTTGGAAGAAATATATTCAATATCTTTATGATACTAAAAGGAGCTTGTGATTGTAAAATGCCCAGTAAACTGTAGTGCATTCTCAATATGCCTTTAAAGGCTTTGTCAATCAGTTGTTCTAAATTGATTCTTATCATTATGACATAAGAATTATGTTTAAGATTGCTTAAACAAAGTTTAATGATACATTAAAACTATTTCTCCTTGTTGAGGAAACAAAGTAGAGCTATGCTCTGCAGAGAATGCAGAAAATTGGAACAAACTGATTCAATAATAGTAAACACTTTATTATCAAAGTATAACACGTATACAGTGAAATTGGTTGAGCATCCCTCTGTGCCCCCCTCACCACAAACTCACAGTGACTACAACCCCCCAACTTATATCACCCTGTGAACTAATTGCACATCACACTGGCCTCACGAGTCTGTCATGCATAAAGTTATGTCCCATTCAGAAGCCTGACAGCCCATGGATAAAAGCTGTTTTTCAGCCTGTTGGTATGACTGGCTATGTTTCTGTATCTCCTACCCAATGGTAGGAGAGTAAAAAGGTACCAACCAGGGTGTGAGTCATCCCTGAGGTAGTTGAATAGTTGGTTTCAACTCTTCTAGTCTTATGAATGAAGGCAAATATATGTGTCCCAGGATCCAATCTGGGTCAGTCACTGGGACCAGAGGTTTAGTCTTCTGAACTTTTGGACTCGTGGTGGAGCCTCAGGGAACTTCTCTCTCACCAGAATTTTCAATGCGTTCCCTGAGGATAGGCTCCACCACGAGTCCATAAGTAACTTTTGGTGATCTGTCCAGATTGGATCTTTTAGTCTTCTTTTAAAAATTCTATAGAACTCTGGGCTGAGTATTTTTTAATCTATTCAGTGCCACAGCACTGTGTCCCCACAAAAGGAGGGGGGAATTATTTGAGGTTTGTTTGCCTAAATGGTCCTAGTCAGGAGCCGGAGAAAGATTGAATTTATGGATTGATAGGTTTGTTCTGAGATCAAAGTGATTCTTGAAATTATGGCTAGTTGTAATCAGAGTTACCTTTGAAATAGATCACAACTTCTTGGGAGGAGTGATTATGGGGATGAATACCTAATTTCATGGCCATGTTATTTTCCATGACTTGTTTTTTACACCAATATGTAAATGTTTCTTGAATGATGTTAGCCTAGCCTATTGATAGTTTTCTTTTAAGCAAAGAAAACTGTTAAGCTGTTATAGGCTGGGCCATCTTCAGTTTCTGACACTCAGCCCAGAAATAAACATCATTATTCCTTATTATCAACTGTTCTCATTTGCAAAAACTCTTTAGCATATCTGTCTGAAATCTGTTATAAATATTTCTCATTATAGAAGCCCCTGTAACTGCAAATTTCATCTCATTCTTTCTCAAAATGAAACATACTATGGTTACTTTTATTTTTTAAAAATTACAAATATTTTAAAGGATCATAACTGAAAAAGTCCTCAAGGACCATAACTGAAAAAGTTCAATATCAATTTGACAATCTAGCTATTCTATAATTTAATTTATTTACAGTGAAAAAGCCCTGACAAATGTTCCTGCAAAAGGGGAAATGGATCAACCACAAGCTACACCAAATATGCAATGTGGCATATGAAAAACTAGTTTTACTAAAGTTTCAAATATATCAAAACTAAAATAAATGGTATCAACTGCAGACACAAATGACAGTGTAAAATCCTAAATTTTTGAGTTGATTCTAGAGTGGTATGGAGTTGATTTCCTATATGGAAGTATGCTTTGTTAAAATCTGATAATTCAGGATTTTTTCTTCCCACTGACTAGATTTCCAGTGCTGAAATGCATGAATAAATATTTATTTTCTTCTTTTATATCTTTACTTGTTCCAGAAATATGAGAAAAGGAATCTATGATCTTATGTTGTTTCTTTTCACAAGGACTGCAATCACTGCATTTCTTTTTCAGATAAAAATAATTCAGGTTGTTCTGATCCACCTTCTGTCACTATGCTATCATGCTGAAATAATTTGTATTTTTTCAATTATTTTCTCTCTTTTCCCTTCCTCACTGATTATATAGCACAGTTGGTGCCACACCACTGAGAATGGAGATTTTTTTCAGAACTATCAATCATATGTAATAAATTTTGACCTAATCAAGATGACTTAGGTCACTGGATCTGTTTAAATTCATGGTATTGACATATTAAGACAGCCTGTCCCAACCTTTAATATCCAGATATGTCAGGTTAAAATTCCCATCATGCCCATGATGATTATATAATTTGCTTTTTTTAGAGGGTACAAGATTTGTGAAAGCAGTTATAAGCAGTTGAATAGGGTTGTATGCTGAAGCTCTGAAATTTTGCAAGCCTTTTTTTCAGTTCTTGTTGATTTTGTTTAGTTTCTTTTTACAACAGTCAAATATATTGCAAGTAAACTGGCTGCAATTTTCTTTTTCAGTTTCCTTTCTGCCTCAGTTTCCTTTCCCACCTTCAAAGAGGTGAAGCACTCCTCAAGTGGATGAAATAAGCGATTTCTGGTCCATATATGCACATCTCATTATATCTCTTGATGACTTTTGTCAGTAATCCATTTCTGTCAATAATGTTACGCTTCGGTGCACCGTTCATTAAAATTCCATTACAGGGCATTAAAGGCTTGACAGATTTGGGACCTGTCATCCAATCAACTCAACATCACCTATTTGCTTTCAAATCTGATATTGTCATCTGTTTTGATGGTGCTGAAAACATTACTTTCTGTTCTTTCCAGATTATCCAAGGCAAAAAGCTTTACTGTAAGCATAAAATCAGTTTTATCATAGTACAGTCACTGCCTTGTGTCCATATTGCCATTTTGGCAATGATATGTAAGTGGCTTGCCATTCTTCTGGGAATTTTTATTTCATTGTTTTACTTCACACACTACCCTATTCGCTGGGGTTTTTTGGTGGTCTTCCATCAAGTATTACTTAGGTTTGCTCCTGCTTAGCTTTCAAGAAGAGCATAGGATTGACACCTAGCTTGGCAAAAACTTAAGCTCTTAAATAAATGGTGGTATTCACTGCACTGAATTTAATATATAAGAAGAAATTATAAATGTAATTCCCTTCCCTTCCCTCAAATTTCAGAAAAGCAAGGAAGCAAAGCCACAATAGGTGAAACAATTTAGGTATGCATTTTAATGATTGCAAGAATTCACACTATGATCAAGTCTTAGCCTTGGTCTCATACCCGGAAAAATGAAATCCATCTTCGTAGCCACCCAAAATGATTAAGATCTGCCCTTCTTTCTTCTTGAAAGCCCTAACCAGAAAAATTAGCATCCCTATTTGTCAAGCTTCTTTAACCTAATCTTTTTAAGAAGAAATGAAATAAAGATGCTGAACATCTTTTCATATTAATATTGTCTCTAGCATTTGAGAAATTGAAAGGAATCAAAGAAATCTACCTCTCTGGAGAAGTTGACTGCACAGTATAAGTGAGGTGTGAATGCCTTTCCTTTTATATCATATCTCTTTCCCCACTATCACAGCCTGTTTTACACATCCTTTACAAAACCCCAAATGACCAAGAGGCAACTAATTTTTTTTATAGTTAATTGTTTTATTGTATTATAAGATAATATAAGATAATATATTTATATTGTATAATAGAGATATTAGATGCAATATAAACTAAAAAAAACGACACTATAATAATTTAGATTACTTACAGCTTTAAAGATAAAGAACAACTTTATGCCCTATGAATCTGAGAGGCTAGTGTACAATTAAGACCAAGTGCAGCATTAGCAAACTAATGTAAAATGCCTTGAACTATTTGATCCTAAAATAAATTTCTGTTTTGACTTTGATAATTGGCAATGAGATTGGCAATGAGATTTCCATTATCTATCTCAGTGGTTCTCAACCTTCCTAATGCCGCTACCCCCAACCATGTGGTCGTAAGTCGAGGACTACCTGTATTTCCCTGTGGGCGGGGGCAGGAGGAGGGGCGGGGTTTGCTCGCGATCATTCTCTCTCTCTCTCTCTCTCTCTCTCTCTCTCTTTCTCTCTCTCTCACACTCACACACACTTTTTCTTTTTCTCTCTCTGGTGCGCACACTCCCCCTCCTCTCCTGCGGCTGGAGTGCATGCCAGGCAGGCCACCTCGGCCAGGGAGCACCTCGGCCTGGGAGCGCCGCGCATGCGCGGTGCTGCCCCCTGTGCCGGCCGAAGCATAGCTGGCAAGGCGGCACCGCCTGCGATTTCATCTTGTGGAGGGCTCGGCTCGGACCGGCTGCCCATGCAGCTGAGTTGGCCCGGGGCGGCGTTGGGGGTGCGTTTCAAGTGTCCAGACGTCAGTGGGCAACCGCAGGGCTGCTACATACCACCTGGATCTCGACAGCCAGCTGAGAGTTGGCCCCACACGTGCCAGCTACCCTCCCAGCACCCGCTGCTGCCCCGCTAGCCTTACCTTGGCCACTGCCCGTTTGGTGCAGCGGTAGGCAGGCCCAGGTGCTCCTGGGTGGCCATGGCAAGCGGCAACGACAGCCCAGCCCAAGGGAGGTAAGCCACCCACCGGGCCCCATGAGTGCCAGCTACCTTCCCAGCACCCGTCACTGCCCCGCTAGCCTCACCATGGTCACCGTCCTTTTGGTGCGGTGGCAGGCAGGCCCAGGCGCTCCTGGGCGGCCCTCCCACCCCTGGTCCTCTTTTACTTACATTTAGTTGCTCAGCAGGGAGGGGTGGAAACTTCCAGAGAGCTCGCCTTAGCTGCAGACAACTTGCAACAACGTTTGCTGACTGTGACTTTTGGTGGGCTCAGCAGGGCAGAGACAGCCTGGACAACTCCTATTGGCTTTTGAGGAAAAACTCCAGGACTTTGGCGACCCCTGTGAAATGGTCATTCGACCCCAAAAGGGGTCGTGACCCACAGGTTGAGAACCACTGATCTATCTATCTATCTATCTATCTGTCTGTCTGTCTGTCTGTCTGTCTGTCTGTCTGTCTGTCTATCTATCTATTGTTTTTTATAAATATTAAAAAAAACTAAAAAAAATAAAAGAACAAAACAAAAGTAAGAGAAAAGAAGCAAAATAAAATAAAACAGCTGCTTGGAAAAACAGATAAATACCCATTTCTTTATATTCTGATCAAGTTGAAAAAAACATACTGTAATCATAATAATTTATTAAACATGTAAACTGCCTGCCTCTCAATGACTCTGGATGGCTTACAACAATCAAAGGAAGAAATTACAGTGAAAGCAATACAATTTAAGAAAAAAGAGAAAAGATGGCAAGCATGATGAATTGAAGGGACTCATTCTCCCTCGCTATAAAGACCTGGCTGAAGAGCCAGGACTTCGCTACTCTTCTAAGTGACAGCAGAATGGGGACCATCCAGATCTCAGGGGAACCTTGTTCCAGAGGGCAAGAACTGCTGTAGAGAAAATGCACCCAGACTTCAAACAGATGACATTACTTAGCACATCAATCTTGCAGGATTGAATCAACAAGGCTGTTGCTATGAGAGTCAGGTGGTCCCTCAAGTAAATAGGCCCTAGGCCAGTGATGGAGAACCATTTAGACACCAAGTGCCCCAAAACCACCCTGCCACACCGCCACCCCACCCCCTGTCCTGCCCCCTGCCCCATCCTGTACCCTGCCCCCTCTGCCCCCACCCCTGCCCCACCCCCTGTTCCACCCACAGGGCCACCTACCACCTTCACAGCCTGCTGTAGCAGATCACCCAGGCAGCCCTGAAGTGCCATGGTTGCCATGCCCTCCGCCCACACCCCACAGCATCATCTGCGCATGATGGGTCATGAGGGTGGAGTCTTGTCCCTGATGCCTGGCTGCCATGTCCTTGGCTGTGGTGCTCTGCACGGGCCATGCCCTGGGGTGACTCTCCTCAAAAGGGGCTGATGGTGAGAAGGGGGCCGCATGGGGAGATGGGGCTGGGGTGATGGCACACATGCCCAAAGAGAGGGCTCTGCATGCTGCCTCTGGCACACATACCATAGGTTCATTACTACTGCCTAGGCCATGTAAGGGTGTGTATTTTCCTTGCTGTTTGATGAATTGCATATATGAAAGTCGTTCTTGCTGCCAACTGATTTTTGCTGCCCAAATTGGTCAAACTTATTTCACTTACTACTGCATCTTTTAAAAACCCCGATGTTTGAAAATATTACAGACGTGACCTCATTTTCAGTCCACAATGGAGGCAACATATTGTTTCTATACTAAGCAAGTTATTTATGAATAGCCTTAAACCATAGGGTTTATTTATTTTCCTTTTTTTGATATCTGAAATTAGTAATGGAACAAGAAGGAATCCTGCCAGAAAGATCCATTTACTGTCAATAATGGAAACAAACTGAGTAGCTATCCCTATGATTTGCATTTCGTGTGAATTGGGTATTATGTGTAGCATAAAGATGGTTAAATATGTACTGGAATAAAGGTGAGGTATGTGCATTGATTTCAAGTCCTCAAATACATTGTTTTAAGAATTGTATTCAATTCCAATTCTTTGCTTTTCAGTGTCAAATGGTTTGTGTGATTTTATTTGCTTTTATTAGTTTGTTATTATTTACATTTTATTTTCATTACCATCTTTAATGCCCTTTGGACAGAAAATGATGAGGAGGAAGAGAAAGAGGAAATGTAAAACCCAGAGGACTGAATTCAAGGATTATTTTATGCATCTATGTGAGAATTATTTGCTCTGAGAATGCTAGGCATATCTCCCAGAAGATATTGTACATGTGATCTGGTAAGCTACTTTAAGCTGCTACTTTGAGGAAAATGTCAAGACATATATGAAATATTATAGATTGCTATCTCATTACAGTAGCAAAATGTTTTCCTCTCAAGTCAGCATTAGTAAGACAATTACTGTTTTGAGAACCTAGGTTTGAAAGTAGGTTCATAGAATACTTTGGAGATAAAGGCGGGCACGAACCCTCTGCAGAAAGTTTAATAGCTCTCTATTTTGTAAGAGTAACTACTTTGTGATATTAAGTGATACAGTAAGAATTGGAAGTAATATAGTGACCTTATTATTGTAGGCTATACTTTAAAGAAGGAAGCCCTTTATACAGGTAGTCCTTGAGTTATGACCACAGTTGAATCCAAAATTTAGGTTGCTACGTGAAACATTTGTGAAGTGAATTTGTCCTGTTTTATGACTTTACTTGCCACAGTTGTTAAGTGAATCATTGTATTTGTTAAGTTAGTATCATGGTTATTACGTGAATCTGGATTCCCCATTGCTTGCCAGAAGGTCACAAAAGGTGATCACATGATCCCGGGACACTACAATCATCATAAATATGAACCATTTGCCAAACATCTGAATTTTGATCATGTGACCTTGGAGACACTGCAGTGGTCATGAGTGTGAAAAATGGTCATAAGACATTTTTTTCAGTGTGCTGTAACTTTGAATAGTCACTAAATTAACTGTTGCAAGTCGAGGATTACCTGTATTTAATTCTTCTTCTTCATGCAATTTAAAGATTGAAATAAATTTCTGGGTTTCTGGGATATGTATCTGTGGGTATGTATATATATTAACTGTTGTTTTTCTCAGGCACATACTCAGTGTTTATATCTGAGTCTCTGTGCATAGGATACTGAATAACTGATAGTACTTGGGTGTTGCAGAGCATGACAAAAGAGAAATAGATCCTCTGCCATAAGTTAAGGACATTATTTTGTGGCCAATATATTGAGGAGTGAAGCAAATTGTTACTATTTAGTAAAGACACTGCATATTCCAAGTGGATTGTCATGTCTAAAGTGGCTAATAATATCACTAATTCATACCTTCTGAGCAATTTGCTAGTTGTTCTGTAGGATTCACTTTCTGCCTCTCACTTACAGTTCAAGGATGGTGGCTATATTTTGTGACTTTCTTTATTCTTTTTGTTAACTGCTTGGAGCAGTCAGTGGGAAAAGGAAAGCACTGTTATGTTTGTGTGATACTAGGATTGACTACAGTACTACTCTATAACTCTGACTATGAGAAATGTTCCAGAAATGAGATGAATGAAAGTTGCAAGAAAAAGGAAAGAAAATAATTTTTCATTTGGTGGTGACGGTAGAGTTAAACTAGCATGTCATGGCAACACCTAAAAAAAAAACCCCATACAAGTCTGAGGAAAAGTCTGTTTTAGCCTCATTAAATAACTAGTTTACTAAAGGTTTATTTTTCTTTTTGTCATTAACTCTCTAAATCAAATTAACATGAAACTAAACTCTTGCACCTCTGATTTATTTAGTTGTGAAATAGATAAAGGGCATCACCCCGTTATGTGGACTTAAACTAGTTTGAAAATTATTTTATTTCATGGTAAGCATTCTACCCAAAGTAACCTGCTAATTTTGTTTTTCAAAAAGATGGTATACTTTTTGTTGTTGTTCTCAAAGTCACCTTGATTCACTTGAATGAGTATCTGCTTTTAGGAGTAGTTTATAAATGCAATATAGAATTGAAGAAAGGTATTTTTTAAAAAATTTAAAAGACAGTAGATAGTTTTAGCGTGGCACTGCTCAAAAATATATTGTGGGCAGGAGCCATCAAAATGTTTCATGCAGCCATAACTAAAAATACTGAAAAATGCACATCTTCTTAAAAATAAATCTTGTTGAACTCCATTTATTGTCCTAGAAATATACGCACATGTCACTGAAACAGCAGGTTAAGTTGTAAGTTTTGTTAACAAAAGTCGAAATGATCTTTCAGAACACTGCAGCCTCTTGATCAGTAATGTTGAATTCCAACAAATAAACTCAATTACAATCAGAAAGCCAACACAGAAATAATAATCTATTATTTTCCCATATATCCCCAAGTCCTTCCAAACAATGCATGTTGAGTACCAATTTCAGAAGAATAACATACAAGGGAAATTATTTATAGTTCACTATTATTCCGAAAAAACATTTCTTGTCTCTAAAAAGCCATAAATTATGATACTGGCTGATTTACTGATTAGGTTCAACTCATGGAGTGTGCCCAAATTTATATCACAATTTTTGCTCTGCTTTGCTGCCTCCAGCCAGTCAAAGGGTGTATGTATGTGCAAAATGTGACATGCAGTTGGCAGCCCAACCTCATTCTCCTCTTTATCTTGATGTATTTCCTGTCTGTGGCAAGGAAGCAAAACATAATCAACTAGGCTATCGTATGATAGAGAGGCAAACCATAACCATTTAGAACAGTCAGCACTACTGAAGAGGAAATAATTGGCGGCTCCCTCTCATTGGAAACCACCTGCCCTGCAGCTCCAAAGAAAATACTGTGGAACTAGCATTATAGTGTTTCCTCTTGAACAGGAGCTGAGCCAGTAAACCTGAACAACTAATTGGTTCATTTTCCAAACATGCTGGATTTGGAAGCAATTACCACACTGCATGAGTACTTAAAGCTTTATTTCAGGGCTCTAAATAATATACAGTAAAACCTCTGAAAGCTGACCACCCAAGGGACTGAAGGAAAGCAGTCAACATATGGAGGTGGTCTACATATGGAACAACAGCTTCTGCAGACAGATCATAGGTTTGTGTTTTAGCAATGACCCACTACAGAAGGTAGGCTCCATAGTGGATTTTGAATGTTTTGATTATGCTTTGGTCGAGAGGTTGAATTTTTGATGTAGTGTTTGGAGGGAAAAAATTCAGTTTCACATTTCTAAGATGATTCACTTGGGGATGGCTGGGACAATTGTCCATTACAAGGAGAATGGACCATTTCTTCTTCTTCATTTCTCAGTCAATACCCCTTATTCACTCCTCAAAGAGGGCACCAGTCATCCATGCAGATTTGTTAGATTTCCAGATGGCAGGAAGGTCTTTGGGCTGTAGGTTCTTGAATGAGCATAGCTTTGCCGATTTATCAATCGTTCTTTAGAAAGTTTTCCACTCTTACATTTGTCAACCCTCATAACGAGGCTTCTGTCCAGCATCTCCTTGAAAAAGGAGTCCACACTTATCAGCTACCAATTCTGCATTTCACTTTTTTTGTCCTTAGTGCAGACTGGACTCAACTGATCAAGTTATAAAGAGTAAATTAATACCATGTATAAAGGTCCAGGTGGTCAAGATACAACTTACAGAGGTGGTCAGTAAAGAGAGGTTGGCTTTCTATTGTGTACATATAATGTATGTCTGGTCTACAAAAATTAGGTCAACTTAGGGAGGTGGTCAATGTAGGGAGGTATCAACTGTGGAGTTTTTACTGTAATAACATGAGATAGTGGTTAAAGAGTATTCAAGAAAACTCTTGAATACATCAAAGAAAGATGGATCTTAACCCATGTGACAATTAGGGAACCCCAGAGAGAGGTGACGGCAGATGGCAGATGGCAGCTGTTTAACTGTCATACATTTAATTTTGTGGGGGCTGAAATCATCACCCAAGACTTCACGAAAGGTGGCCGCCTATTGAAAGAGACTTGGCTTTCGGATGAGCATTCGATCAACTGGCATGTAGAACTGCTGCCAGCCTATCAAACATTGAGAAGGCATGAACAGCTGCGCAGGGCAGCAAAAATGAGTGAACTTCTTACCACCTCTGCACCACAGGAATAGAAATTCTAAAAATTCAGGGTGTTTACTCACGGAAAGGCAAGAGGGCATAGTGAGTCGAGTAAGGGAGACGTTAACACACCCCTTTGTGGGATCGAAGGAAGTACTTCAGACCAACGCGATGATTGAGGAGAACACCAGCCAATAGAGGCAGATGGAATGCCTGCACACTTTATGGCTTGACAGTTAAACAGCCATCTATCTATATAAGCGGTTTTCTCTAACCACCAATTATCAACAGCTCAGCTGTTGCTTGCAGTTATTTCACTACCTTTCTTCGTTATTATTCAAATATTTCATTAACTGTAGTTATTAGGAAATATCATTGCTACTGCATATGGGGTTTGCTCCCTGTTTGTTTACAGCAACTTGCTATCCCAGTATCGATGGGGGTATGGTTGTTTTCCTTGGTAGTTCATTTATTAGGGTATAATTAGAGTAGAATACAGGTAGTCCTTGACTTACAACAGCTTGTTTAGTGACCATACAAAGTTATAACAGCACTGAAAAAAATGACTTATGACTGTTTTTCACACTTACAACCATTGCAGCCTTCCCATGGTCACGTGATCAAAATTCATATTTATGACGGTTGCAGTGTCCTGGGGGGTCATGTGATCCCCTTTTGCAAGCTTTTGACAGTCAATGGGAAAGCCAATTACACTTAACAACCATGTCACTAACCAAACAACTGCAGTGATTCACTTAACAATTGTGGCAAAGAAGCTTGTAAAATGGGGCAAAATTCACTTAACAACTGTCTCGTTTAGCAACAGAAATGTTGGGCTCAATTGTAGTCATTAGTTGAGGACTACCTGTACTCTAATTAAAACAATACCCTAATAAATTTCTACTAAACAGTAAACAACATCTGAATCATAGTACTACCAAGGAGAAAATCACATCCACGCCAACACTGGGATGTCACGCTACTGAATATAAACAGGGAACAAAGCTCATTCCTTACTGATGATGTTACCTAGTTAGGCTATGAAACATTTACAAGCAAACAACCAAGCTCAGAGAGCACCAAGGACTTCACAATAGAAACTGGTTGCGAAAGTGACTTTAGGAGTGTAGTAACTTTTGTATTTTCGGGAATAGAGGTAGCGAGGGTCACTGTACATCCTCATGGCTGGGTTCTCAGGGCTTTCAGAGATCTGATACTGATATTGTTCTATCAGAGCCCAGGGAACCCAACAAACTTGTGTCCCATTTGGAAGATCTTTTGGTTAACACAACTGGAAACTGTTTTAAATATGGATTACCTCTGAGCACATGGAAAACGTTACTCTTTTAAAGTTGAACTGCAAAATTATGAATTATAAAAAGCCTTTAGGCAACGACTTCTTTTGGATTACAAAACAGAGATTAATATTTCATGCTTGCTATGCAGTGTTCTATGCAGATTAGGCGTTTTAAACATATCCTCATTAGGGAGATACTTTAACAATATCATCAAAGTAAATGACAGGGTGAACTGTGATACCTTTTAACATCTAGTTAGTGTGGAATTTTATGAAGCATCACGTTTTCCATTAAAAAGCTTTTTTAGACAAAAGATTCTCAAGTGCGTGTTTTTAAAGCTTTTGCTCTCTTTGGGAGACAGTATCAATTCTATTTCAACACAAAGATGAAAAGAACTATTAGAGGGCAGGGAGGCTCCTTCAAATAGCAAATAAATAAGTTTAGTTTTCTGGGTGAAGCAGTTGTAGAGCAAATCACTCTATCATTGTTATGTACAGTATTTAGCAGCACAGTTAATTTGGCATTTTAATCAATGTTGACACTTGAAAATAATTACACCTACATGGAAAAAGTGATTGACTGGATTCAAACACTGCACCAAAATACATAGTGCTTGATTTTAAATGTGGTCTATTAAATAAGGTACGGAGTTCATATGCTGCTGTAAATCATCAACCATCGTTTGCAAACTTCAGTGGCTTGACTACCTACATGAAACATGCAAATACAAGCCATGCAAAATCCAATCATGCCTTGCTGCAGTAAATACATCTTTTTACATCGATGAATGTTTAATAGGGAACGTTAAACTTTTGGATCTGGGGAATGAATCGTTACCACACATTTATATATGAGGAAAATAAAGTGAATGGAACTTTATTAAGATGAAGATGCACTTATGACTAGTCCTTGTTTACTGCTCCCTTGTTCAGTGACCATCTGAAGTTGTGATGGCACTAAACAAGGGGTACTTATGGCCAGTCCTTGAAGCTCACTTACCCCACAGTTACATGATCATGATCTGAGCACTTGACAACCAGCTCAAACTTATGACAGGCAGCATCCCATGGTCACGTATCATCATTTGCTACTTTCCCTGCTGGCTTCCCAAAAGGAAAGTTAGTGTAGTGTAGAAACTGGCAGGATTATTACAAATAGTTCGGCTAAGTCTCCAACATCTGGCAACAGCCCCGAAATACTTGTGCATACCTCTCAACCACTTATGTACTTAGCAGCAGGAACCAGCTACTAGGATATGGAAAAAGATGAAATATTGACCATAAAAGGAATAGTGTGTATGTATGTATATGTATATACTTTGCTGCTCAAAGCACGAAGCTGAAAGCACCAGCCTGAAGATGACGAATGGGACTTCGTCGAAACGTCGCCAAGACACTTCCAATTTTACGTGGGAGAAAACCCGAACAACCAAAGACCTATACACACACACACACACACACACACACACACACACATACATACACACACACACACACACACACACACACACACAATAGACTGGAAAAGTATCTTGGATAATCTTTCTATATTAGATTTACAATAGGGATTAGTTAATGTTGTCAGTGATTTTATGAGGATAGAGAAAGAGAAAATGAAAATAAACCAAGTATTTGGATGCTATTTGTAGGAATTAAAGATTGTTGGGAGAAAGGTGAAAGAATATAAAATTGGTTTACAGGCTGCTGTTTTTAGATTTTCTTAATGGATTTTTTTTTTTTACTAGGACTGGATGATGATATTTCAAGGTTTTGTTTATAGGAGTTTATTTGTTATATTTTACATTTATCTGATTAAAGTTAAAACAGATATGTTGTTATTTCTGGTAACTTTTATTGGATATTTTTTTAGCTGCGAATGATAAGGTTTGTGGGATTTGTTTAATGATATAAAATGAGATGCAAACATAAAAGCAGGCATTTTAGGGGGTTTATTAAATAAAGGTTATAACAGCTTGTTATTTTTGGTAACTCTTAATGGACTTTGCTGATTAGTACGGATGATGAGGTTTTAAAGATTTGTTTACAGATATTAAGGTGATATAGGATGAAGAAGTTGTTTATAGTGTTTTAAGAGATGGTGATAAGTAGTAAAAAAAATTTTAGATTTGCTGGGACAGAGAAAAATGTTACTTCTTTTTTTCTCTTTTAATTTATTTTTCTTTTTCTATATTTTGAATTAGTTTTATCTGTACAATGTAATCTAATAAAATTATTATTAAAAAAAGAAAAAAAATGCAGAGACTTTTTTGGGTTCCACTCCTTATGTTATTGCCACAATGTTGGACATAACTGCATGTCGCTCTTGGAGCACAAAATAAAAATGACAAAAAAGTGAGGCCTCCAGCTTGAAACTGTTAATATAATGGAGAAGAACATCACTGCAATCTATTTCAGTCAGTGCCCATAAACAATATTTTCTTGTTTTATTCATTCTACTACCTTCTAGGCTCCAGTAGCTCATGTACCTCTCAAAGCTCTACATGCGATTTAAAAATAGTTGGAAGGAATTTAAATAAAATTTGCTGGCTGCTGTTTGAAATGCAGCTGATTTCTGTGTTTCTTTTCTCAGCCCCCCCCCCCCCGCAGGCAAGGATCTGAATTTTGCGGTAGTGACTGACACTTTCTGGATGTTACTGATGCCAGCTGGTTTGATAAAGTGTTCTTAAATGCATCTGCGGTGATAATAGAATTAGCGTGAGAGACTAGCATTATCTCTTCTTTCTCCCAGTCCTGAGGCTTTATTATCTTCCTGCTCCACTTAACATGGAACAGATGTCATTTAAATTTGGTACATTTCTGTAAAACTTTATAGATTGTGAAAAACATGTCTAACAATTAATCTGGACAATTGAAGCAGCAGCCCCGATGATTGGAAATTAGCTAATACTATGCTCTGAACTTAAAGATGACAATGATAAGGTTATTGGTTATTGATGGGGTCAAACATTCAAGATTCAGAATATTTCAACAGTTCTCTGTATTTGGCTTGTCTTTCTAGGCACTTTTAGTACACAAATTAGAGACAGTGAGAGATGCAATGATAGAAAACACAAAGATAGTGAGAGAATAAAAGATGCCCTGAGATGCTTCAAATGATCACAGAAAAAGAAACAACTAAAGAACTAAATGAGTGACTGGTACCCAAGTAGAATAAAAAACATAAAAAATAATCTCCTAAGAAGTTGACTGAGGGGTCAAGCCAATGGGAAGTCTACATACATGACATGAACCGACTAGAGTAGAACCCAAGTATTTACAAGAGCTATGCATGCTTGAGTGAGCAAGTCTGATATAATGGTTAAGGCATCACTTTAGAAACTGGGAGACCAGGAGTTCTAGGTCCACCTTGGGACCAATCCAGCTGGGTGACCTTGGGTCAATCCCTCTCTCTTAGGTCTAGGAAACAGGCAATGGCAAACCACTCCTAAAATCTTGCCAATAAAACTATAGGGACTTGTCTAGTTAATCACTAGGAGTCAACATTGACTCAATAATAACGACAACCACAGCATCCAGGCAGTAGCTTACAAATGGAATATTAAGAGAAGAAAAAGAAGGCTTGATTTTCGCTGCTCCACAGCAAGCTATTTGAACAGAAAAAAAATCATCAAATGATTCAAAATGCAGATTGTGCAAGGAAGAGGAAGAAAGAGTAGATCATAGTTTCAGAATGTGCAAGAGGATTGTACAAATTGATGATAAAGAATGACATAATGCAGTCACCAAAATGATTCCCTGGAACATATGCCAATAATGAAAAATTAATGGGAACATATAATTGTAAAATAAGTTAGGTTATTTTACAATAGGTTAAAATATTGTGAGATTGATAAAAGTCTTAGCACATAACAAGTCAGATTCCTTTGTAGTTGAAAAGAAGATACTGTGGATAATTGATGCAGCAATACCAATAACAGTACGAGAGAAGACAAAGAACTGGAGAAAATCCTAACGATCAAGATCTGAAAGTCAGGATTGAAGGAATATGGCATAAACCAGCTGTGGTAGTTCAAGGGGTTATCAACACACTGCATGCCATACCAAAACATCTTGGAGAGCACTTAAAAACTTTGCACATTGACAAAATTTTCATCTGTCTATTATAAAAGGCCATACTTGGTGGATCTCCACACAGGATGCATGCTGTTCCAAGTAAAGCTGCATTTTGCAATTGAATGATGGGGATTTTGTTAATGCTGATGGTGTTCAAATGGTGTTCTGGATGTTTTGGGATTGCACCCAAGACATCTATTACTATTATTGCTACCTTTGCTTTCTTTTGCCACAGTAGTTCCACTTCTATTTGCAGATCATTGTATTTTGTAATTTTCTTCAGTTCTTTCTTTTCTGTTCTCCTGTCTCCAATATCCACTATCCAAACTTATTTGTCTTGACAGCTGTTAAGACAGTTGTTAAATCTGGAGGGTTATGTGATGGATACTTGTCTATTTTAATGCTAAAGTCATACATCACTTTAGTTTCTTCATTTTCTAATACTTTGTCTAGTACTTTTTGTGGTTCCAATAGTTCTTGCGTGCAGGCAAATGGTATTTCTTGTAGATATTCCAATATAGTATTTTTGCTATTTTGTCATGTCATTTTTATTGTTGGCCTGTGCAATCTTCTTGCATTAGCTAGATAGTGGTCCACAGCTTCTTTGCAGAGATAGCATTTGCTGTCTTTCTCCTTCTTGATTTATATGTTCTTAGCTAGATAAAAATGAAAAATACAGTCTAAATATCTGGATGACTGTGTGACCAACCATAATGATAATAATGTATACTTGAAATTTATTATGTAGTTTAGACCTCCTTTGACCACAGCAGTAATCATTTAAGCAGCCCATTAAGGTAGTGGTTGCTTTAAACAGCTACTTTTGTTCAAGCTGGCAGAGAAACCTTGAAAGAACAGAGGTTGCTTCAAAAATAACGTGGGAGAAGTATTTTGAAGTCTCACAAGCCCATCTTAATTTCATATTAGCCTATTATCTCATTCTTAAAAATAAATCCCAAAGTAGGGAATAATAAACAAATTAATTAAAAATAATTAGCAGTTCAGTAAAATTATCTGAAAAGAACAATCTTGAAAGCTATACTAAACTAATTTGGAAGGAATACCAATTAAATTGGTGAAACTTGGTGTCAATGGTATTTAGCAGGGAATACTTCCATAATATGGCAGTGGTTTCCCAAATATCGACTTGATAGCATAATACTCTGTTGCAGAGGAGGTGCTCTGGAAGATAGTAATAGTAATCTTTCATGTCAAGAAATACTTTCTTTTATCAGTTCTGAATGTCCCATTATTGAACTTCATTGGATGACCTGGGATTTCGGTATAAGAAGACTACCTGCATTTCCCAGACTGTTTATATTTCTATTGTGTAATCAGATACCTCTTTTTTTTTTTACTGAAAAATAACCCCAACACCTACAAATGATGTATTTTTATCTTAAAGAGAGTTGATGCAGACCTTTAATAATTTTGCTTGCCCCCTTTGCAATTTTTAAAAAACTTCCTTTGGAGATGTGAGGACCAGAAAAACACTATTCCAAACTTTCTTTTCTGTTTCTTTCCTGATAATCACCAGCATGGAATTTACTTTGTTTCAGGATAAAAACATACTGGGTATCAATTTATACATAATCACGGGGAGCTGACTCTGTGTTTGTTTGTTCTTTAGGAGAAATGTAGATGGTCCCTATCCATATTGGGTCGCTCTGTGGGTTGCCATATTCATCCTGCTAATAGCCTCCCCCCTGTTCTTTGCCACTGAATGTGAATTAAAAGAACAAAGAGAAGCTTTACTGCTGTGTTAAAGGGCTTTTAAAAAAGTTTAGTATCAGTTCTAGACTATATGTAAAAGCTATATGCCTAAAACTTTTGAGTTAAAATGTAGAATTATATTTAGTGTTATAGAAATATCAAGAAGCTACACATTTTAAGAATTACAGGACATGTCACTGAGATATAAAGTATAGATATAATAAGAGTTTATGCTTCCACTCCAATGATAGTTTGGAAGGCAATGGAAACCTGGTTATTTATTTTCCCAAGCCTTGGGGTAGGGTGATGGAGAGATTTGATTTTGTCTTGTAGGATTCTTTTTTTCCCTCTTTTTCCTGGATGCACATCTCTTTAGTCTTTCATTTTATTGTTTTATATTTTATATGGTATAAAGCACCCAAGTCATTAGGAATTGGGCATTTTTAAAACCTATGTAAATAAATAAGATGAAGATAAAAATAGAGTGGTTATCATAACTTGCATTGGTCTTCTCTGCCACCCCTGTTCACAAGAATTATGGATTGATGAGAACAACAATTTCTCAACAGTGAAAATTGCTAATATTCCACAAGCTGTTTAATTTAGGAATGTATAATTTCTGTTAGATTACTTGCCTTTGATTAGCATGCTACATAATAGACAAAGGCGGCACCTCCATTTTTTAATTGAAATACATATAATTATAATTATATGAATATAATTATTATATAATTAATCTTCATATACAATTAAATGGCAACTTTTGCAGCAATGGCAAGAGCTAAGGTTTTTGACGAATGCATACAGAAGTGGTCCCAGATTATATGCTTCTGATTTAGCCTTCTGGATCTTTAGCTTATTCCGTACACCAGAAAGAATAAGGATGAATTTGGTTTTTTTTCCTTTGAAAATTGTACTAGCAGGTTTGGATAAAAAGCAGTGAGGTGCAGCCGGTTCCGGTACACGGCGATGCTGGTTGTGTCTGGGGACTCGTCTCCAGTCTGGCCGGGTTTTCTGCCTCGGTAGACCCCTTAGGGGGTTGAAAGTTGCCCTGGAGGGGTGACCACCGTGAAGGAGGCTTGCTGGTGACTGCAGGAGAGTGGCAGCTTCTCCTGTGGCTCCAGCTATTTCCTTAGGGCCGATGGAGCAACGATTGTCCTGCAAGATGGCCGATTATCCTGCTGCAGCAGCCAAAGTCACAATTATATCTAAGCGTGTTTAGACCCACCACGGAAGATCCAGGTGAGACCCTTTTTGCCCCTCTTCTTTCTCTATTTTGGCTTTTTTACTGCCTGTAAAAACTTGGTTGAAATTATTTCCCCGTTTGGATTAAGCAGCTTCTGGTTGTGTGGGAAGAAAGGCGCTGAGAACAAAGAATCTTTAAAGACTACATTTTATTTTTATTCATTTTGGGATACAGAAAAAAAAAACGTTTTTTGGAATTGTATTAGTAGCTAATGTCTCTACCTTTACAGTTATAAGTACCTTTCTGCATTATGCAAAGTATGGAAACCGGGTTAAATGCAGGTCTGTCAGCTTTCCACAAGGGTACTTTTAATTGGTCATTCTAAAGACTTGATTGGAAGTTTTTGTCTTAATATACGCTCTGATTTAGGAACCTTTTTAATACTTCTGTAATGCTTAGCTAGCCAAACCTTTCTTGACTAAGAGTTTGTGACTCAAATCCTTAGTCAAATTATTATTGCACTCTTTATTTTAATCTCGTCCTGTGAATGTGTAGAGTTATGACTATGATGTAGTCTTGGCTGAATTGATAAGTGCCTTGGGGATAGTGACTCAGCAATGTTTGAACAGGAAACTTGACATGAACAAATGACCCCTCCAGGCTTTGCTTGGTTTCCTGACTATTTCTTTTGAACTCTTCCTGCAATCTTCATCTTCTCTGCTATTTAACCTACATTCTTAGACCATCTTGTTTAAATTAACCTACTGCCTTTTCTGCTGCAAATCTTGATATATAAAGCATAAAGTAAAACTTCACAGCTTGTGAAGTGCTCTCTGTTTAATATGCCACCCATATATCAGTTAATCAAACTTGCCTTTTTCCTACAACTTCCAGAAAGAGCCTTACTTCATATGCATTATCATATCATCGACTTCTAGATCTTGATAGCCTATCATCCCAAAGACATATGGGGTTACGATGACTTTTTAGTAGGAAAATGATGTAAACATCTGGACTTCAAACTTGGTAACTTTGCCTCCACTGAAAAGAATTGACATATGGTATTAGATGTCTCAGATATTTGGGCTAAATACAGATATAGATATTTTGGCTATATAGAGCCCAAATGTACCTTTTCCCCTCCCCTCTTTTCTTCCCTTAATTTCATTCTCCATTTTATAATTATTATTTTTCTCAATTTAAGATAGTCCTTGTTTCTACTCAAAATTATGTGTTTGAATTGCAGTTTACACCTCTATGGATTATTTTCAATGCAGTAGAATACAAAAAAAAAAAAATTACAATCTCTGTCTTTTGCTTTACATTCTAAACATTTTGAGCCATTTCAATAACAACAAAATCATCTTATCATCAAAACCTAAATTGTGGGTTTTCACGCGCCCAGCGGTCTCCCATGGGTGTTGAAGAACAGACACATACATGTGGTTTCCTCGGGATGGGAGCCTCAAACAAAGCCGAAGCATCCCTTTTATTGTGTTATCAGAAGGCGGGTTTATAGGCACCTGGTGACCACCTTACACCAACCACATTTGTTATGACACAGCATATTAGCATATTACACGTGCTAACTTTGTTTTGCACACGCTACTATACAGCTGTTACACACGGCACCAACAAAACACCAAAACACATTCCTTTGCACCGCACGGCACTACCTTGTTTACTCCAATCTTTTTTACTCTCGACTTCCTCATACCTTGGCCTACTGCAGCTGATGACTCAGCCTAACAGGCCAGATAACCCAATAACTCCAACATCTCCTACTTTTCTGTTTTATTTAAAATAAGGAGGTTGCGCTTTATAGGAAGTCATCCTCAGTGTCGCTTGGCAAAGTGAAGGCTGGTTTGGTTAGCAGGGGTTGCTGAACTGCAGTGATAGGTGTAGCTACTAAATTGACCTGTTGATGGGTGACAGTTCCTAAAGATTACAGTTTATTGCAGAAAGATGGTTCTTCAGGAAAGTGCAGAGGAGAGAGAAGGCAGAGAGAGAGAGAGAGAGAGCACATGGGGGCAGTAGGCTTTTCTCTGGCTTCAACTTTCTGATGGTGTTACATTTGCATTTGTATGGGCCTAGCTCTTGCTTGGGGCAGAGAGATAGATTTGGGGCCAGGTTTGGTTTTAAAAAGTCCTTTTGAAGAAAAATATATTTTTCTGCCCTTTTTAATATTTCCTTCTGGGGGGGCTAACTTCCATCAATATCCCCACTTTGTGCCTTAAGTGTGTAAATGTATGACATTAAAATTGATCTGGTCAGGGAGACTTGGTAGGCAAGCTTTTAAACTGTTAAGCAAAAAAAAAAAGAAAAAGAAAAATAAGACATTAATGGAGGCAGCAGAAAAAGATCCCTTTAGTGGCTCCCAAAAGGGGAGCTTGCACCCATAAAGTTCTAAAAGTCAGGGCAAAATTTTGTTAGGTGGAAAAGAAATTTATAGTATCCAATATTCTGTGCCAATCATTTTCAAATGTTGGATGTCACCTTTAGCTTCCAGTCAGGTTTGCATACCTCCCAAAATTCTTCACAGCCATGGTTTTCCTTAGTACATGACCACTGGCTGCCCAATTTCAAGGGTTGTTTCCTGCCTTAGCTCTTAATTCAGTGCATCCAGGTTTGTAATGTCCAATGTGCCAGTCTATTAAATTTTCTTTAAATTGCACATAATGAGTTCTAGGAATCCCAATCTGAGCTCACCAGTGCAAGATATTCAGGGCATAAGTTTGGGATTTTTCCTGTTGCTTCCTTAGTCAGGGCATATGAATTGCAAATCACCTGAGGGGGCCTAGTTCCCTCCCCCTTGGTATCTGTTGGAAGTTGGTCCCACAAAGCTTTGGTGAAATAGAGCAAAAATCAGCCTGGGGGGAACTTTACTAAAGGTAGGTGGAGGGGACTCAAGTATGATTCTGAATGGTGTGTGTGTGTGTGTGCACTTTTACAAAATAGTCAATACAAACATTCTGGATAAATTTTCCCTCCCGCCAGATAGAAGTCCAAGGTGTTCAGTACTTGTTCTGCCATCTATTCCTAAATGCCATCTCTCCATTAATACATTCAACTGGCTTGTTACAATACAAATGGGGCAAGAAAGAAAAGTTTACAATGAGTTTCCACCCTCCCCCCACAGTCTTAATTTTCTCTTCTGAGGCTTCACATGGCACCACCTTCCTTCTGCAGCTCTCACAGGCATCTGGGGGAATGGTAGGATTTGGGAAGATGTTCCACTCAGATTGCATGGTGGTTTTTTAGTGGATGGCTGGATTCAAAACTCAATTCCATGGCTCAAAAGGATGGAGGCAGCATCTGGGTCTGTGTGTTCTGCTTCCAAAGGCTTGGGAGAGGGTTTCAGGGCTGAAAGATACAAGAACAAGGTCTCCCCCCTTTTCTGGGTGGACTCTACCAGGAGAGGCAGACAAAAGGTATGGAGAACAAAGGACAGGAAAAGAATTGGAAGGGGGGTAGCTTGCAGGCAGTTTGAAAATGCTGAAAACTCCAAATAATTTTAAAAGCCTAATATTTTAAGGTGTGCAACTTGCCAAGGGTAGGAGAACATTTATTCTAAAATAGACCACATTGTTTTAGAGATTGAGAAATGCTTATATATTTGGGATAAGAAAAGTTTCATAGTAGCATCACCAATAAGTGATAGGATACGAAAAAAGGATAGATAAAACACATACAGTAAATGCAAGTGAAACTTTTCCAACAGATAAACTTAAAACAATCCCTCCTAGTAACTTAAGGCTATTCTTGAGAGTACACAGAGAGAAAGAGGAAAACAAACAAACAAACAAACAAACAAACACATTTCTTTTTCTTCACTCTGTTTGTTGGCCAGACAAACAGAGTGAGGTTTTTCCTTTTTGTGGCTTATTTTAAGCAGAATTTCTAGCAGACTTTAAAATTCTTTTTCCTTTGGATTTGAAACAGTTAACAGTCACAGTTTTACACATCCTGGTCATTCATGAAAATACTTTCCTAATTTAACCCACACAGACATTTTTAGGGATCCTCCTTCGGGTTATGCAAGGCAATTTAGATATACATATTTTAAGAGGACGATCAAATCCCTTTTAGTGGGAAGCAGCAAATCTTTCCCATTGTTTTTCAAAACAATTATTGATGACTTGGTCAATTCCCTAAGTTCTGAGAGGTGCGCAACCTGAGGCTTAGAAAATCCTGTCCCCATACTCACGGTAATGTTTTGGGAGGGTGCTTCGTCTATCCCTGACGACCGGCCCTGAGTTGCAGTAAGCTCTTCCGCTGAGTGAGTAAGAGGGTACCAAGAGACGTAATATTTTGGGAGGGTGCTTCGTCTATCCTGACGACCGGCCCTGAGTTGCAGTACCAAGAGACGTGCTCAGAAACTTGAATCACGTCGGGGTCACCAGTTGTGGGTTTTCACGCGCCCAGCGGTCTCCCATGGGTGTTGAAGAACAGACACGTACACGTGGTTTCCTTGGGATGGGAGCCTCAAACAAAGCCGAAGCATCCCTTTTATTGTGTTATCAGAAGGCGGGTTTATAGGCACCTGATGACCACCTTACACCAACCACATTTGTTATGACACAGCATATTAGCATATTACATGTGCTAACTTTGTTTTGCACACGCTACTATACAGCTGTTACACACGGCACCAACAAAACACCAAAACACATTCCTTTGCACCGCACGGCACTACCTTGTTTACTCCAATCTTTTTTACTCTCGACTTCCTCATACCTTGGCCTACTGCAGCTGATGACTCAGCCTAACAGGCCAGATAACCCAATAACTCCATCAGATAGCCTATCATCCCAAAGACATATGGGGTTACGATGACTTTTTAGTAGGAAAATGATGTAAACATCTGGACTTCAAACTTGGTAACTTTGCCTCCACTGAAAAGAATTGACATATGGTATTAGATGTCTCAGATATTTGGGCTAAATACAGATATAGATATTTTGGCTATATAGAACCCAAATGTACCTTTTCCCCTCCCCTCTTTTCTTCCCTTAATTTCATTCTCCATTTTATAATTATTATTTTTCTCAATTTAAGATAGTCCTTGTTTCTACTCAAAATTATGTGTTTGAATTGCAGTTTACACCTCTATGGATTATTTTCAATGCAGTAGAATACAAAAAAAAAAAAATTACAATCTCTGTCTTTTGCTTTACATTCTAAACATTTTGAGCCATTTGAATAACAACAAAATCATCTTATCATCAAAACCTAAAATCAAATTTCATTTTTTAAATTTCAATCAAGAATCTAGAAAGTTTCCAAATAGAAACAAAAGTAGATTGATTATTCTCTTTAATTAAAACAGTCAGTTTTGCCACTTCTGCCACCTCCATCACCTTTCATCATTCCTCTTTGTTACTTGATTAATTGTAACTTCTGGTCCCTACCAATACTGGTTCCATCTTTGTAGAAATAGTCTAGCAGTCTAATGTTAGAAGTGTTTTACTGATTTCCCAAGTTATGACAACAATGAAGCTTATAGTGTTTACTCTATTGGAGTATAAGAATACTCCAAAGTATTCTTTTGGAGTGCTTTCCTATAGTACAGTAAAGAATAACGTAGTTTGGGGCCCTTTATAAATGTGTACAATTACACAATTCATATGAATGCAGACTCTCTTTAAACTGCAAACCAGAATTCTATCTTGCAAGTGTTGTTGAAAAAAAAATAGTATGTCAAGAGTAAGGTTGCCAGGGTGTTGCTTAGAAAATAATTTCTCCCTAGGAAAACATAACAATAACAACAACAACAATAATAATAGAGCTGGAAGGGACCTTGGAGGTCTTCTAGTCCAACCCCCTGCTCAGGCAGGAATCCCTATACCGTTTCAGATAAATGGTTGTCCAGTCTTTTCTTAAAAACTTCCAGTGTTGGAGCATTCACAACTTCTGGAGGCAGATTGCTCCACTGATTAATTGTTCTAACTGTCAGGAAATTTCTCCTTAGTTCTAGGTTGCTTCTCTCTTTGATTAGTTTCCATCCATTGTTTCTTGTCCTGCCTTCAGGTGCTTTGGAGAATAGCTTGACTCCCTCTTCTTTGTGGCAACACTTGAGATATAGGAACACTGCTATCATGTCACCTCTAGTCCTTCTCTTCATTAAACTAGACATACTCAATTCCAGCAACTTTAATTTAGCTACATTGATCAAATTACAGACATAGAGACAAGATTAAAAAAACTGATGATGGAATTAAAACATTGATCATGCTAAATGTATCTCACTCTGTACCACTTCATACAGCCTTACAATTCTTCTAACATGTGACCTGTTCAAATTCACTGTGAATTTAATAGGTGAAGTATGATCAATTTCTCAATTATAATTCCATGGATTATCAATTTTGAGATTGTTAGGGAGATTATAGAAGAGTGGTTCATTGACAAGAATCCAATTAGAGCTTCTAAAGTTTTGATTTTGTTTATGAATATGGTAAAAACTTATCTGAGATATCTCAAATTTCTGCAGAGCCATGTTTCTCCAGTGAAAAATATTATATCAGTCTTCTCCAATTTCAATCCCTCTATGTGTTTTGGCTACAGTTCCAAGAATTCCAGCCAGTAGGGGATTCTCATTGGGAAATTGGGTTTTGTCCCAGATAAAGGCCTAAGAATTATATCCTAAATATATTTGGATATCAGGACAATAAAATTTATTTATTTACACATATATGTATGCAGGCCACTTGCCAAAGTACCCCTGGAGCCCTAAAGACATTGCACAGAAACTTTTTTTGAATTAAACTAGAATGAATGAACATGAACATGAACTGAATATTAAAAAGTCATGAAATCTGCCCCATTAACTCTAAGCTTCCTCGAGTTAATTTCCAGCATATAAATGTCCTGCTTAGCTTATCTGTTAATCAAATTGATACTTTTAAAGTGTATTTCTCCCTATAGGGGAAATTGCTGGTGATTCTTTTAAGGTTGGCAATTGGCAATTGGGTCTTAAAAAGGTAGAATATTAAGCAAACGGTGTACCTAAGTCTTGACAGGTCAGTTTTGAATGCAATTACAATAACTAATAGAAACCTAAACATTGGCTATAATTCTTTGCCTCAATTTGGGGCTCAATTTATTTCATCCTTTGATAATTTTACAAATTCCTACTACCTACAGAACAGCTATTCTTCTCTAGTTCCTCTTGGCATGGCCCTACCAGCAGTCTAAAGCGACTTAGAAAGAGATGCCATCAGCATTTGATTAGCTGAAGTAAAGAGTTTTCTAAACAAGCAGGGACTCTTTACCTTTCTAATTGCCCAGGATTCCATTTTTATCTGTTATTCCCCATAGCTGATTAACAACCAGCCACCGAATAAGTGCAGAAAACCAATGGAGTACAAAACCTCAGCTAGAAATGCAGTTGCTTTAAAATTTATACTTGACAAGAAGGCGATCCATCGAAGCTGTCATCAAAGCATGTCTTTGGGCTCTGAAGATTTCTGGTATGTGCTGTTCTTGAAAACTGATCACAGAATGTGTTTGACTATAACAAAATTCATGTCTGCATGGTGAACTAGTTTATTCTCAATTCCATAGTAAACTATGAGGTTTTATTTCCACCCTTTTCTTTTGACTTCTCCTTACCATTTCTTTGGGTTATACATGTTTCCAATCCATATGTTCTTAGCCCTCTTTTCTTAAAACACTTCTTCTGTCTGCTTCTTCAATACTATCATTAGTCATATTTGCTTGGCTGAGTAGACTATTTACCAGATTTATATTTTGCCTTTAATAGAACTCAGATTGGTATTTTTGAGGGTCTTCTCAGCCACATAAACTATTTTTGGCCAATGATATCTACAGCGCAGAGTAGCTCATGTCAAGCATCAAACATCGTAGATATCAATTCCTGATTAATTTTCCTGTCTTTGTTCTAGGATTCATCTTAGGACAAATATTATTCCAATCTCTTTAGTGATTTGAAGGATCAAGTACTTGGTTAGAAAATATGAGCTTGGCTTCAGGTCCTGCAAGTTCACTGACAGTGAGAATACCCAATGCAGGGATGGTGAAACAATATCTATGTTTCTAATCTCTTAATATTTAATTATTTTATAATTAAATTTGTCTGATTAACTTGATCAGGAGTCAGACTTCTCATGCTGATGGTGCTTTTGGGTGCTTTGTACAATGATTAGTGTAGATACCAGTGTAGTTACTTTCAATCATGTTCTTTTAATGAATGGCTAGTTATATTGTAAGCAAGATACAGTACATTTTCAGTTGTGTCCTGAAGGCTTATAATGACATAATTATTTTCTATAATATACGTTATAATATAATGTGTACAGGCTAGAAAGATATCAGAACTGGCCAAGGGTCAAGGCAGTGTTAATCCTGATGCCTATACCTTGACTCAGGTCACAGTAGGATTAATTCTAATGAGCTATTTCAAGATAAGCTATGCTAGTCTTCCACTAGCTATTGCTTTGAACACTCAGAAATATTAGTCGTTTTGGTATATAGGAGACAGGTTCATTCCCTGTCAATATTTTTAAAAAATGTGTTGGTATTAATGTTGCTTTTGCTTTTGTAATTGTAATTTTCTCTGATTGAGTATATAGACAGATAAAATATATACAGTTGTCAAGAGACTTTTGAGCTACTTATATTATTACTATCCCTCCCCGGCAGTAATGGGCAACAAGTTGAAGCAACAAATTAGCTGTATGACATGCCATGCTTCTGAGCTTTCCTCAAGCAATTTGGTCATCAGCTAAAAGTAAATATTTTTAGGTGTCTTCTGCATAAAATTTCCATAATAAAATTGCTGTGCAGCCCACAACCAATTCACTTCAGTAAAATCACCCTATCCCAACACTTGGGGGAAAAAATCAGTTCTTAAGTGTTTTCAGAAGATTAAAAAAAAAAAAGGAGGAGGGTGCTGTTAAACTTTATAGAAAAGGCTGTTTACATAAGATAGGTCCTACTACAGGACAAGACATGAATCGTGAAAGAAAGGAGAGGCAGAGGAAAGCATCTTGATAGTTACAAGTATGGGAATATGTGGCAGGATACAAGACGCAGGCTGCTCTTGGGAAAGGTGGCTTCAGAGTTTAAGACCAATACCATATTTTTGCTCCTGTGCCCTAGGACCAGGTTTCCAGAGCTTTGGTGGCTCTAAACTCTGGTTTTTGCTGCTTAATGCCAGGTCAGAAGGAAATCTACATATGGGCCAAGAAGCTGCTCACTACATGTTTGATTATCAGCTTATAGCCATTGTGGATGTGTGGTAGATTGAATCATCACAACAAAATAGCAGTGGTGGTGGGATGTTCTTTGGTTGGATGAGGGAATGTGGAAGAAATTGAAATGCTGCCACTATTTGTGAAAGGTGGAAAAGAACAGAAGTGATATATCGGATGGCTGCACAAACATAATGTTTTATTTCTTTTTACTGTAGCAATTATATATTCCCAGTGTCACCAAAAAGTTTTTTACTTGGATATTGTTGAATCCGTGCATATTATTCATTGTGAGACAAACCCAGTAGAAAGATATTAAAACATTTAGCTTCACAGCACTTGAGAAGTCAGTGTTTGCCACTATAACCTCTACTTCAGGGGTCTTCAAACTTGGCCCTTTTATAACTTGTGGACTTCAACTCCCAGAATTCCTTAGCCAGGCATGCTAGCTGAGGAATTCTGGGAGTTGAAGTCCACAAGTCATAACAGGGCCAGGTTTGAAGACCCCTGCTCTACTCTGTTTCAAGTTGTATGAGAATAGAACTTACACGATAGGGAACTGGCAGAATATGTGGTTACATATGAAGATATTATTGCATAATTTTATATCTGTTGCAATATTTTATATTGTTTTCCTTAATGTTTTCAGATTGTCTGGGATGATCCAAGAATTGTTTCTGTCTACCATGAGAATTTAAAAAAACAATTAGAAATTCCAACCGGTTATATAGATGCCAATGCTGTTTAGGACATAATCATACTCTATTCACCTATGAAAAGAAGGAAAAAAAACTAAGCAAAGAAAAACTTTGGATTTAGAATGTCCTTTATATATTTCTTTCAAAGTAGAAGAGGATTTTTTGAGAAGGAGCAATGTACTGTATCTCAACTCCAGCCTTCATTTAAGAAAATTGGAAAGAATGCATTCAATTCAAGATTACATGTTTCTCATTTTTAAAATCTACGATAGCAGAATGATATGGTTACCACATATGGAGATTAAAGATGCCACCAAGAAGCAAATAGGCCCGTATCTCCCATCACATGAAACTGATGGGCTGGGTGGAAGGAAACAAAGATCCAGTGCACAAAGTGGTCTGGGGAAACAAAGGCAGAGTTTTGAAAGACTTAATATAGAAATGCTGATATATTCAGTTGCAGCAATTAAATAAATATGGCCTGGAATTAAGCAATAGCTGTATCTTAGAAAGATGGCAATCATCTATCATAAACTGGAATACAATCAAAATACTCAAAATTACGTGTTTACAAATAAAGGCAGCATTATACTCTAGTTTACCAAGTTGTGAGACTTATACTGAACATGCTCAGTTTTGAGTAGGCTGTTTTGGGAATCAAGTTCTTTGGTGAGAGATCCCCTACAAAACATTGGACTTTTACAAAAATTGGGTGAGGCTGTTCCTCCAGTCTGCTGATACTATAATCTTATTTTTGATTATCAGCTTATAGCCATTGTGGATGTGTGGTAGATTGAGTCATCACAACTAAATAGCAGTGATGGTGCGATATTCTTTGGTTGGATGAGGGAATGTGGAAGAAATCTTATAATCTTATTTTTTTGTTTAATCTGGTTAAAGAAGCAAACAAACAAATAAACAAAAAAATAAGATAATAGTATCAGCAGACTGGAGGAACAGCCTTGCCCCATTTTTGTAAAAGTCCAATGTTTTTCAGGGGATCTCTCAACAAAGGACTTGATTCCTAAAACAGCCTACTCAAAACTGAGCATGTTCAGGGACATGGAATACCGTGGCAAGTGGACTCAAAACCAGGCTAGGGAGAACAGCATGGAAAGATTATAGGCAGCTGGCTTGAATTTTGTATAGAAGCATTGTATTTTATAGCATTTCATTGAAATTTCTAGGTGTAGAACTTACTGGACAGTTAATCCCAAATTAATAGGGTAACATTGGCTATTGAGCTAAATAACATAATAGTGTGCATTGTTTATCTTTCTTGCCTTTTGTATTCTTGTTCCTTCTCAGACATATATTACCAGAAAATACTCAAAGCAGTTTAAAACAGAAAGGCATTTTTGAAAGAAGTTTCCCTTGAAGCACCCTGGTTATAAGTCATCACTGCAGTGTAGAGATAAAGAGAAATGTTTTTAAAAGAAGTTTGTTAATGTGGTATCTGACAAACAGCAGAGCCCCCCCCCCAGCAGAACTGTTTGAATACCTTTGTAATTTAGCTATACAAAATTGATAAGAGAACAGCAGCACCACTGAAGTTTTGCACTTAAATGTTCCATGTTTGTTTTGAATCTTTTTCAATCTCCTTCCCTCTCCAAAGAGTATGAGAAACCATGTGAGCTGCCTGAGGCTGAGACTGTGAACTGCAAAGCATTTGCTAGAGAAGCACTCTGTGGCTCCAAACTTTGATCTAACTACATATGTCTATGGTAGGATAACATCATTTCTATCCTAAGGCAGGGGAGTAATGCAGATTTAGGAATAAATGCAGGCTTTTCTTTTTCTCTTTCATTGGGAGATAAAGATTTTGCAGGTTTCAAGATAGAAGATGATTTCCTGGGCTTATTGTGCTGCAGTGGTTATACAGTATGTGTTTGCAATAAAAAGATAATCGCAAAGTTGCCTTCAAGTAGAATGTTGGTTCTTGTAGTGACCACTTGGATACAACTCCCCAGTTTCTTTGCAACAGCATGGGATTGGTTTGCTATGGCAGCTGCTTCTTTTTCTTTCCTTCTCTTTTTCCTTCTCCACTGTTGAGTTGAGTCATTGAATCCTGGTGACTGCCCCACAGACAGTGCTTGACTGTCCCAAAGTCACTCAGTTGATTTTGTACAACTGGCAGAAGAACTCAACCTCTTGATCTTCAGCCTGGTGTCTTAACCACTACACCAAATCAGTTCTTTTGGTTTGCTACCACCATCTTCACGTAGTCACATAGGAAGGTTAGGCATTGCTTTCCATTATTCAAAGCTGAAATATCTCCTCTTTCCTAACTTAAGTATTTGAGAAAGTTACCCTTGTACTGAAAGGTACTTAAATGCGATTAATATACTATTAAAAAGAAGTTTGAGTAATCAGCTCTAAAATACATTGGGAAGAGCTGTATGTGTGTTCGTATTTACAAACGAGTACAGCCATATAACCAAAATATTGGATCAAATTTTGTTTACTTCTTTAGTAAAGCTATAGCTTGTGCCTTCAAGACTTTTCTGGACCTTGGCTCCAAAATGATCACTGTTTCTCAAGAATTTTTTTAAACTCAGTTGGTTTACTTTCTGCATCAAATGAAGGCAACGCTAAACAAACAGTTGCTGTTAGTAACTTCAAAGAGAAAAAAAAGGGAATCTATAAAAGAGGAGTACAGATCTTTTATTCAACTGATTTTTTTTTAATTCACATTATCATTCAGGGGTCATTCAGGCTGTCTGGAATCTAATAATTTCAGTGGTGTGAGATTGAGTCATATTCAGGAAACAATAGTAGCAGCCCCATAAACCTGCTCCATGTTTCCAAATAACTCCTAGAATTACCATCATTTCAGTGGCTTATTGATTTCTAGGATACTTAAAAAGGCAGTGAACACTCTCAGGCTTGAACAACCAATCAACATAAAAGATGTTCAGCTTTTCTGTTATGAACCAACATTATAGCCTGGCAAGACGACTAAAGGCAATAAACTAAAGCTACTCTAAACATGACCAAATGCTGCTTTTATGGTAGCAATAGTGGTGGTTTTCAATTATCGAGTTCATTGCAATGTAGAGTCTCCCAGGTACCACAAAGTTGGTACATTTGCGTGTATGCTCGATGATAAATGCAAAACATCTGTCCATTATGTTGTAAATCTCAGAATCCATTCCAGGGACAGGTAACATGATGCTTGTGGACAACTCCCTTCTCATCATCTAGAAACCCTGAACCATTTGGTTTTTCTTTATCTATTCTAACTGAAACAATCTATGGGGAATTGGTAAGCTATTATGTAAAATTTCAGCATCTAGAAGCATTTTTATTAATGATGCTATGCCCATATATTGGGTCAATATTTTATTTAGGACTATGGTAACCACATCCATATGCAATGGAAATCTATAGCGCTCATTCTTAGGAGGAAAAATATTCTTCCTGTGTCAATGGTTCATTTTCAAGTTGGGAAAAAATCAGATGATGTTGGCCAGCAGTTGTGCTGAATATATCTTGTCATCTCTATTTTAATAGGTTTCTACTTAAGAGCTTTTAGTCAATTGTTAACAATGCAGCCCAATGGACCATACAATCATATTCCGTTTTTCCTGTTCATGTTCTCTCAGCATGATCACCACATGCTGTTTTCATCAGCATGAGCTAGCTGGTGCAGGCATCCTTCCATTGCAACACTTGGAAAATATCAGTGGCTCATCACACCATCTACAAAGGCAACATCTATAGCTAATCACAATATATAAACTGAAGGCATAAGCCATTGGTCTTTCCTGTACACAACTTTTTTTGCTTTTGCTCACTAGTTCTTTCTTTATAAAATGGTGTTGCTAGTGCTTACTATAGATTTTCTGTCAGCCTTTTGTGCTATTCTAAATATTTTTTATGAGCAAATAAAGAAAATATTCCAACAACTCTGAAATTACTAGAACTCAGAAAATAATGTTTTCTCATAAAGTCTCTTGTGAATTTTAAGTGAGGACATTGTTACATGTGCTCTCAGGTTCAGCTTATGGTCACTCACTCAATACACCCAGAGTATTGCTCAACAGTTACAGTCAAATCACTTTCAAATGAACATTGAGGCACAACTACTTGTTTGGAATATACAGGGACCCAGTGAATTTAAAGTAACAGCAAAACTTTACTGGTTACAATGTACAATGGCTCTTTCTCTCACACACATTTATCTACACTTACCTCATATCCTTTTCAACTAGGCTTTCAGGCACTAACCAGAGGGATGGAAGGCACCAATTCTGAATCCAAAGGGAACTTAAAGAAGGGGCAGGTTTCAGGACACCCTTTTATCCCACAAACTCCTTGTTTTGTTGATGAGGCTTGGGAGGGGGAGAAGGGGTTCCATGTGTTCAGGCCCAACTTTTGTCTGGTTGAGATTAATTTTTGTCCTTTATTTCCTTAATGACTTTGTTCATTTTGAACTATTTATCTCAAGGGAACTTTTAGACAAGATTCCTGGCTTTTGTCCACACTGCTAATATATCTGCTTCACCTTTAGATATGACAACTTCAATTTAGTTCCACAACACCAAACTCCAAATATACCAGAATAAATCTTTCGGTATTTCAGCATTTGCATGTGGGTTTTTTTTTTTTTTTTTTTACATTCTCACATAGAATCCTGCAGTGATTGAGGTACAGACTGTTAAAATCTGTTAGTCATTTTAAAATTTTTATTCTATATATTAATTGGCATTTGGTGGCTGAAAATGTTAACAACCCTTATAGTAGCGGGTTTCATTTCAACAGAAATTTAGCTATTTTTCTGCATAATTTGAGAGTTATCCAAATTTTTACAAGCCATCACAGGGGAAAGCTGTAACTGTCTTCTCATCATAAGTGCATGAATAAACTGGGGGATTGTATACTTAGCTAATAGTATTTAAAGTTAAAAACTTTAAGCAACAGTGCTTTTATGCAGAAACTCCAGGATGTAATTCCTTCTGGCTATGTTTCAGTGTTGAGGGAACTGATTAAGCAAAATATCTTCAAGGTATTCTTGTTACTTTCTGCTTTCTGACCTTTATTGCTACACAATATTTGAGGCTGCAGTAGTTCCTGGGCAATTGGATTATTGTACCTTTCCTTTAAATAATCTCATTGAATATGCCAAGGTGCATCTTTTATGCCTTAGCCTTTGACTAAGGTCCAAACTAGATGTGATACAGTCATATCATTCTCCAATGTGCCCATAATTTCTCCCTTTACCTACCAGGCTCCATGTACCATTATTTCACAACCATATAAATAATTTAGCTAAGCCAGTCTATCCTTAGTGCAATTTATGTAGGAGATGACTTGGCAGAGCCCGAAGGAGGGGGTCAAATTCATAATCAGTCTTGAATTTCTTCATGCCCATAAGAGATCTAAGTCCAGCTCAACTTGAATTCCATTGATTCTTATCTACCACCAATTTGCTTTGACTGTTAGTAGTTCAGATTCTTGTAGAGAATTTAAACTTGCAATAAACCTATACATTCATTTGAACTTCCTTGACTCCTGATTTCCTGCATTTGACAATTTATTTGATGTATAACCAATGATGTGATTCAGCCAGTTGGCACCACTTTGGCAGAACCGGTAGCTATTTTTTTGTTGCCCAGGCCCAGAATGGACTTCCAGCAGCAGCATCCACACAGAGAACCGGTTGTTCACATATTTGAATCCCACCAATGTGTATAACCTAAATGTACATCCAGACACCTACCCCACAAATGCTGTTCTAATGGAAGTGAAGGCTTGATGGAATTCTGAGAACACCTTTCATTATAAACAACAACTTCAACAAAAGAAAAATATCTGTTTTGGCTCAAAACTCCATTTTCTGAACAGCCAGCTGTGCTAGTCCTCTTTTTCTTCATAGTCTGCATCTCATTGCTTGTTAACAACTGCATGCAAGTTGGTTAAGAAGTGTCTTCTTTAGTTTTTTTCCCCTTCTGACAATTTCTGGCTGTGTTGCCTTCAGATCTTCTTTTCTTTTACCTTTTTAAAGGAACATCTTCCAACAGTGCAATTAGCAGGTCTCTGGACTCATTTCATGTGCAAAAAGGAAAGGATGGTTGATAATCTCCAGCTGGTTTACATTTTGCATCAAATAAAACTTTACCACTTTTGAAAAGAGAAAACATTTCTAGAAATACACACTTTGTTAACTTTTATAAAGTTTCACTTCAGGCAAATAAACTGAGAACAAAAATACTTTGTCCTATGTGGCTTGCAATTGAGAAAGGCTGTGTGCATCATAATTCACACTACAACCCTATTTGCTTGGCTCATATTCAGTGAGAACTTAGCCAGCTCCTATGAATCCCTAGCCTGGCTTTGCTTACCCTTTGTGCTAGATTAAATCAGAAATAATAATAATAATAATAATAATAATAATAATAATAATAATAATAATAATAATAATAATAATAATAATAATAATATTCCTGCTCAGGCAGGAAACCCTATATCATTTCGGACAAATGGCTGTCCAGTCTCTTCTTAAAAACTTCCAGTGTTGGAGCATTCACCGCTTCTGGAGGCAGGTTGTTTCGCTGGTTAATTGTTCTAACTGTCAGGAAGTTTCTCCTTAGTTCTAGGTTGCTTCTCTCCTTAATTAGTTTCCATCCGTTGCTTCTTGTCCTGCCTTCAGGCACTTTGGAGAATAGCTTGGCTCCCTCTTCTTTGTGGCAGCCCCTGAGATATTGGAACACTGCTATCATGTCCCCTCTTGTCCTTCTCTTTGTTAAACTAGACTAGACTTCTTGGAAACTAGGATGAAACATTGGGAAATGTTTTTTTTTTATTATTCATGTGAGAATGTAAAGAATATATTGTAGTGCAGAATCATTCTATGGCAAATTTTCAATTAGCCTTGTCCACTTCTAGAACACACTTTTGCCTCTTCACACTTTTCTCTTTTTAAAGGGCAGCCAGAATGTTATGTCCATGATTATTATTTACTAACTAGTTTGCCTCCAAGCTTTTTCATACCTCTCTCCTCTTCACAACGCTGTCATTTCTGCTCCCTAAGGATCCACATTTATTTTTTAATAGATAGATTACAGAGGCCACATGTAGAGTATTTGTTAGGATTTAGCAGATAGTAGAATAACCAAACAGCCAAAGAAAGTCAGCTTAGTTACCCATCTAAAGCAATTAGGCATCTGTACCAGATCTTAGTGATACAGCGAGTTGTTGGATCATTTTAGTTATAATAGCAAAGGCATCATTTTCTGTGGCACAGTGGAAGGCATAGGTAAACCAATTTGCATTTTACTAAGCAAGCCACTGTTGAGTCCTCAGCTAATGGCAATAAGTCACGGAGCATCTCGTAGTTTCAGGAGCCTCTTTATTGTTGTTCTGTAGCCCCGTTACAACTCTGAGGCACGCAAGCCTCTCAGCCTCTCTTAATAGCAATCCCTGGGCCAAAAGGCAACATTTTGGCACGCTGTGCGCCTCGCGCATGCGTGCGAGCGCCGGCGCCAGCCAGTCTGGTCCCGGGCAGCTTGCAACTGCCCGGGACCGTTGCAACGTCCTGAGCCTGCCTTTGCAGGCTCAGGACACAACAGCCACGAAGATAATAGGCAAGGTAGATTGATTAGATAGTGCCAGAGGATAGGCATTTCAATTGGATGGCACTCAATATGCTACTGAGGAAATGCTGAGAATTTTCAGAGTACTAACTTTGTTTATGAAATGAGAGTTTGGAGCTTTCCAGACTTCTATTGCCATGCAAGGAAAAAAAATGCAATAATGCAAAGAGAGCAGGGTCAAGAAAACAAAGAGGAATGTTATTGCTATTGCAGTGAGGAAGAATGTAGCAAAGATGATACTTGAGTATAATGCAGTGACTGAATAATATCAGTGAAATTTCATGTCAGTCCTTTAATATGGTTATTCAAGTTTGTGCTTCAACCACTGAAGAAGGAGGTACAAACCTCCTGAGTTTTATGGTGAAACTCAGTCAGAAATCAAGTAAGATATGCTGATTGCATTGGACTGGAATTTCTATGTTGGAATTAGTATGGAAGGAAGTGTAGTTGGGCTCTATAGCCTAGGAAACAGAAATTAAATAGGAGGAGGCTGTATCACTCTCTGCTATACAATTTTTTTTCTTTGCTAATACTTTTTTTCAAACAACAAAATTACTTCTATATACATGGACATCACTATCATTCTATTGGTTTCTACAGAAAGATTGTGTCTTAGAAGAAATAGCAGAAGAGAAGCAAATTTTATCTGACAAGACAGAGACAGAAGCAGAGTTGATTCTGAAAGTGGATCAACAAATGAAAGACATGGGAAATGATGTTACATTAGACATACAAAAGAAATTGGTTGATGCTTTAAAAATAAAGGAGAATTACAAATAATAAACCAAGAAAGTGACCTGGATAATTATTTTATATAGGATTTACAAAAGAGGTTGTTAAAGCTTAGTTAAATCTTGTAAGAGGGGATTAAAAACAAAACGAAAAGAAATCTGCATCATTACGTGGGATGAAGAGAGGACTGTAAATCAAGAGGAAATGAAAAGCTGCTAAAATTGTTTATATCTATTGTGATGAAATCACTTTATATATTTCATTTCTTTTTCTTTAATATATTCTTTTCTTTCAATTTTCTACGTTTTTTAAATTTTCCTTTGCAGTTTTTAATATTTCTACTCTGTTTTTCTTTTAGTTTGGATTAATTTTACTATTGCAATTATAATTTATAAATTATTTTAAAAAGAGAAGATAAACTGGTTTATCCTAGCTACTTCTAATTTCTACCTCTGTCTCTGGAGCAGTCTCTGGTAATTATTTTAAATAAAGAGGATTGGATTTACTTGCTTTGAAATTGTTTTTTGCAGCTTTCTGCTTGGTTTGGATGAGAAATAAAAGATTCTTGGAGTAGGAAGAATACAGCCTGAGATTTGGATGACATCAATATTTATGGTATGATAAAGTTAAACTTAATATGGATTTAATAATCACTATGTGCCATATTGAAAAGATGAAATAGATACAAATCCAGATTGTGGCTGAAAACACCTTTGGGGCTCACAGCACAAGAAGTATTTTTTATTTTCAGAAATAATAGGTAAATATAAACGGTTAACATACCATGAGACACTAAAATTCTGTCAAGGGGAATACAAAATAAAATCAAGAGAACTGATGGCTGAGGTAAATAGTTGTGACTGTTTCTCCTATTTACAGTCATCAGTAAGATTCAAAATAGACAAATTAATATACAGTATACTATTGAACATTGTAAGTTTCCATTGACTTTGAAATGGAATTGTGTACAAATGATGAATGTGTGCATGCTAAAATGTATAAACCTTTTTTGAAATTTGAAATAGAAGAACAAATGAAAGAATGCATGATAAATTGGGCCAAGGAGTTTAGTTATAACATACAAACCGAACAATGGGAAAATATGTGGTTGAACAGACTGAAATTTATATTAAGTTATAATCATAAACTTTTATAAAATGATATTTAACACCAGAAAAATAATCTAGAATTCTGTAGAACATATATTTTTCACTAAAACTTAAACTCATTGAAATTGCATTTCTTAATAAAAAGAAATGAATAAATGACATGCTTGCATTATATAACTTGTAAGAAATGAATAATTAAAGAATGATCTAAACATCAGTATGTTTTTTTCTTTCTCAGGCTTGACTTTATTTCTAAAATTAATATATCATTAGACTGGAAAAATACAAGAAGTGCCGGAGGTGCTCAAAAATGGGGAAAATAAGAAATAAGCTTTAGAACATAAAATTTAAATAATTAGGATCTGAAATATTTAGCAAGCGACTTTTTTCTCTCCTTCTACCTCTCACTCTTCTCTCTCTCTTTCTCTCTCTCTCTCTCTCTCTCTCTCTCTCTCTCTCTCTCTCTCTGTGTGTGTGTGTGTGTGTAGGCATGTGTTATAGTGAATCCTGAAGATATTCTTAGGAAGGCTGTTATGATATTACTGATCTTTGTAAGCACCTCTGAATAAGTCTTTGAAATGAATACTTCAAATAACTAAATAAATAATGGGAGCGCTGGAATGCTTTAAGCAAAACAATTTTCAAATTTCAATTCATAAATGAATCCCATTTCTTCTAGAGCACGGGTGTCAAACTTGCCACCTCATGTGACGTGTTGCGACGTATCACGACTTTGTTTGCAGTGTGGAGCTGGTGTGGGTGTGGCCTCTGTATGATGCAACTGGCCTGTGGGCCAGCAGTTTGACATCCCTGTTCTAGAGTATATTGCTTATTTTTTTATAATAAAGCTGATTCTAAGGCTTAAACAGTTACACATTCAGTGTGTAAAGCTTTATTTATTAGGATATAGATGCCAACTACTAATAAAAATGAAACACTAACTAGCATATGACATATATCATTGCCCATTCAAGCTTTTTGGTAAATTAATCTGCAGCTGAATACTCCCTGTGGTGATGAGATTATTTTCCTCATGAAATACACACATCCATATTTCAACAAATGAACAATTGATATGATTTAATATTTTTCAATCTTGTTACCTTCCAGTATACTGACCATATTTTCTACTTTTTTGAATTTATTGCTTTTTCTCCCCCAAAATAATATTTTCTCTATATTTCTTTATAGAGTCCATATTTTTTGAACTCTCTCAAGCAAAATCTTGGGAAGGCTTTGGATACACATGAATCCTAAAAGAATTGGGGTAATTGAGAAAGATTTGGGAGATGTTTGCACTGAGTTAGTCTCTTATTAGGCAGCTTTTGTTGAACTCTGAACTTCCCTGAAACTCCTTAGAGCTATATTCGTAGCTTCACGAATCATTCTGAATTTGTTCAGGTTTCTTGCCCTGGTTAAGCTCTACATGCATACTAGAGTCGTAGAAATTGCAACAAACAAAAAATATGGAGCTTTGATTGGAAATGAACTTGCATCCTTTCCCAGAATTGAAAATCCCATTTGTCACAAAATCTCTGTATTTATTTTTTTCTGAAAAGATTCAGTTTAGAGTCACCTGCATGTTATATCAATTTTATGACATTTGCCCAAAACTGTCCTTTATGGAGACCATGTCTACAAAGCCTACTAATTAACTATCCTCTTTCTGTCTATTCATGTGCAACTTGGTGAGCATAGATCCTTCATAGTGGTCAGCTGCATTTTCAAATGTCATTCATTTCTGTCAAACATAAAAAGTAACAGTGGAGGCTTCTTAATTTTAAAACATCAAAAATCAAAAGCATCTAGCACAATTCTTAATATATGTTCAGGATTATTTTTTTCTGAATATTTCTTCCAGCTATATCAAACATTTAAAATGGCACTTATTTCCAGTGATAATCAGTAGGAAGTATCCCAATGAGAGAGGCAGATTTGGGATTTCTGAAGCAAAATTCATATTTAGGTTTCCAATCAAGTGAATTACTTTGCTAATGAGAATTTAATCCCAAATTACATCAAACCAAATGTAATAATTATGATAATTATTTTTGGTCCAGGAAATATAAACATAAACCAAAAAATATTTTGCATCCTAAATCAAAATGAAGGGTTCTTAGGTAGTCATGTAAATTAATGTAAATTAAATCTTAACAGTGGAACAGAAGAGAGCTTGTCCTGGCAATCATATTGTTTATTTCCTTCAAATTATCAGATTTTTTTTCATTATTTGCTACAAGTTATACACCATTCTAATCTCCACCGAGATGTCTGGAATTGTAATGCAAGTGCTACAATAAAAACAATGGCAAAAAAAGGAGCAACAAAGAAATACTTAATAGGATTCATATCTATAGGAAGAGGGTTTCCCTTTTTCTGATCTAAGCCTCTTTGGAATAGACAGGTGTTAATTGGTTTTGGAAAACCCAATAGAGTAGGAGCCAGTTTAATCTCAGGTAAAATGTTATTCCAGAGAAGAGGGCTGAACTAAAAAGAATTCTCCAACGTATTCTTGGAAGATGACATTACTTAAGAGAAGAACCTGGAGCCATGTAGGACTTTAAGAAGGACAACCAGCACTTTGAATTGTACCCAAAAGGCATCTGGTAACAGTGAAGCTTTCCCAAGTATTACATGGGAAAATCTAGAGCAGTGATTCTCAACCTTTCTAATGCCGTGACCCCATAATACAGTTCCCCATGTTGTGGTGACCCCCAAGTGGGTGTGGCCACCAATAAGAGGGAGTAGGACAGCTAGGGAAAAGGGAAAAAAATGGCAGACAGCATGGTTTGGTGACCCCCGTGAAATGGTCATTCGACCCCAAATGGGGTCCCGACCCACAGGTTGAGAACCACTGATCTAGAGGCTCTAGTTATTAATCTATCACTGTATTGCGGACCTGCTGAATTTCTAAATGGTCTTCAAAGGTGTTATGAATAATGCATTGCAATTATCCATTCTCTCTCTCTCTCTCTCTCTCTCTCTCTCTTTCTCTCTCTCTCTCTCTCCCTCCCTCCCTCCCTCCCTCCCTCTCCTCTTCCTCCTTCCTTCTGTGTGTGTTTGTGTGTGTGTGTTCCTCAGTTTTGGGTCATCTATCAAAGGCTTTGGAGTTTGAGGGCTCTGCACAGTAACTTAGCTTTTCCTAATACAACACTCTTCTGCACAGAAAGCTCTGAAGTCATTCTTGGGATCTGTTGGAGTCACTCTCCCAGCTTAAGATAAATAACCTCAAGTGCTTCTTCTACTACTAAGACCACTTTGGCCTCACTTTCCACATCCTCCCTAGTTCTTCAGCTTCTCATACTCTTCTTCCTGATGTCATTGTCCTGATGTTATTGGCACTGCTACATCTACTAGCACCTCTGGATTCTGGTCCTTGACTAGTATCACAATGTCTGGTTGATTGGCCAATACCTGCTTGTCCATCTGGACATAGAAGCCCTATAGGAACTTAGCTCTGATATTCTCCCTGACCATCTGTGGAACCTCCCATCGGGACTTAGAAGGGTCTAGCCCAGGGGTAGGCAACCTTGGCTCTTTTATGGCTTGTGGATTTCAACTCCCAGAATTCCAATTTTGGGAGTTGAAGTCCACAAGTCATAAAAGAGCCAAGGTTGTCTACTCCTGGGCTAGCCCATACACTATGCGGATGTTCCTGTATACAATGTTAGTTACTTGATTATGCCGTTCAGTTTATGATGTTCTCGCCTGCATCTTATACCCTGCCACTATGTATTGGACTGTCTCTGGGATCCCTCTACATAGTATACATCTTGGATCCCGTCTAGTGTGTTAGAGCCCTACTTCTATGGATCTGGTGCTTAATGCCTGTTTTTGTGCTGCTATAATCAGTGGTGTCTTTTAGTCCAGCCCTTTCAATCCACTGGCAGGATTTCCCAATGTCTGCCACATCAGCTATCAGTTGATGGTACATTCCATGCAGGGTCTTGTCTTGCCATGTATTCCTCTGCTTCATCTTCCTCCTATGGCTGCTGCTGCCTCAGGTCTTCTCTCAGCAGCTCATCTTTGAATGCCATCTTACTTATGTACTCCTACACACACTGGGTTTTATCCAGGACAATGGCTTTAACATCACCAGATCTTGCCCACCCTGTTTGGTGAACAGCCTCTGGGTGTTGGACTTGTGATGGAAACATCTGTAAATTGTGAGGAACTTTCAGGTTTTCAAATTAGCTTCCTCCATTTCCTCTTTTGTCCAATTCACTAAACCAACAGGTAATTGGCAAAACATATGTGTTGATGGCATGGATCTTGCTCTTCCTATTGAGCTGAATCTTCAGGACCAGTCTTATCCTTTTGATAGTACTTGGATGTTGCTCTCTTCCTTGCCTCCTCATTGTAGTTCCCATGTAACTATGGGATACCAGGATGGAATGTGGCAACTTGCCAAAGTCAACTCTCTGTGGCCACCTGACCATGGCCAACTCTCCACAGCCAACTTGCTGCAGCCAACTCACCATGGGACAACTTGCCATGGCTAACTCTCTGCAGGACAACTTGCCACAGAACAATTTTTCAATTCAATTCAATTTAATGTTTTAATTTTGGTCATTTAGATTTCATTTTGTCACTCTTTTTGCATCCTTTCTTTAATGATTCTATTCCACCATTTCTTTGATATCAATGTAACTCTTGTCCCACAGACAGTTGGCCATGGCAAGTTGTCCCATGATGAGTTGGCTGCAGCAAGTTAGCCGTGGTGAGTTGGCTGTGACGAATTGGCTGTGGTGAGTTGGCCATGATGAGTTGGCTATAGTGAGTTGGCCGTGGTGAGTTGGCTGTGGTAAGTTGGCCACAGAGAATTGTCATAGACTCATAACAGGGTACTTTTAGCTAGTTTGTCTGTCTGACTGTGTTTTTTCAACATTTACTGGAGAATAATATTAAAATAGTGCATACAAGACTGGGTTTGATAAAGAGTTGGACAGAATGAATCAGTGAAGTACATATGCCTGAAATTGTCAGCCTCCTGTTGCTTTATTAAAGTTTAAAGTAAACTCAGCTCTCCAGGTTGCAACCTGACATCCCTCTTGATGAAAAGCCTTTGTAGTAATGTGTTTGGTCTCTTTTACAGACTGCCTTGTGTTCGCCAGCTACAGGGCATTAAAATCCACAATTCTATGCCTCATTTGGGTGCCTTAGGTTTTTAATGAGAATGGAAAATGACCCTGCATGAATCAATGCTTTTGACAGGGACTGTAATGAGAATAGTAAATGGTGACAAATGAAACCATTTTGTTTCTTCTTTAGAAGTCTCATCATATGGCTCTTTAGTTGTCATATGGGGAGGAAAGCAGTTATATAAAAATCTGCTGCAAATGTATAGTTGCGAATTCTGGCAAGATGATATTGCTAAATTGACCACAGATTTTAGCAGGTGTATGTTCACATTAGAGGGCTTACCTTTTAATCCGAACACTCATAGTCTATGAGAAATGGGTAGATGGGCCAGTAATTAGTTTTACCTGTCTGTATTGCAGGATTTTTGTTTAAGATCACTCATGGAATTTCATCTATTCAGAGCTGTTTGTTGAAAAAGAGAGGGAAGTTGCTATCTTATTTTTAACATTTAAGCATAATATCAGCTAGGATAGTTATAAAGCAGTTCAATGTGTTATGGTAATTTAGGTATATGTTCCCAAAGTGCTAAAATGTTATTTTATAAATGTCAATTCATCTGTTGCCTTTTGCATCACTTGGACTTTATATTTCATACTTTCTTCCCAAGTGATAGTTATATACCATGCTAACTAGGGATTGTGGATCAAATCTAAATATACTAGCTTATGGACAACTGTGTAAGGCTATCCTATGAATTCACAATAGACAATTTTCATGAAGCCCTGTGGTTTAGTATATTGTATTTCACTGTTTTACTAAATTGAATAAACTCCCAATCCAGTAATTGAAGTATTTTCCTCTATGAATACCATCAAACAAAATACTATCGCTTCTAGTTGACTTTTTTTTGGGGGGGGGGGACACGTTCATTATAAATTTCTGCTTTGTGTTTACTAACCACTAATTCTTCATATTACTCATTATAATTTGAAATGCTTATTTTTTTCAAGAGGCCTTTTCACACAAACCTAATGTTTCATATTATTGAACCCTTTTGATGTTGAGAGAGAAACAACTGTTTTCCTAAAGAAAGTTTTCCAGGGAAAATGTTTAATATGAAATGAAAGGTATTCAAGTTTTATATAAAAAAAAACCTACTTGTCACCATAGGTCTTTGGGCTGTAGTTCTACAATTGTTTCAGATATTTTGGATGATAATGGGATAAAAGACAATAGATTGTTCTTTGAATATAATTCTGTACTCTCAAAATATTAGAATTTTCAACATATAAAGCCAGTAGTTATTCAAGATGAGAGTTGTCCTTATGTGTCTCCACACGGTGTGGACTACAGCTCCTAGAATTCCCCAGCCTGCATGACTGACTGGGGAATTCTGGGATTTGAAGTCCACTTATCTTAAAGTTGCTGAGGTTGAGAAATACTGTTATAGAGCTTGGGTAGGCTTTGGCTACTTTGAGGCTCCCCTATTTACAAAAAGAGCTTAAATCTCTGCAAAAAGTAAATATAAGAAGGGAGGTAAAAGAAAACTTACCATAGCACTCTCCTATTGGGGGACAGGAGGGTGTGCTGGCTGAGGTCTCAGCAGGGGAGGGTCAAAATGAGTAAGATAGTGTTGTGGCACCATAGTTGAAGTCCCATCTCCTTGTATATGTGTACAATCTTGATGCATGTACAAAAGGAATGGGGCTTTGATTGTATTCACATAATAGTCATCTTTTAGCTACTATTTTAGCTTGTACTATTTTGATTTAGCCCTCTACCCCCTGTCTTTGATGCTGCTAATTGTGAGATTATTCATCAAGGAGAAGAAGATGAGCTGACTTGGGAAATACTGGGCATCATCGTGACAGTTTGGGTGGAAGGCATGGCTGATGGTCCCAGAATTGACTAGATTTACCCTTCAGTTTCACTTCTCTTTAAACTTCTCATAATCCGGGTAGCAATAAAGATGAAACTTCCGTAGACTACAAATGAATCTATCCAGATCTGATGGTAGTGGCTGAATTGACCTTTAATGGCATTTGTGTACCTTTGCATTTTTCCCTTCGAAAAGCAGTCTTGTGTTTCTGCAGAATAGTAAGTTGCCTGGACCAATGAGAGGCCATGCTTTGAAGTCTCAGTGGTTTTAACAGGAAAGAAATTGGGCTTAAAACTTTAAAGTTTGGTTAGAGTTCATTTTTTTTTCTGAGCTTTTCTCTCTGAATGGGGTTTGTTACAGTAATGATTATTATCAGGAATTATTTTCCTTTTTAAAGATACTTTTTATTTAAATCTGCCCCCCTCTTTCAAAGAAAATCTTTATAACCAAAAAATAAATGGCCATATTTGGTCTCGGGCTCAATTATATAAATGTATATACACACATGCATACCTACATAAATTATATGTATTTAAAATTATAAGCCACTAAAATTATAAGCCACTTACACATAGACCTAGATAGACATTATTAATCATTAACATATTCTTTTTTTAGCATCTATCCTTAATTTACATCTATCCTTCTTTTCACGATGCATTATGGTAGCCTGCTCTGAGCCATTAGAATATTCTGTAAAGTTTCCGGTTTTGCATGGTAGTGACCGTTCGCGGGCTTGCAGATTCTCCAAACCCCCATGGCTAATTTTGCACTGCCTGGGGACCCTAAATGGGTCTAAATCGCACCAGAGAGGCGACAAAGAAAGAAGGGTGTTCCAGCAATTCTGGAATGGTGGTGGCTGTTCCATTCAACTTGGGGAAAACCTTCTAACCCGACAGGAGAAAGGCTGGCCGTATTGCATTGACCAGCCCAAGCTACTAGCAACTGAAGTCCAAAAGCACTAACCAGCACAACTGTGAACAGTGTGCTTAAAACTGGGTGAGGAATTCAATCTTCTCTTTTCTATTCTACATTTAATTTCCCGGAAAAGAACTCCAAGAAGCAAAATACCTCTGAAAGGGAAGGAGGGCGATTTCTGCCCAATCCTTATACTAATGGAAGCGGCCAATTAATCTTTTTATGGAGGATCAAAATATATGGAAGTGAAATAAATATAAAACCCAAAATTTAAAACTTAAATCTGGATAAATCTAAAATTGTTTGAATGGTTAAGACTTTCATTTTAAAGTTAATTGTTTATTTTGGAAATTGAAAAACAAATAGTTGCTGACACCTAGTGGTGGATGAAGACTATGACAGCTATGGCTCTAATATAAGACTTCGCAAAACCTGGGAAAAGCTAATCTGTGTTTGTGACCTTCAAAGTTTTAACAGCAAAGAACATCTGTGACAAAAAAAGACAATAATCTGGGCTGTAGACAAAGAGAGAATTATAAATTTCAGAAAAAAATCTTTTTTGAACTATTTGGATTACAAATATTTATTTAATTGGGACTCTAAAGCTATTTGCAGAGAAAAGAAAGGAAGAGAAAAACTCAAATTCTTGGCCATCATGGATCAGAGACATGTAGAAAGAAAACATAAATACTTCACAGGAGGAGATATGTAGTATACTGCAACTAATTCAAACAGCAATAACTTTAAACCACAAAGAAATCCAAAATAACTTTGAAAATATAAACCAATCTATTTCTAAGTTAATTCTACAACAAAAAAATTCCCAGAAAACAACAGAGAAGGAGCAGATAAAACAGATAAATGGATATAGAATTGAGAATAGAGACTTAAAGACAAAACAAGGAAACATGATTTAATCCTAGTGGAAAAAAATTCACAAGATTGGAAAAAATAACTTATCCCTTAAGACTACAAAATAAATCTGAGGGCAAGAAAACAGATTGGATAAAATGGACTGTAGAGATGTCAGGAATATCAGAGAGAAAGGAAATGATAAGAGAAGCAGAGAGAAAGAGAAATAAAAAGAGTTTCAACAAACGTGGAAAGGTAGAAGCCCCGTACAAAGACACTTCACCTGATTTACTTTTTATATCTACAGCAACATTTACGAACATACGGAAAAACTTTTTGATTCAGCAAAATATATTGATTAAGAAAGATACTGGGCAAAGGAAAAAGATTAAAGAAAATAGATGATGGGACTTACCAGAGATAATACTTAAAAAAGAAACATTTGTTTGAATATGGTTAAAGAAATAGAAAAGGTTTGGAATATATATGTCATTCTAAGGGGGATGAATTCCCTAAATAATATAGTATGCTTTTTTCTCTTTTTTGTTCTCTTTCTTGATATATAATATATAATATATATTGATAGATAATATAAAAAAGTTGAAATGACAGATAAAGGAAATGTTTTAGATACATAAATGTGATTGAATTTAAGAAAATTATAATGGATAAAATGTTTTGAATAAGAGTTAAAGGACTAGATGACTAGATGTATTAAATCGAAAGTTTAAAGATTAAACATATTTTTAATTATGGTTAAAAAGAATAAGAAATTTAGGAAATAAATATATATTAGCTTAGGAGGGATATATATTTTTTATGTTTCTTTACACTTACTTTCCTTTCTTTTTTCTTTTTTATTGTTTTATCTATTCCTTAAGAAATGTAAAAGTGTGAGATGATTCATATGGAAAAATAGAGTTAAATTTTTAAATGTAATTACATTTTGAGAAAATCTTAACCAGTAAGGATACCTAGAATTTGGTGGGAGAAAAAAATTAAAATAAGGACTGTAACAGGATCTATGATAAGGCAACCAGAATGATTGGATAGAAAAGAAATATTATATTGATATGATTATTATTTTAGGAATATTGGGAAAAATTATATATTTCATTGTTATCTATCAAAACAATAAGAATTGTATTAACTCAATGTTTGCAAAAGAAGATATTTTGGGAAAAGAGGAAATCAATTAAAACCATTATTTGCATTATGGATTATAGAAATCAATTGTTAATGATTGTTTTACAAATGTAACCCAGACAACACCAATTATTAAGTGATTTATGTTTTTTAAAAAATCGATAAAATATATTACAAAAAAAAGAATATTCTGTAAAGGTGGAAAATATGGCATACCAGCTAAAATTACTTAGCAGGTATGCTTTGTTTGCCTCTTCAAAAAAGCAAAACAAAATTAATATTAAAATTCCCTACTTAGTTTAACATCTTCTATCAATTATATATCCAGACATTGAATGAATTAAAAAGTGCATTTTTAAAAGTAGTGTGGTATCCTTGAGGGGTTCAGTAAGGATTGATTTACCTAGAATCGAGGCTGAAACAAATGATTTTAGTCTTGGGGATGTTGCCCAAGTTGAAAGTTTGGCCTTCTCTTGTTAAATCACTGCTTTCTTTCCCAATCTATTCCTCCCCATCTTTACTGCCTTTCTAAACAGCATACCTCTTTATCATGCACGTTAATAAAGTACTGCTGTTATCACTGGCAGAGGAAATTGAACTAAAAAAGGCAGGGGCTGGCAATGCCAGGCAAAGGATGAATGCTACACTTTAATGCACAGTGAGGAGAGGGTAAAAGACTACATTGTGCAACAGAAGGATTGAAAATGTTAGTGCATGAGGAATGGTGATTTCTTTTGGGTTCTGTTTTAGGAAATAAAATCAGTTTGGCTGGAGCAAGAGTGACCAGTTCTTTACATATGAGTGCCATTAAATTTCCTTTCCTAAGGAAAAAACTTAAAGCATCTCTCTCTCTCTCTCTCTCTCTCTCTCTCTCTCTCTCTCTCTCTCTCTCTCTCTCTCTCTCTCTCTCTCTCTCTCTCTCTCTGTGTTTCTCTCTCTGTCTCTCTCTCTCTCTCACTCCCTCTCCCTCCCTCCCTCCGTCCCTCCTTATTTGGGAGTCTCTCTTCATTGTTATTCCCACACTAGCAATCCTGTGAGATAGATTGGCCTGTGAGAGAATGATTTGCCCAAAATCTTCCAGTGACTTTCCAGGCTGATTGTTGACTTCAACCTGGATCTCTCTGGCCGAGGCTCGACCAATATCATTATGTTTAGTCTTCCCTTAAAGCAGTCTGGCTAAATTTCAACATTCACTTTTTATAAGTCCAGTTTTGTTAGATTTTGATGTTTATAATGGGCATGTTATGCCCTATTTGTTTAAGTGATTTGATTTAAGGCAGTGGTTCTCAACCTGTGGGTCGGGACCCCATTTGGGGTCGAACGACCATTTCACGGGGGTTGCCAAACAAGGCTGTCCACCATTTTTCCCCCTTTTCTTTGGCCATGCCCCTGGCACCCGGTGATGTATAAGTGGTTGGGGGTCACCACAACATCGGGAACTGTATTATGGGGTCGCGGCATTAGAAAGGTTGAGAACCATTGATTTAAGGTAAGTACTGTTAGTCTAGTTTTTCCTTGCATTCAGACATAACAAATTAGCATTTGCACACGCCCAGGGGACAGGGCCAATGTGGCAGGGGCCGGTCCCTTGCTGTTTCCAGACGGCCTTGTGGAGCTAAGATTGAATGCGTTTCAGCATAGATGGCCACCATAAAATTGTACATTGGCTCCCAGGTGGCCTGGGCTGGGGCCAAGGCAGCAGGGGCCATTCCCTCATTGTTTCCAGGATGGCTTTGTGGGCTACATGAAACCACGTTGCAGGCGCATCCGGCCCCGGGCCTTGTAGTTGACATGTCTGCTCTAGAATATGCTTCAACAAAACCAAAAGCAATTTGTAGATTTGGTGTAGAAGAGAAATTTTTAAAAAAGAGAAATGGATTGTGCAGAAATATTTTCTGATTGCTGGCCTGTTTCCGTGTTTAAAAGCACTGGAGATAAAGAAAGAGAATTTCCACTATTTTCATTGGTCAGCTGCCAGGAGCTTGTGTACCTGCTACTCATATTGTAATAAATTATTTTCATTTAAAATCACCCACAGCATGTCTGCTTTGAGGCCTCAGTCTTTAGTTTATGAAGTATTTCTGTTCCCAAGAATTTACTAATACAATGTTCAGTAGTGGTTAAAGTACCAGGCTAAAAACTGGAAGACTAATCCCACTTTAGGCAAGAAAGCTGGCTGGGTGACTTTAGGCCAATCACTCTTTCTCAGCCCTCACAGGATTGTTGTTGTGGGAAAAATAGGAGGAGAAAGTAGTATTATGTATGTTCCTTGCCTTGAGTTGCTTATAAAGTGAAAAGATGAGACAAAATCAAATACATGAAATGAAATAATTTCATATTGCAAATTATTTATTTATTGATCAATTCAAAACCCTCTGCCCTTTGCTTTGAGAGATCCTTCTTAGGTAACAGTAACACTTGATCCCATCTTCTAAACTTATTTCCCACTTAAATGTGAGTTTAAGATCTCTCTCTCTCTCTCTCTCTCTCTCTCTCTCTCTCTCTCTCTCTCTCTCTCTCTCTCTATTTATCTATCTATCTATTTACCTTCCGTTAAATTTACAACACATGTTTATATCTTATCATTTAAAACTGTTGTTTTATTATTGTTTTAATGGTAATTTAAATGATAGTTGATATTTTCATAATCAAGGATGTTTCATTTGTTGTGTTTGTGCATCATAAATAATTAAGTTTTTATTAATTTGTTACATTTTTCTTAATCATAAATCTTAATCTGACAAGATTACAGCCGTATATGCGCAAGCAATGAACACCAGTTCAGTTTATGCATATCCTTAATTTCTGCTCACAAGTAATAATAATTATTGTGCATTTTAGATTAGATCTTTAGCTTTATCAAATCATAGTTATAATTGTTATAATTAATTAATCTGAGGGTCACCAAAATCCATGCATTTAGCCTATATTCATTTCACTAAGTGTTTTCCAATGGAGGCAGAGAGCAAGGTTTTCTGATTTAAATCTATTTTTTGAGTAAAAGAATTTAAGGAGTTGATCTTTTCTGAACTCTGACTCTAAAGATCTCACAGGGAATTCTAATATTTAGGCAGGCTGCTGTTGCATATAAATCAGAATATAAACCACTGTGATCATTGCTAATAATAGCAATGGAGGGACCTCTAATCCAACATCTCTTCTTCAAGGAGAAATCCAGAACATCATCACTGTGGGAAAATTGATCCTCATTCCAACATTAAATTTTCCATAAATGAATAAGTAACAACTAGGAGTGCTCCTAGAGAGATTGGTAATAATAACATACAGGATGCATTGAGCTTCCACAGAAGAATTCATGGTAAAAAAGATGTATATGTATAGCCCTAGGGAAATCATAAGCTAAAAACTGCTAACAGCAGCAAGAATGCCTGAATTACAATTCCCATCTTCTCCATTTAATATAATTCTTGCTGGTTGGGGAGGTGAGGAATTGTAGAGCACCAAAGGCCTTTGGTTCAGAAAGATAGATCTACATGATATCCAGCTTTGCTTCTATTATCTCAGGACCAGACGAACACAGGAAGATTCTTTATCCAACCTCCTGCTATATTAAAGTTTGCTAACATGTCCTGTTTACTGCTCCTGGATTTTAATCCTTAGCACAGTGATGGCAAACCTTTTAGAGACCGAGTACCCAAACTGCAACCCAAAACCCACTTATGTATCATTGGGTGCCAGGTGGGTGTGGCCAATTGGATGGGTGTGGTAAGGGCAGACTGGGTGGGACTAAAAGTTTAATCAATCAATTCCAACTTTGCAAGTTCTTTTTTTTCCGCGAGAAGTTGAAATTGATTGATTGATTAAACCTTTTTTTTATGCACATGGCAGTAGAGGCCTAAAGCAAAAAGGTTTTATAGAACCCAGTTGAAGGCCTAGGACTGAGGCGATGGCGCGCATGCCCACAGAGAGGGCTCTGTGTGCCACCGGTGGCACATGTGCCATAGGTTCGCCACCACAGCCCTAGCAGAATGTATTTAATTGAAAAATGGAATATTTAAAGGCTAGAGTTCCTCATTTATTCTTTCATGAAGTGATAAAAGACAGGATTGCCCTACCCCTTTACACATTCATGACCATGTGCTTGGGTGGGGGTTCAATCTGCCATTTTTGCAAGTTTTCCCATTATGGATGCTTCTGAATATGGCCTCATGTCTATCTTGATGGCAATCCCGAGCTATTGTCCCCACCCCAATGCTTCCAAAAGACTCTGGGTATGTATGACAAAATAGTTAGATTGCCAGGCACAAGATATACTACTCCTGGTACTGGTCTTCTACTGCTTAAATCCACTGTTGTTATTATTAAACAAACAACTATCACATATCATTAAACATTCACTTTGACCTTCAGTTGAATGAGAACTTCAGTATGTTACTGTTGAGTCCGTGGCGGGAAAACAGACACGAGAAGCAGCTGGAGTTCTCAGTTTCATTTATTCAGCGTTCAGCTTACAGGAAGATGGCTTCAGCCTCGCCCAAACGCCTCGCAGCCTCTTATATAGGCAACTCCCGGGTAAATGGTTTACTTTTCCCGCGCCAGCACCCGCGCATGCGCACGGCGCTGGCGACAGCCTGTCTGGTCCCGGGCAGCTTTGCACCTGCCCGGGACTGCCTGCAAACGCCCGAGCCGTTTGCAAAGGCTTGGGACATAACACCCCTTTCCCCCGGGCTAAAACTACTACCAACATACAACATTTATTTTATATGACATTTTGCTCCCCAGTGCTCCCACTGATTACTGGCTTTTGCCTTGCCAGCAATGTTATGTAATCTTCTAGATACTTAGGAGATTTCTTTGCTCTCTGTGACCTTCTTAGCTCTGGTTACTGGCATAAGTCCCCTGACTGGAGGGAGGCGTGAGCCTGTTCTCTCTATTGTGTCCTGGTGTCTTCCAAGGACTGTGCCCCGATGCCTGGCCTGCTTGCTTGCCCACCGGGCTCGTCAGGCCAGGGCTTCTGTTACTTTGTGACCTGGTTGACCTACCTAGCTGTAGACCCTCAGGCCCCTTGAAGTGATAGCCGCTGCTGGGCGTCTCTGTAGAACCTCCTAGGTCAGTCCAAGACCTGTCAGGAGGCTGTCATTCCCTGAACCCCATTCTGTGCTCGGGCTCGTGTGGGTTTCTGTACTTTCCCAAAACTCAGGTGTTCCCTGATTTGTGCTAGGGGTGTTGTAGTCGGGACTTGGTTCCTCAACTAACTCTGTGTATGTTTGACCCCCTGTAGGATTTGGGTAAGGTCAGGCCAACCTTGGGAATTGTGTGCCAGCTCTCTTGCGGGGAATGATTTGTTGGGATGCCCCCGGGTATCCTCCATTGCTGGAGTGCTGTGTGATGTGTGTGGAAAGTGAGTATGCCCCCGGGGTGATATGCTTGAGCTAGGTCAAGCTTTGCAAAAACACGCCCCCCCTTGAGAGAGGCCAGGATGTGACTGACCACAGGAACAGGATAGGCATGTTGCTGCAATGCCTTATTGAGTGTGCATTTGTAATCAGCACAAATGCGAATGTCCCCATTTGCCTTTAGAGGCGTGACAATGGGGGTCTCCCACGGGCTGGAATCAACAGGTTCTAGGATTCCCTGTTGGATTAGTTTGTCTAGTTCAGTGTCAATCTTACTTTTTAAAGCAAAAGGGACCCTTCTTGCTTTAATCCTAATGGGAGTGACAGTGGGGTCTAGCTTTAAGGACACAGGTGGTCCTTTGAATGTGCCCAGCTGGGGGCTGAAAACATCTGCAAATTCTGTGCAGACTTCCTGTAGGTCGAGTGTTTGTAAGCTATTGAGTCCTGTGACGTGTATCCCCAGGGCCTCAAACCAATCGAGTCCTATGAGACTCGTTCGTTCACCCCCTACTACTAATAAGTCTAGTGGACCTTCAAAACTCTTGTATTGCACGTTAAGGGTGGCCTCCCCCTTAACACACACTCTTGAGTTCTGAAAATCTGTTAATACAATATCAGAAGGCCTTAACTTGGCCTTAGACCCACTTCTGGAACAAATCTTCCTAAATGTATGCAATGAAATGATGGACAGGGCAGACCCTGTGTCTAGTTCCATAGATAATGGAACCCCTTGTAGCTTCACGTTGAGTGACAGCTTTTTCTTCATGGGCTTGTGTGTGCCTGTTCTACAGATGCTTCTTCGCGAAGCGCAAAAACCTACCCTATTCTGGCTGGGGAATCTGGTACCCTTCAGGCGTTCTTCTTGGGGTTGTGCCTTTCGTCGGCCCAGGCACACAGCTGCAATGTGCCCTTGTTTACCGCATGCCCGGCAGGTAGCGGAGCGGAACTTGCAGTCGGTTCTCCTGTGGCGACCTCCACAGCCGATGCACTTGAGCGGAGCCGAAGAGCTTCCCTTCTGGTTCTCTTCCTTCGCGGGGTGTAGACGGTCGACTTCCTCGTCCGGATCCTCCTCGGAGTTTCGTCGGACGTCTTCCTGGTGCACGGACGCACCCTCTGCACTGCTTCTGATCGGCCGCATGTTTTTGACGGCGCCGCCTGCTGCTTCTTCTGCGGTGACTTCCCTTAAGGCGTCTTGGAAGGATAATTCTTCCTTTGCGAAAAGTCTCTGTTGTAGCTCGCGATGCCTTAACCCGCACACGAATCGGTCCCTCAGTCGTTCCTCGAGGTCCTTGAACTCGCAGGGCTTGGCGGCCTTCCGTAACGCGGCGATGTATTCCTTGGCTGACTCACCGGACCGTTGATCCCTTTGTTCGAAGGTGTGGCGCCATGAGATAACGGACACCTTGGGATGGAAATGCTCCTTCAGCAGCTTCTTCAGGTCTGCGTAGCTTACAGACTCTACTGGGACAGGTGCTGCAAGGTTTTCTGCGATTTCGAAGGCGTCTTGGCCGCAAACGCAAAGCAGGGTGGCCGCCTTCAAGCTATCTTCCCTCACTTGGTTTGCCTTGAAGTAGTTCTCCATTCTGGATACGTAGGACTCCCACCGCTCTGGATGTGAGACGTCGAATTCCGAAAGCCTTCCGATTTTCGCCATCTTCGGATCTTCAGGAGACGGGTCTATCAGCCAGCCTACCCCCGAATGCGCACCGGATTGGCAGGCAGCTGCCGAGTCGACGCCGTTCCTCTTTCGCCGCTCAGGACTCCTTGGGTAAGCTTACACTTCTTCCTTTCCAGGTAGTGCAAGGCATCCCACCTTCGTCGCCAGTGTTGAGTCCGTGGCGGGAAAACAGACACGAGAAGCAGCTGGAGTTCTCAGTTTCTTTTATTCAGCGTTCAGCTTACAGGAAGATGGCTTCAGCCTCGCCCAAACGCCTCGCAGCCTCTTATATAGGCAACTCCCGGGTAAATGGGTTACTTTTCCCGCGCCAGCACCCGCGCATGCGCACGGCGCTGGCGACAGCCTGTCTGGTCCCGGGCAGCTTTGCACCTGCCCGGGACTGCCTGCAAACGCCCGAGCCGTTTGCAAGGCTCGGGACATAACAGTTACCTTATTTCAATTGTTAATTTGACTAGTTCTAGTGTTATTATATGTATCTTATTTTGTGGTACACCATTTTGGAAAAATTCATTTTAAATGCAGCCTGCAAATATTTTAAATGCAGTAATATATGTTAGTTGCTTAGCCTTTCTTAAAGAGAACAGTTTTTTTTTCCATTCAGTGTTTTTTTGCTTTCCAGACCATGATTATGAACAGTAGCTATCTCTTCTTGCAAAACAAAAATATGAGTCGTTTGTTAGTCTAATAGTCCTTATTTCTTTTTTGGTGCCCTTAAGTCAGTTTTTGACACCCAGTGATTGCTTAGACTAATCCCTGCAGTTTTCTTGGCAAGATTTTTCAAAACTGATTTGCCATTGGCTTGCTTCCTAGGGGAGAGAGAGAGAGAGAGAGAGAGAGAGAGAGAGAGAGAGAGAGAGAGAGAGAGAGAGAGAGAGAGAGAGAGAGAGATGCTTTAAGTTTTTCCTTAGGGCAGGACTTCATAATCTCCTGGTTTCTAACCTGGTGCCTAAACAGTTACATCAAATTTGTTCCCCAATATCCATAGAGTTTTGTCCTATTTATTCTTGAGTGAGCAGCAATTCTTCAAAGTTCATAGCACTGCTATTCTAGAACCGTTGCAACATAGATACCAAAGAATAGATCTGAAGTTTTCATCATGCAAAGCTCTAGCACCTCAACTATTTCCACCTTATTCTTTATATCTGGACTAGTTGCCATTTTGTTATGTTTATGTTGTTGCTACATGTTTGAATCAAGCAGCCATAAATCAGGGAATAAGAAAGTATGAAAGAAAAGAATTTCAGATACATCCTTTTGTCTAGTCTGCAGTAATTTATACAGGTGTCTTGCTCCAGTTGTCTCTGGAACACTTTCAAAACAATGAATTTTCTTGCAATATTCTCTTGTTATGCTTGAGAACTTGTTGATGAACATCCAGTGAGTTATATCATCACTCTTCAAAACCTTTCCTTAAAACCTCCTCTATTTTGACTGTTTTAAAATTGCAGAAATGCTATCTTTCAGCTGATTTCCTTCTCAGATGAGGATAGGAAGAAACAGAAGATGGGCATGTGGATGGGTGACAAAAAACAGAGTTTTTTCACTTGCAAATAATTCTTTCCAGTTTGTGTCTTCTGTCTTGCCTACATCCTGTGGGCCATGTTATATACAGTAACTACAAAGAAGAATTTGTAGAATCCATATTTGTGGATCTTTTCACAAAATGGCTGCCCTGTTTAATATGGGCAATCCTCAAATATCCCTTTGCTAGAAGTCTTCTATGATGCAGTCTTCCACTCTGGTTTAACTTTATCTTCTATGTGGCAGCAGGTGGATACATTTTCACCCAAAAGCCCTTAGTTGAAAACATCTACCAATTTCTGATCTAAGAATTCTGTGTGAGTCTATGTGCAAACAAGTGACACTTAACAAAATAAATATGATTCTGAAGGCTTGCATTATTATTTTAAAAGTATTTTTTAAAAGTAAATTGCTTTTAAAACTCTCACAAAGAAGGACAGTATCAGCAGCTCTGGAGAATGGAAACTTTTTTGGAAGTCTAAAATAAATCTTGGGGGGGGGAATCCCTAAAGATTAGGAAAGCTAGATTAATGAGTACTGAGTACAGTGGCTAACACAAGAAACTATAAAATGAGGCAGTGGGTGAGGTGTGGTATTGGTGGCTGAATTCTTAAACAGGCAGTTTATACACTACCTTTTGTACCATATTATTTTTTTCCTCTTAATAGTTGAATGTAGTATCTATTAAAAATTGTGCAGAGTTGATCTCCCTAAGTTTTTTCTCCCTAAGTTTTTACATTTCATTTTAAGAAGTGGAACAAGGAAGAGAAAGTTATCCTGTTCCTAATTTTATTGTCCTGTTAGAACTGTTCTTTTCAAATAGCCTGAGAATGTATTAAGAGCTTAGCTGTGCATAGTTGCTAGAGTTTATAGATTGGCAGCTTTGATGTAGCTCCTGTAACAGCAGGTGGCTTGCAAGAGGGAAATATCATTCTGATGGAGCTGCCTGTCATCTTGATAATGACAGAAACATTATCCAGACATTAGACACATGGGGGCTAACCTAGTTAGAGTTTTATCTTAGTTATCATTCATAACATCTCTTGCTTCAGTATGACATTGCGCACCATAATATGAACTAAACAAAAAAGGAGAAATGTACTAGGAAGACCTCTGATCAAGTCCTGGCTTAGCTTTGAGACTCAGATACTTTGTATATTTCAACCATGTTTTGCTGAGAAAATTCTTAGAAGAAAATGGGAAAATCTCCACCTCAACTCTCCTTTGTCTGTGACATCCTGGATGTTGTAGAAAAAAAACCCGAGGTAATTGATGGTAATAATTCAGTTTCTCAGTCTATTTTGTCCTCAACAAGATAGATTGATATATAGAGATACAACAGTAAGTGAAAAGGATCCCATTTTGTATCACTTTTTTTGAGAAATTAGATTTTAGTGTTCTCTTTAATTTTGTGCATATTATAAGAGGAATACCTTCCTTTATGGAATTCTTATTTTTCATATATTGGTTCTGTATTCTTTACTGTTAACATGAAAGCTGACTCTGGTTTTGAGACTTGAAATCCCTTTAGTAGCAAAAGCTCTGTCAGGTCTTACAGAAGCTATTTTCATCAAGCTACTAAATCTTCCACCACTGTTTAGGCTCTAAGGGGCAATTTCCCTTTTTCTATGGTTATTGTGTAAAGGAAAATTTTAATAAATAAACAAATAAACCCATCCATCTCTAGTTCTGACCTTTTTTTTAGTTTTCACTTATTTCATTAGGAAACAGCACATGATATATGGGGAGGGGGGATGAATTTCCTGGGGGTTGCTCTCAACTAGCTTCTTTCTTACATAACAGCCTAAACAGTTTTTGTCAAAAGTACAGTACTGTAGAAGGAGTGGCAGAGCCTGGAGGCAGAGACAAAAGACGAATCAGCCTTTATGTTGCTACCAGCGGACTAAGTCCAACCCTTCTTGAATTCTGTTAATCCTTATCTAGCGGCCAAATACAGCTAACTGTTAGCCATGACCAATAAATCAGTTTAACTAGAACATTACATGTGGCCCTAGTCTTTTGTGCCTCACAAGTACATGTCTTCTCCTGGTTTCTTCCATCTGAGAAGGACTTCAAATTTGCTTCTTTCACTTTCTCTTCTCCTTGACTCTCCAAACTTTAATTTATCTCCATAATGGATACATACTTTTGAATCTACCATGCAACCATTTAGCGGGGTGAAATTTGCCAGCATCTCCCTCCCCTTTGGCCAAACAGCCAACCTTGGTGTACCAGCCAGAGCAAAGCCTCATGCCTAACCTCTTGTTCATGAGTAGTTTATCTTTCATCAGAGAGAAAATGCCCCACTTGCTGGTGCCTAATATTGTTTTCTTCTTTCACTTTTCTCCTTCAAACCTTGAGTTTTATTTTTTTTTAAACTGAATTCTTTGTATAAAGTCAGGCCCAACAATTTTGATGTCTTCTTTCTCAAGGAAAAAAAGAGTCCAGTTGCTTTTTTGAAAAAGTAGCTTCGAGACAACTATCACCTGGATGACTGAGAATCTCCATATTTCAGTTGTACTACACCTATTACTTATCCAGTTTTCTTTTGAAGCTTGACATTTTCTCCTCATGTTTATTTTCTCATTCTCTCTATCTCTATCTATCTATCTATCTATCTATCTATCTATCTATCTATCTATCTATCTATCTATCTATCTATCTATTTCACATATAAAGAAAAAAATAATGTGGAGAGTAACAGAGCTAAGATCCTGTGGGACTTCCAAATTCAGATGGACAGGCAAGTACTGGCTAATCAACCAGATGTTATGGTAGGAGACAAGGACTAAAAGATAGTGGTGGTGATATATGTAACAGTGCCAAGTGACAGCAACACCAGGAAGAAAGAATATGAGAAGATGAAGAAATACTAAAGCCTGAAGGAGGAATTAGAGAGAAAAATAAAAGCCAAAGTAATCCCAATAATAGTAGAATTACTTGTGGCTGGGACTCCTAAGCTGGGACAGTAGCTCCAAACAGATCCAGGAGCAACACTGGAGCTTTCTGTCCAGAAGAGTGCAGTGCTAGGTGCAGAACCCTCAAACTCCCAGGCCTCTGGTAGAGGACTCTAGATTCAGGAAGAAACAAACCATCCATAGGGGTGAGAAGGAATAGAATAGAATAGAATAGAATAGAATAGAATAGAATAGAATGGAATGGAATGGAATGGAATGGAATGGAATGGAATGGAATGGAATGGCATGGCATGGCATGGCATAGAATGGAATGGAATAGAATAGAATAGAATAGAATAGAATAGAATAGAATAGAATAGAATAGAATAGAATATCTATGAGCTCTAAAATGCTTCTGGAATCTATTCCTTTTGCTGCGTCTATGTTGATCTGAGATTTTCATTGGCAAATAGTATAAATAATTCACAAACAATATTCCAGTTTTCATTCACATCACTACAATTTTTAACATTTTTCCTACTTGCTTTATACTTTGCTTCTGTACATCTATGGAAGCATGTTCCTATCCATTTTAATATTTTTTCTTTTTGATGGTTTTCAAGCTTATCCTTATGTTTATCAGTACTAAATCTCTATTAGAGCTTCTACTGGCTACTAGATATGTTTCACATCCAATACACTATTCTGAAATCTTTTATTAATAAGGGCTTAATTATTTGATTTGTGACTATATGTCCTTGAGTATCTTTCCATATATTTGGTAGTGTTTTCAACCTATCCTGTTTTGCATAAAACTTAACAATCCAGGTTGCAATCTTTAGGCTGGCCCAGCTATTGCACCTTTGCATCTTTTAAGATATGCAAAGGACTAAAAATGATTAGATACTTGTTTTAAAACACTGATGGCTTTCCTAGGAAAATATAGTGCAGTGATTTTCAGTGGTTCCTGTTGGTATTGCTTCACAGAATGCATTTCATCCATACCATGCCTTACTATTCTGAGCATGTATCTTTCCTTGAACTTGCTACTGATAAAGCAGTCAACTATTAGTCACTACATGTTTGTAGCATATTTCAACATTTTCTACCTGTTATTCTTCCTGCATCCAGATGCTGTAACTAGTAACTGTCCGTGGCTTTTTATTCAGTAGTTAACCATTACCAAAATGGTAAATACTTCCGATATCTTGAAGCTTGTATTCAGAAATCCTTTATCTGAGCTTTCTGATTTTTGGAGAAAAACATATGAAATCCTACCTTGAAGTAAGGTCCACTATCCTTAGAAAGGATTTCTTGAGATTAAACATATCGTACTAAGGATGATGTTGCAAAAATGAAAATTCTGTGGCCATCGTTCCTGGCAAAGCATATTTTGAGTAGTCACATCATTTTGCTTAAATCAACCAAGGAAAACAGTAGTTATATTATAAATTTTCATCAGCACAGTATTAAGCAACAAGCGTAAATTAAAGCAGTAGCAATACAACAATTGCATATTTCAATAAAATAGCACTTGTGCATGTTTAACTTTTATGGCATTTGGCAGCATATTCTTTTTCAGCAAGAGGGCAGTAGAATATAGATGATGCCATGGTTTTTTTTACATAATAAATGGTGCATGTTGAAATGCTAATTTTTAAATTGAAATCATTGAAGCAAAGTGAACCTTAAATAACTTTAAAGAGGTGTTTCCCTCCCTAACATGATTTAATGTGTGATCAGTAATAGCAACATTAAGCAGAGAGACATCAGAATCCCCCTGGAGACATACACTTTATTAATGTGCATCTCCATTCAGCACATTTTGAGCCTGTTTTGTTGCAAACACTTCAGGGGCAGATATAGGATACTGCTGATTAAGATTTGCTATTGCAAACTGCAGCATGTTGGTGAGAATGAGTTGGACTGACTGACTTTCTTCACCATTCAACTAAATTAGAATGCTATTAAGATTCTTTTGCTTTTGTGGTAACAGACATATATTGTAAATCCAAGCTATTCATAATGTAGCAATAAAAATAGAATATATGAATGTTGCTTGGGTGAAAGATCAAATTCTGCCTGAAGGTGGACTATATTACAAGCTTGATCTTCTCCCTAGAGGCAGAGAACCTTGGAAAAGTAGCTCCTTTATCTACTGATGTCTCTCTGATATTCAGATTGGACATTCATCTTATCAGCTAAAATTCAAATTCCTCCTTTAGTCAAATTTCATGAGAATGTTTTTGAGTTTATCTATTCTTATCAAAACCACACTAAAGGACCAGTGGAATTATGGCTTTTGCTGAAGAGGAAGTATATTTCACAATAAATACCTAGCAACTTATTTTTACTTTACATTTATAAAGTAATAAGAACATTGAAGCAAATACTGGGTATCATGTTTTTGATCTTCTTGTGAATTTGCCATAATGGATTTGACCTTCAAAATCTTGATAGCTTCATAGCATCATGGGACTGAAAGTGACCTCACAAAGCTTTGATCTCACAAAGCTGTAGCAATGTCTCCCTCAAATACTTCATGGTAATAGGGCTAAAACAAAAACAGTCTCCCTCTGACCTTGTAAACTATTATTTCTAAGCATAGGTTTGTGCAAATTCCAATCTTAATTCTTAATATCTCTTTAAGGTTCTTCTTAACAATAGCTTTGATGGCTCCTTCTTTATGGGCCCTCTTCTATAGCCCCTGGCTACAAATTTTGTTAATAAGGTATTGACTGATTTTTGTGCCTTCTGGGTCATGCCTCCTTTCATTGTAAATAACATAGCATTAGGAAGCAAGCATCCCAATTTGATCTAGGCAAGAAAAGTAGGCTAACTCCCTGAAGATTTAATATGAAAAACAGGAAATCAATTGCTTGACATTTGCAGTCTTCTACATGTGCACAATTTATTAATAATGTTACATTTGCAAAAGAAGGCTGCGAATGTCTCTCATTTTTATATGCAATGACTATTTTATTTTATGAAAAATTAGAAACTGTTTGACGATCTGTATTTATGAAGAGCTAGTCAAAATCTGCCTTATACTGTTATGATTACCATGGTTTTCTCCACTGAATTATACAAGTGCTGCATAAGAACTTTCCAATATCCTGTATCCCTAAAATAACTGGGGTTCTTTAACAAAATTAATTATATATCTCTTAAGAATTCTGAGTGCTCTCTGAGCTTGGTTGTTTGTTTGTAGACATTTTATTACCCAACTAGGTAATGTCATCAGTGTGAGTGAATGCTGGGTTTTCTACCTGTTTATATAGTAGCTTGTTGTGCCAGGTTGGATGGGAATGTGATTTCCTCCTTGGCAGTTCCCTTTTTAGAGTATTGTTTTTTGCCTGACTATCTGATGTCAATCCCTTATTATTTGAGTGTTGACTGCTAGAGAATATGTGTTCTAGTCTTTTTGTTTCCTTCCTAGATTTGTTATTGCCTCTTTTGAATAGTATGAAAATGTGATTTATCTATTTGTCTATTGATGGCTGATTTGTCTGAATGTCAAGCTTCCAGGGATTCTCTAGGTTTTTTCCGATTTGGCTTGATCTAAAATGCTAATAGTTTCCCAGCTGAAACGGAAATTTTTTAGCATAATTTCTGACTTTCTGTTGGCATTCAGGGACATGTTCTGCTAGCCTCTTGCATGTCTGCCCTACATAGTGGGTGTTACAGTCCTTGCATTATATGTTGCAGATGACCCTGTCCTGGCTATTGAGTCTTTTGACTTGCTTAAGGGATTTTGGAGAGTTTAGTTGACACAGTATGGTTCACACAGATGTTTTTGATCTATGGGAGTGTTATTTTTTTCATAGGTTGTGCTGGCTGTGTTGTAGCAGGTTGTGTGGTCAGATTCTTTTTGATGAAGATGTGTAGGTATTCATTTTGTTGGAAGTTTTATAGGTGGTGGTTCTTCTTTCTGGCTTTCCAGGTTGTTGAAGCATGTTTGGTGCTCATTTGAATAATGTTCCTGTCAAGCCCCTGCGAGGCTTGACACTAACTGGGGAGGGTTCTGTTGGTGGATGGAGTGATGGCAGCTGCCGGGGGCATCGGCGACAGCCTTCAGCTGCATGCTGGGACTCAGCTGGGCAGCGGTAGCCTTCTGAAGGTTCAAAAACCGGCTGCCACCTAGCCAACATGCAGGACAATGGGGGATGGCTGGAACTTCCTGTTTTGCTGGCTCAGCTGTTGGGCAGTCTGCCAAACAGCTGATTGGCAGAGAAAACAGTGGGGGCTTTTGAGTCTGCTCCTGGTCCTTGCCTTTCCTTGTTGCCAGGCTTGTAATCTGCATAACTGAGTCCCAAACAGGCTGCTTGCTGGAAGAAGAGGGATGCTGCTGTGGAATGATTGCTCCTAACTGTTGCTCCAGATCAGTGGTTCTCAACCTTTCTAATGCCACGACCCCATAATACAGTTCCCCATGTTGTGGTGACCCCCAACCACTTATACATCACTGGGTGCCAGGGGCGTGGCCAAAGAAAAGGGGAAAAATGGCGGACAGCATTGTTTGGCGACCCCCGTGAAATGGTCGTTCGACCCCAAATGGGGTCCCGACCCACAGGTTGAGAACCACTGCTCCAGATGGTGATTAGTTGGGTGGGGGCGGGTCCAGGCGGAGCACAGTATCCATCTATTTAGGGCACTGGGAATCCAACACCTCATCGATGTCATACTGATCTTCCATGATAGGACCCAGCAACCGTGGAATGGGCTGGAGGGAAGATCCTTCCACCTCTTTGGGAAGTGGGTTGCGGTCTTGGTAGTGGAAAACTTGGTTTGTGTGGTTTGTTTTTCAAAAGAAAAAGAAAAACCCACAGGAAAATGGGAATAATAAAACCATTTTTATTTAATCCATAATTATTTCCTTTCACCAATCTAGAGGTAAGGTCTGATATCTGAGCCAAAAGTGAACATAGGTAAGGTACTCTTCTACAAGTAGTCCTCAACTTACAACAGTTCATTTAGTGACCATTCAAAGTTACAGTATCATTGAAAAAAAGTGATTTAAGACTATTTTTCACATTTACCACCATTGCAGCATTCTCATGGTCATGTGATCAAAATTCAGATATTTGGCAACTGGTTCATACTTATGATGGCTGCAGTGTTCCGGGGTCACAAGATTACCTTTTGTGACCTTCTGACAAGCAAAGTCAATGGGGAAGCCAGATTCACTTAACAAACATGTTACCAACTTAACAATGCAGTGATTCACTTAACAATGATGGCAAAAAGGTTGTAAAATGGGGCAAAACTTACTTAACAAATGTCTGACTTAGCAACAGAAATGTTGGGAGTCAACTGAGATCGTAAGTCAAGGATTAATCATACTAGGAGAGTACCTAACATGGGTTGTCTATACAACAGCTCATTCCACAACACAAAATAAAAATAGTTCATCTTCACTTATAATATTGAAAATGTTGACTTATTTGCTTGTGTTGCAAACCAACCTATTTTCACGTGGTTTAATTCATAGGAAAAACGCATTAAGCATGTATGCATTTAAAAGTGTTGATAAGAGTAATAGCAATTACCTTGAATATATGATATTGTGTCAAATGTCATATGAGCATGCATCAGTACATGAAAATAAGTCCCATTAATTTAGGTAAAACTTACTTTTGAGTAGAAATGCACGGCATTATATAGTAAAATATTTATGATAATAAATTAAACACAAGCCTTAAACACAGGCTTGAATATCTTTTTAAATGTTGGCATATTTTATACAAATATATATCTCAGCTTGCTTAAAACTTTTTTAAATTGTTATTCATTTTTCTGCTATAAAAATTTCATTCTAGCAGTATACTTGTTTAAAATGATTTCCTGTTCTGTTCACTATTGCTTATAATCCAGGGAGATAACAGCCTATTCTGAGACAGGCTTATATACAAGCTCTTCAACCAAATCCTTGAAGAACTCCACATTTCATCAACTATCTACGTGATGTTTTATGAACTTCATGTAATATGCACATTCTGTAATTAAGGTTCCATGTCAGTATATCCAATTATTACATTGGAAGTTCTTTTGAACTTCTTTCCTGAAATTTATTTTTTGCATATACTTCAAAGGTTTTTATTAACAGCTTCAGAGAATGGTGGGATTTTAATTAGTTCTTTTATTCATGACATGCAAAAACTATATTGTTTTGGTATAAAACAATAATATATAATAGATCAGGCATGTCAAACTGCTGGCCCGCAGGCCGGATGTGTCATGCTGAAACCGTGCCCACCCCATTGCCAGCAATGGGGAAAAAGTTGTGATACGTCATGCGACATCATGTGACATTGTGAGTTTGACATGCCTGTAACAGATGATATGGATGTCCTTGAAAATGTTCTAAAAGAAAATATTTAAATTATGCTATCTGGTGACTGGATTCAAGTTGGGAGAATCAGGAAGATTTCATAGGGCATGATTCTTGAATAGACCAATGTAGGATCACACTATTTAAGGTTTTTTTATTAGTTTCAAGGCCACATTTTTCTTTTATTATGCCATTTTAATACTTCAGTAATGATATAAATGCATTTTTAAGGTGAGTAATCTAGAATTCATATGTGTCATTCAACATCTTCTAAAGGACATTGAGAATTTGATTTCAGGAAGTCTGACTGTTTTATTATCAAAGCTTTGTTGTGAACTAACTAGAAAAAAAATCAATGCAGGTTTTCTTTCTACATTAGATAGCTGTTGTGTTACATCAGTACTGAGTGTTCACTGTTTGAAAACTACATTTCCTATTGTGGTTATACTGTCATGGACAATAAGATATACTGAATGGAATGGAATTCATATGAGCAACTGAATGTTGTAATAAATATAAGAATACATATATTTTAATAAATAAAACTTAGTGATAACTTCCACCTTTGCAATTTGAATTTCTGTTCTTAATTATGCAGTCTTGGTAAGCTTCATGCATGCAATTATTAACAATTACCACTGCTCAGAGAGTTGGATTGCTTAATAGAAAAAAAAGCACAATTCTATCTGTTCCCAGTTCTGTATTGTCAATTTCCTAGTATTTTGTATTGCCTGGAGTTTTTGGATGGTATTGAAGGTTATCTATCTCTGCAATGTATTGCAATATTCTAAACCAGAGGTAACCAGAAAATGGAATATTGCAGTGATATGCTAATCTAATCTGGCAAAAGTGCTCCATGTCAGATTGTGTTTCTAATGACAAACATGAGTCTTGAAGTAACCCAAAGTACTTATAACAAGCTTTTTCAACTTCACCTTTGAAATCTTTTAAAGGCAGTTTTCCTAAAGTGTGGTCTGAGGATCCCTGGGTGGGGGGGGGAGAGGGATACCCCAAGACTCCCTCAGGGGTCTACAAAATCAAATTTATTTACAAGATTTTGAAGATACATGCAAACATTTAATATATTATTCTTCGCATTAGTATTTTTAGTTTTAAAAAAGTTTTTGATGAAAATATTCTATGTTGATATCTAGTGGGTATAATCTTGTATTTACATGATCCAATAAATAAATATTCTACAAATGCATCAACTTTAATTTTAAATGCAGTAAACATCAATAAATATAGTATAATCCATATACTACAGAAAAGGGTCCTAAAAGCAAAACATTTAAGAAACATTGTCTGAAGGGATGCACTTTATTGTTGTGCCTTGCTTGGATGCTACAGGCATGTGCTGATGATACTTTAATATCACCATTTAAATGTTTTGGCCTTTTTTTGGCACTTTGTGTTAAGGATGAAAAGAATATTTTTCATTTTACCCTTTAAAGTTCCTACAATCGTGCCCCCTCCCCCAAATGTAGATATTATGTGATAGGAACAGAAGCCTTTGAATCTCTAAATGAATGAATACTACTGACCTGAATAAACCATTTTCCAACAATACTGTATTGTCTGTAAAACGACTTCCGGGGAAGACAATGAGTTTGTGTTGTCATTTACTTGCTGCACAACTATTCAAAACAAATGTGAAACTGGGAACAGGTGTGTCATCCTTATGTATTGTGAGTGTTTCATGGAATAGAATACTCATAACCAATCACCAACTGCCATGTTGATGACAGTTGATAACCGTTTCCTTTATTTAAATGATTTGAAAATATATATGGTTATATGGTCTCTGTAATTGTTTTGTGAAAATATCTGATCCATGGTATCAGGATGCTGACATTCTCCAAGTCTCTTTTGGGATTAGGCCCTTATGACTGATGTTCAGCCATTGTTAGCTGTCTTATATTTTTAAGCACAATGTTCTTTTCACATCCTTTTCTATTTATATGTCACCACCCTTTTGCTAACCTTTTAGCTCAAATCCACATGTTTCACAACCTGTGTAACTATTAGTTAGCCCAGGAAAAGGCCCACCAAGGGTAAAGCAATGTTGTCCTCTTTGGATCTGAATACTGCATACATCTAACAGCAATCACTGGGGAAATAGCATTCAAGGGAAAATAGTCTTTTAAGCAATAAACAGCGTTGAGGGAATAGCAATGAAAACTTGAAAAAAAAATTCAGTAGAAGAAGGAACAGTCAGTATGAAATGGCAATGAAAAAGAAAATAATGATGACTGGGAAATAATTGTCGGTGGGGAAAAGGCACAAGCAGTGTTGAGGGAATAGCATTGAACAATCCCAGGGGGCTAGCAGTGGGATAGCATCTACACTGCAGTTTTAGGGGGAAGAGGATTAAGTCCAATACATGCTTTGCACAAGCTCTTTGCTCTGTTTTAAGAGAGTGAACTTTTAATAAGCAAAGGTGCAGCTACACATATCTGAGTTTGGAAGTTAGGCATAACTTCCCTCCAGGAGAAGAAGGGAAAAGGTGGCTTGAACAGCCAGCCTACATGTAATGGATGGGGATAAGAAAGAAAGGCAAGGGAGAAAATGGGTGGAGCCTACATAAGATAGATTTTAAATACATCAAAGGATGGAGGAAAAGGAAGAAAGTAAAGTGGGAAAGAAATAGAATAACATAGAATAAAGAAGAATAAAGTAGAATAATAATAATAATAACGAAAAATCACTAAAAGCAAAAATCATGTGTCTGCATAATTTCTGAAAGAAAGCTGTTGAGTCCTTCGCGGAAATGTAAGACACGAGAAGCAGTTGTAGTTCTCAGTTTTCTTTATTCTGCGTTCAGCTTACAAGTAGATGGCTTCAGCAGCTCCCAAAACCTCCCAGCTTCTTATATAGACATTTCCCGGGTCAATGCGATACTTTTCCCGCACCAGCACCCGCGCATGCGCACGGCGCTGGCGACAGCCTGTCTGGTCCCGGGCAGCTTTGCACCTGCCCGGGACCGCCTGCAAACACCCCGAGCCGTTTGCAAGGCTCGGGACATAACAAAAGCTGTGTTAGCCAAAAGCTGTATTAACAGTACGTGAATGACCTAATAATGCATATTTAGAAACATTGTTTAAAAGTAAAACTTTCTATTCATTGTATTTCCATGAGAAATGGACCTAACATGTGAGAAATTATCTGAATGTTACACAAAGTAGATTCCATATACAATGTAAGATTCTATCTATGCTTCCTTTGTTCCTGAGAAAAAGAAACCTATAAAGCTTTAGTTTAGACCCGCCCCCTTGTTCAGAAATTTGCTGATTGTTAATCACTTCTGAACCTTTGCGCAAAAATAAAAACCTCTCTGTTTCACCCTTGGAATTCGTAAAAGCCCTTTTTTTTTAAGTTCTTTTACTTTTTCCACAAGAAACTGATGTATGTTTTCGCTGCATAGCTCTGATCTCAGGGATTGATGGTGCCTGGGCCTCCAGACGTTAGGAGGGATAAGAGTCCATTATCCATAGCTATTAGTCAGTGCACTTCTTAGCTTCCTGAACCCTCTATTCTGGAATTGGGGACTCAAACCACTGCAGAAGATTGGCACTAGTATACTGTTCTTTTGTCTGATCTGGATTCTGCTGGTCAGTCAAACCAGATGGCTCTTAAAGCTGCAAAATGCAACTTAAGGAGGGTCTGCTTTTAAGACAGCTACATTTCTGAAATCTAAGAATCCAATATATTGGAGAGGAATATTGAATTTCGGGAAAACCCAGCACTGTTGTTAGGGCTGTAACTGAAAGTTCAGCACCATGGAAGACCTCCATTTGTCTCTACCTTCTTCGCCATAATGAAAAGGCTATAATCATCTAGATATGTGCTGAGAGCTTCATTACCTGCTCTTCTGTCTGCCTGGCTCCAGCAGCAACAGCAGTAAGTTTCTCATCTTTCAGCTTCCAAATGCTGAAGCCATCACGGGGAAGGAGAAATAGTAGTTAGGTTTCCCTCCATTGGTTCATGATCTGCTGAATTACTTAACAGCTGTAATGTAATGGCCTCTAATCAAGCTGAAATGAATAGAATCCAGTTTCTTGATTAATTCAGGGATTTCAAGTGAGGATCTTTCTTGGAAAATCTCCTTCTATGAGAATGGCAACTTATGGCATTATTATGGTGAGTCCTAAGAGGTTTTTAATATTCTGTTGCTGAATATTGTCATTTTTGATGTGAGATTTTAGCATTTAAAAATTCTAACATAAAAAAAGGAAAAAATAGTTGATCAATCTGGATTGGCACTGTGGTATTCCCAAAAATCTATAGAAATAGAAATTGTCTGAAATGGTGTAGGGTTGTCTGAAATGATGTAGGGTTTCCTGCCTGAGCAAGGGGTTGGATTAGAAGAACTCCAAGGTCCCTTCTAACTCTGTTATTTTTTTAAATCAAATGTTTGACAGAAGTATTATTATCCACTTTTAACTTTTATATAAAATTACATCATCCATTGTATTTTTTTTTTTAAATGGCTTCACTGACAGCTTTACCATCTCCAGTTACATTTATGAAAAGGGCTATATCAGTGGTTCTCAACCTATGGGTTGGGACCCCATTTGGGGTCGAACGACCATTTCACAGGGGTCGCCAAACAACATAGTTCGCCATTTTTTCTCTTTTTCCTTAGCTGTGCTACTCCCTTTTAGTCTATTGGCTTTTGAAAGCCAATAGAATAGACTCTCTTGAATAGAGTCTAATTCTATTGGCTTTCAAAAGCCAATAGGAATTGTCCAGGCTGTCTCTGCCCTGCTGAGCCCGCCAAAAGTCCCATTCTGCAAATGGTGCTGCTGCACCAGTTGAGTAGTCCTTGACTTACGACCGGTTGAGTAGTCCTCGACTTACAACTGGTTGGGGGTCGCGGCATTAAAAAGGTTGAGAACCACTGGGCTATATCAATTGTATGATGGTTGTTGAACTAGCAACTGCAGTAAGTCCCTTGCTGAGCATTTTTTAAAAAATATTATGCATCTGAATGGAAACAAATTCTCATGCTTTCCTAGAAAGCAGAAGCCCTAAGGTTTCAGAGCTATCTCCTTAACTTGATAACAAATTTTGTCCTCTCCTGTATAGCAGCTTCTGGGAGCAGGGGCAGGAAATGCAGCGGTATCTTTAATACCTCAAAAAATTCATAAGTCTATGTCAGGAGAATCTTACGGTGAACTTCCATCAAGGGAGATTTTACCCCAAGGCTACTGCAGATGGGCATATTGTATTTGAGCCAAGTTATGTGAGTAGATATAAATATTTCTAATAATCTGAATAAAGTAAGCTGAACTAGCTGAAAAAATACTTATGCGTAGGTAATCCTTGATTTACAACCACAACTGAGCCCAAGATTTCTGTTGCTAAGCAAGACAGTTGTTAAACAAATTTTGCCCCATTTTACAACCTTTCTTGACACAGTTGTTAAGTGAATCACTGCAGTTGTTAATAACATGGATGTTAAATGAATCTGGATTCCCCATTGATTTTGCTTATCGGAAGGTTGCAAAAGATGTTCCATGACCACGGGACACTGCAACCGTCATACATATGAACCAGCTGCCAAGCATTTGAATTTTGATCATATTACCATAGGGATGCTGCAATGGTCATAAGTGTGAAAAACAGCCATAAGTCACTTTTTTCAGTACTGTTGTAACTTCAAATGAAGTTACTAAATGAACTGTTGCAAGTTGAGGACTACTTGTATTACAATTTAGATCATGTTTCAAACAAGTTCTTAAACTGCATATATAAAGAGTGTACGTGTAATGTCTGAGCAGTTAGGAATGACATGGGCAGATGGTCCACAAAATTATTTAATTTCTATAGCTGCCCATCTCAACATTTGGATAGTGTACATCATAAAAACAATTAAAACAATACAAAATAAATGTATATGGTTGCCAAGTAAAATTATTGCCATAGATGTTAATAGAGCCAAGAAACACGGTCCTTCATTAATTAATGATCAGGGCCCCAAGCCTGGGTATTAAATTAGTCTCTACTGAATCCTAAACCAAAATAGTCATGGAGGATTTTTTCTCCTGATTCAATCATGTCTGATTCTCAGAGAATGTGTGGACAAGTCCCTGAAGTTTGCCTTTGCCTCCTTCCTAGGGCTGAAAGAAAGTGACTGGCCCAAGGTCATCCATTTGGTTTTGTGACTAAAGTGGGACTAAACCCAGTTTCCTGATTTCTGTCCTGATGCCTTAACCACCACACCAAATTGCGTCTCATAGAGGTTTAGGAGCTAGTTAATGACAATGGGCGCTATCTAACAAAATGAAATTCAATGGTGAAAAAAAGTAAGGTTCTACATTTAGGCAAGAAAAACCAAATGTATAGGTATAGTATATGGGGTACCTTGCTCAATAGTAGTAACTATGAGAGGGATCTCGGAGTCCTAGTGGACAATCACTTAAATATGAGCCAGCAGTGTGCTGCAGCTGCCAAAAAAGCCAACTCAGTGCTGGGCTGCATAAACAGAGGAATAGAATCAAGATCACGTGAAGTATTAATACCACTTTACAATGCCTTGGTAAGGCCACACTTGGAATACTGCATCCAGTTTTGGTCACCACGATGCAAAAAAGATGCTGAGACTCTAGAAAGAGTACAGAGAAGAGCAACAAAGATGATTAAGGGACTGGAGGCTAAAGCATATAAAGAACGGTTGCTGGAATTGGGTATATCTAGTTTAATGAAGAGAAGGACGAGAGAGGACATGATAGCAGTGTTCCAACATCTTAGGGGCTGCCACAAAGAAGAGGGAGTCAAGCTACTCTCCAAAGCACCTGCAGACAGGACAAGAAGCAACGGATGGAAACTAATCAAGGAGAGAAGCAACCTAGAACTAAGGAGAAACTTCCTGACAGTTAGAACAATTAACCAATGGAACAACCTGTCTCCAGAAGTGGTGAATGCTTCAACACTGGAAGTTTTTAAGAAGAACCTGGACAGCCATCTGTCCAAAATGGTGTAGGATTTCCTACCTGAGCAGGAGATTGGACTTGATGACCTCCAAGGTCCCTTCCAACTTTATTATTATTATTATTATCGATCATCGCACAGTCAGCCAGATGTTCAGACTGGATTTGGCATTTTGTCTACCTATCGAGTCCTTACCCAGGACCTGGGATAGGCAGATGTGGATGTTTGATGGTATTACAGATATCGTCGCAGGATGGAAGCGTTCTATAATGCTTGCCTTTTGCAATTATTATTATTATTCTCATCATCTCGCACAGTCAGCCAGATGTTCAGACTGGATTTGGCATTTTGTCTACCTATCGAGTCCTTACCCAGGACCTGGGATGGGCAGATGTGGATGTTTGATGGTATTACAGATATCGTCGCAGGATGGAAGCAGTTCCTAGTAAGGCCGCCTTTTGCAATTGACTAATAGCAAATTTGTCAATGCCAATGGTGTTCAAGTGGTGTTCCAGTTGTTTTGGGATTGCGCCCAAGGAGCCTATGACTATTGGTACTACCCTTGCTTGCTTTTGCCACAGTCTTTCTATTTCTGTTTGTAGGTCTTTGTATTTTGTTATCTTCTCCAGTTCTTTCTCTTCTATTCTGCTATCTCCAGGCACTGCCACGTCCACTATCCAGACTTTTTGTCTTTCTTATCGACAATTGTTAAGTCTGGGGTGTTATGTTGCAAGTGCTTGTCTGTTTGAATTCTGAAGTCCCAGAGCAGTTTAATTTTATCATTTTCTATGACTTTCTCTATTTATGATCCCACCAGTTTTTGCTTACAGGCAAATGATATTTTTTGCAGATCTTCCAATGCACCATTGTTGCTACTTTGTCATGCCACTGCTTGTAGTCAATCTGTGCAATCTTCTTGCAACAGCTTACCAGGTGGTCCACTGTTTCTTCAGCTTCTTTGCATAGGCGGCACTTACTGTCTGTTGCTGTCTTCTCAATTTTGACTTTGTATGCATTTGTCCTTAGGCTTGGTCTTGTGCAGCCAGAATTAGTCCCTCGGTCTCTTTCTTCAATTTTCCTGCTCTTAGCCATTGCCAGGTTTTATTATTATCTGCTTTCCCAGCTATTTTTTTAATGTATTGACCATGTAGTGCTTTGTCTTCCCATGCCTCTATTCTGTTCTTCATTTGGTCTTTCTTGTAGGCCAGTTTGGTCTCGCCAGTAGTTAGTAAGCCTTCCTGATATACTAATTTCAGTGCATCTTCATCATTGTTCTTCAGATATTCTTCGAAAGCCATTTTTTCTTCTTCAACCATCTGATGTACTTGTAGCATTCCACGCCCACCTATTTGCCTTGGTAGATAAAGTCTATCAATGTCACTGCGTGGATGAAGGGCATGATTCATTGTCATTATTTTTCTGGTCTGCCTATCCAGTGCTTTTAGTTCTGCTTGAGTCCAGTCCACTATTCCAGCTGTGTACCTAATGACTGGGATTGCCCAGGTGTTGATTGCCTTTATGGTATTTCCTCCATTGAGTTTGGATTTTAATATCTTCTTCACTCTCTTGATGTATTCACCTCTAATCTTTTTCTTGACTTCATGTGCTTGATGTTGTCAGCTTGAAGGATACCCAAGTATTTGTAGTAATCTTCCTCATCCAGACTCTTAATGTTATTTTCGTGGGGCATCTTGATTCCTTCAGTTTTCACTACTTTTCCTTGTTTGATAGTAAGTGTGGCACATTTGTCCAAGCCAAACTCCATAACAATATCTTGGCTATATATACGGACGTGTTGAGCAGCGATTCTATTTCAGATGATGTTTTCCATACAGCTTCAGATCATCCATGTAAAGGAGGTGGGATAGTCTAGCAGATGTTTTTTGATGTTTTGATAACCTGTCCCTGAGTTATTCAGTATTGTCGACAGAGGAACAGTTGCAATAACACAATAGTACTGGTTGAAATGATCTCCTTGAAATGAATCCTCTCTTGATATTAACCTCTCCCAGCCTCTCACCATTGATCTGCAACTGTGTCTTCCACTGTGCCATCGATCTTTGCACAAATTTTCTGATGTTTCTACTGACTCCTGTTATTTCTAGGCACTTGATTATCCATTCATGTGGCAGAGAGTCAAATGCCTTTTTGTAGTCAATCCATGCCACATTCAGGTTGGTCTTCCTTCTCTTGCAGTTTTCCAAGAGCATTTTGTCTATTAGGAGTTGATTATATTATTATTATGCGATCATCGCACAGTCAGGCCAGGATGTTCAGACTGGATTTGGCATTTTGTCTACCTATCGAGTTCCTTACCCAGGACCTGGGATAGGCAGATATGGATGTTTATGGTGATTTAATTTATCGTCCGCAGGATGGAAGCAGTTTCTAGTAAGGCCGCCTTTTGCAATTGACTAATAGCGATTTTGTCAATGCCAATGGTGTTCAAGTGGTGCTCCAGTTGTTTTGGGATTGCACCCAAGGAGCCTATGACTATTGGTACTACCCTTGCTTGCTTTTGCCACAGTCTTTCTATTTCTATTTTAGGTCTTTGTATTTTGTTATCTTGTCCACTTCTTTCTCATCTATTCTGCGGTCTCCAGGTACTGCCACGTCCACTATCCAGATTTTTTTGTCTTTCTTATCGACAATTGTTCATTCTGTGGTGTTTGTTGCCGTGCGTTGTCTGTTTGAATTCTGAAGTCCCAGAGCAGTTTAATTTTTATATCATTTTCTATGACTTTCTCTATTTATATCCCAACACCAGTTTTTTCTTACGGCAATGATATTTTTTTGCAGATCTTCCAGTGCACCATTGGTGCTACTTTGTCATGTCGCTGCTTGTAGTCAATCTGTGCAATCTTCTTGCAACAACTTACCAGGTGATCCACTGTTTCTTCAGCTTCTTTGCATAGGCGGCACTTACTGTCTGTTGCTGTCTTCTCAATTTTGACTTTGTATGAATTTGTCCTTAAGGCTTGGTCTTGTGCAGCCAGAATTAGTCCCTCGGTCTCTTTCTTCAATTTTCCTGCTCTTAGCCATTGCCAGGTCTTGTTATTATCTGCTTTCCAGCTATTTTTTTAATGTATTGGCCATGTAGTGCTTTGTTTTCCCATGCCTCTATTCTGTTCTTCATTTGGTCTTTCTTGTAGGCCAGTTTGGTCTCTCCAGTAGTCAGTAAGCCTTCCTGATATACTAATTTCAGTGCATCTTCATCCTTGTTCTTCAGATATTCTTCCAAAGCCATTTTTTCTTCTTCAACCATTTGATGTACTTGTAGCATTCCACGCCCACCTATTTGCCTTGGTAGATAAAGTCTATCAATGTCACTGCGTGGATGAAGGGCATGATTCATTGTCATTATTTTTCTGGTCTGCCTAGCCATTGCTTTTAGTTCTGCTTGAGTCCAGTCCACTATTCCAGCTGTGTACCTAATGACTGGGATTGCCCAGGTGTTGATTGCCTTATGGTATTTCCTCCATTGAGTTTGGACTTTAAGATCTTCTTCACTCTCTTGATGTATTCACCTCTAATCTTTTTCTTGACTTCAGTGTGCTTGATGTTGTCAGCTTGAAGGATACCCAAGTATTTGTAGTACTCTTCCTCAGCCAGACTCTTAATGTTATTTTTGTGGGGCATCTTGATTCCTTCAGTTTTCACTATTTTTCCTTGTTTGATAGTAAGTGTGGCACATTTGTCCAAGCCAAACTCCATTACAATATCTTGGCTATATATACGGACAGTGTTGAGCAGCGATTCTATTTCGGATGATGTTTTTCCATACAGCTTCAGATCATCCATGTAAAGGAGGTGGGATAGTCTGGCAGATGTTTTTGATGTTTGATATCCATGTCCTGAGTTATTCAGTATTTTTGACAGAGGAAACAGTGCAATAACAAATAGTAATGGTGATAATGAATCTCCTTGAAATATTCCTCTCTTGATATTAACCTCTCCCAGCCTCTCACCATTGATCTACAACTGTGTCTTCCATTGTGCCATCGATCTTTGCACAAATTTTCTGATGTTTCTACTGACTCCTGTTATTTCTAGGCACTTTATGATCCAATCATGTGGCAGAGAGTCAAATGCCTTTTTGTAGTCAATCCATGCCACATTCAGGTTGGTCTTCCTTCTCTTGCAGTTTTCCAAGATCATTTTGTCTATTAGGAGTTGATCTTTTGTTACTCTGCTATTGGGGCGGTTTCCTTTCTGCTCAGGTGGAAAGAGATTGTTTTCAACTAGATGCTGTTGTACTGCATCAGCTACCACACCAGTTAGTAATTTGACAGGTGTTGGTAAGCAGGTAATTGGCCTGTAGTTACCTGGTGTTGCCCCTTTTGCTGGATTTTTCATTATTAGGTAGG